>NW_027186296.1:62502247-62588815 GCF_028583685.1 Petaurus breviceps papuanus | reverse complement strand
ATGACAGCTAAAATAGTCAGGTAAGGACTACTGATCCTTGAATTATGGGAAGTCTTAGAAAGGCAGTGTTAAAAAGAAAGGAATTTTGGGTGGAGGAAGCAAATATAAGAAATTCATGGTAGCAGGAAAGAGTATGACATGTTTGGAGTATAGTTCAGAAACATAGATGAGAGTAGAATACATGAATAGGAGAATCATAGGGTATCAGGTTGCATTGTCTGAATGAAACATGTTTTGGATGGTTTTGAACATCAGGCAGAAAATGTTTTAACTTGATAAAGGAGCCAATTTAGAATCACTGAGAGGAATTTACTGAATTCCTGAGTAGAGGAATGACAAAATTAAAATAAAGTATTGGGATGACTTGTCTGGTGGCTGGGAAGAAACTGGAGGGTAGAGAGACTGGAGAATCTATGAGAACTCTCGGGTGTTATTTCAGTAAATGAGAACTGGATTAATGAGGGTTGGATTAAGATGATGACTTTGAGACAGAGAGGAAATTACTTTCTACTACTTACTACATATTTTGTATTTACTTTTAAAGTGTATATGTTGCCCTCCCAGCACAATAGAATATAAGCTCTTTGAAAGCAGGGACTGTATATTTTTTGTCTTCGAATCTTCGGTGTCAAGTACAGTATCTTGAATTGAATAGCTAATTAGTAAATACACACTGAATTGTAAAGAATACAGAAAGGAAAAAAATAAGAACTACAATAAAAACAACTACAGATTTTAGAGTTCAGTTGACAGTGTTTATATCACTAAAAGAGAGAGAGAGAGAAATTGCCTTATCTTCTTGACTTAACCACTTCAACTCCTCACAAGGAGAAGTTTTTGTAGTATGTTCAGAATGTTTGACCTATTCTCTTCTTCTTTACTCCACTGAAAATACTTTCTTTTGACATTACAATTTCCTCTAAGGAGTATTTTCAATAGATTGAATGGTAACAATGATATTTCAAACATCAATTTTTATTAAAAATAATTTGTACTTATATGCAAAATTATGCTACATTTTTGAATTAAAATATTTTGAAACAGATGTACTTTTGGAAAAGTCCTTATGTCCTGGAATTACCCATTTTTACTAGCATTGACTTGGTATTACAGACTTTCCTCAAATTCCAGATCTATACATGAAACAGAGAAGTGATATTATGTTCCCTTAACATAACTTATTCTTTAAAGAATTCATTAGATAGGTTTATGTGCTGCCTTCTGCATGAAAAACATGGAAACATTCTCTGTATAAAGAATAAGGGAATAGAAAAAGTGGA
The DNA here is from genome assembly GCF_028583685.1 of Petaurus breviceps papuanus. Taxonomy (NCBI): domain Eukaryota; kingdom Metazoa; phylum Chordata; class Mammalia; order Diprotodontia; family Petauridae; genus Petaurus; species Petaurus breviceps. Next base: position 62,587,535 of record NW_027186296.1, on the reverse strand, counting down.
AAGAGAGTAGAAATAAAGGGAGTGATAAAAATAACCTCATTCTTTCTTCTTTTGTTGATTTCTATAACAATTCCCTGGGACATGACTCAAGATGATGCCATTTGGAAAAAGTCAGAAAATCCTAAAAAGAAAACCCCCGAAAGAAACAAATGGGGTGGATAGTACAGTCAATGGTTGCTCCTAAAATATAATAAAATATGGACCCATTTATTTCTGCATTTATTTGTTCTTGGAAATGATAAAGTAATCTTCATTTTCTTTCTTTTTTTTATTTTGGAGGACAATTGGGGTAAGTGACTTGCCCAAGGTCACACAGCTATCAAGTGTTAAGTGTCTGAGGCCGGGTTTGAACTCGGGTCCTACAGACTCCAGGGCTGGTGCTCTATTCACTGGACCACCTAGCCACCCCTGATCTTCATTTTCTTCTTCTTTTTTTTTTTTTGCTTTTTTGGATGAGGAAGGTAGGGCAATTGGGGTTAAGTGACTTGCCCAAGGTCACATGGCTAGTTTTTTTTGTGTTAAGTGTCTGAGGCCAGATTTGAACTCAGGTCCTCCTGACTTAGGGCTGGTGCTCTAATCAATGCACCACCTAGCTGTCCCCATTATCTTCATTTTCTAAATATGTTTTCCTGTAATAAGGAAAAGATGGCTCTGCTGAATATTTGTATACCTTGTTTATAAAGTACTTTAAGATGCTAAGATGTAAAAGGTCAATGGAAATGAAACATATCTGAGGGACGGACAAAGTAGGAGATATTGACTCCTTTTCCTGCTCAAGACTTTGTGAGGGGAGGGGGCAGAGCCAAGATGGCAGAGTAAAAGCAGGGACTTGCTTGAGCTCACCCCCTAACCCCTCCAAATACATGTAAAAATTACTCTAAGGAAATTCTAGTACTGCAGGACCCACAAAATGACAGAGTGAAACATATCTCCAGCCCAAGACAGTCTGGAAGGTTGACAGAAAGGATATAGCACACCCAGGCTAGGAGCAGAGTGCAGTTTCACATGGCTTATACCAGGCACAGATGGGGCTGGAACAGGCCTCAGAGGACTAAGTTGCAAGCAGCTGTGCCAACTTCCAGACTTCTCAACCCACAAATGCCAAGAACAGCATGGAAGATGAGTGGGGGAGCTTTATGGAACCTTGGTGAAAGAGGAGCACATGGTCATGCCCCAGTACCAGGGCAGTAGAGATGGTGGCAATGGTGACAGCAGCAATAGCAGTAGCATTGACTCCTTCTGGAGCTCTGGGTTCACAGATGGTGAGAGATCTAGCAAGTGATACAAAACCCCAGAAGCCTGGGACAGTACACATACACACACCCCCACTGTAACCAGAGTCCTACCTTAACAGGAATTTAGAAAGTATTTGACTGGGAAGATGAATAAACAGTATAAAAAAAGTCATACTATAGAATCTTACATTGGCAACAAAAAAGATCAACACATACAAACAGAAGAAGATAACAAAGTCAAAGCTCCTACAACAAACATCTCCAAGAAAAATATGAATTGGTCACAAGTCATAGAAGAGCTCAAAAAGGATTTTGAAAATCAAGTAAGAGAAATAGAGGAAAAATTGGGAAGAGAATTTGGAGTGATGCAAGAAAATGATGAAAAACAAGTCAAGAGCTTGCTAAAGAAGACCCAAAATATACTGAAGAAAATAACCCCTTAAAAAATTAGACAAACCCAAATGGCAAAAGAAGTCCCAAAGAAGCCAATGAGGAGAACAATTCCTTCCAAAGCAGAATTGGTCAAATAGAAAAAGAGGTACAGAAGCTCACTGAAAATAATAATCCCTTCAAAATTAGAATGGAGCAAATGGAATCTAATGGCTTTATGAAAAATCAAAAAAGTATAAAACAGAACCAAAAGAATGAAAAAAAATAGAAGCCAATGTGAAATATCTCATTAGTAAAACCACTGACCTGGAAAATAGATCCAAGAGAGAGAATTTAAAAATTATTGGATTACCTGAAAGCCATGATCAAAAAAAGAGCCTAGACACACCATCTTTCAAGATATTATCAAGGAAAACATCTCTGATATTCTAAAACAGAGGGAAAAATAGAAATTATAATAATCCACTAACCACCTCTTGAAAGAAATCCCAAAAGGAAAACTCTTAGTGATATTTTAGTCAAATTAATGAATGGCCAGATCAAGGGGAAAATATTACAAGCAGTCAGAAACAATTCAAGTACTGTGGAAATATAATCAGGATAACACAAGACCTAGCAGCTTCTACATTAAGGGATCAAAAGGTTTGGAATGTGATATCCTGGCAGCCAGAGGAGCTAGGATTAAAACCAATAATCAGGGGTGGCCAGGTAGCACAGCGAGTAAGAGCACTGGCTCCAGTGTCGGGATGACCTGGAGATCGAATCCCAGGCTCAGACACTTAGCACCCATCCAGAAAGACCTGGCCGTGTAACCTTGAGCAAGTTACTTAACCCCAATTGCTTAGGGGCGACCAGGTGGCTCAGCGAGTAAGAGCACCAGCTCCAGTGTTGGGATGACCTGGGATCAAATCTGGACTTTCAAATACAAGACAAGAGAAGCATGAAAAGGTAAACAGGAAAGATAAATCATAAAAGACTTATTAAAGTTTAACTGTTTAAATTTCAACATAAAAAGATAATTGTAACTCATGAGGCCTTTCTCAGTATTAGGGTAGTTGAAGGAAATGGATATGTAGATAGACAGACAGAAAGATAGATAGGTAGGTAGGTAGATAGATAAATGGCACAGGGTGAATTGAACATGAAGGTATGATAGCTAAAAATATTAAGGGTTGAGAGAGGAATTTATTGAGAAAAAGGAGAAAGGGAGAAATAGAATGGGGTAAATTATCTCACATAAATGAGGCAAGAAAAAAAGTTTCACAATGGAGGGTAAGAAGGGGGAGGTGAGAGGGAATGAGTGAACCTTACTCTCATTGCATTGGGTTTAAGGAGAGAATAACATGCACAGTCAATTGGGTATCTTACCCTACAGGAAATTGGGGGGGGGGGGGTATGGGGGTGGATGATAAAAAGGAGGGCAGTTTAGGGGAGGGGTAGTCAGAAGCAAACACTTGAAAAAGAGCAAGATCAGAAGAGAAAATAGAATAAGTGGGAGTGGGACTGGAGGGAGGGAAATATAATTTGTCTTTCACAACATGACTATTATGGAAGCGTTTTGCATAACTACACATGTATAACCTATATGTCTAACCTTCTCAGTGAGGGTGGGTGGGGAGGGAAGAAGGGAGTGCAACTAGAAATAAGATATCCAGGAACTGTAGTAGAGAAATCTATCTTGCCCTAGAAGAAAATAAGGGGGAGAGGGATAAGGGAGGGGTGTGTGTTAAAAGGGAAGGCAGACTATGGGAAGAGGTAATTATGGGGAGAATAATTGGAACTCAAAATCTTGTGAAAAATGAATGTTGAAAACTAACTAAAAATTAATTAATTAAATAAAAAAGAAAAAAAATACTTTGGAAGGGGAGTAACCACCAAAGGTGTTTTTTTAAAGAGTTATCATCTATAAGGAGAATTAGCTTTCTTTTGCATGACCCTAGGTGGAAGGGACCTAAATAAGTCTGGATGTAAGGGACAATCTGACAATTAGAACTTTCCAAAGTTGAATAGCCTGTGTCATTAAAGTAAGTTCCCCCTTCCCCCACTGGAAATATTCAAGAAGAGTCTAAATGACCACTTGTTGTGCATGCTTTGAAAGGTAGTTTTATTCATATATTAATTAGACGGGGTGGCCTTTTAGAACACTTCCCATTTTTGTGATTTTAGAATATATTTGTTGGTAATAGAGAAGTAAATAGCTTATATATAATTATGACTCATATTTATGTAGTTTTATAATATTTAAAGGAACTTTACCACCAGGAGTCCCATAAGTCAATTATAAAAATAAGACAAGGGCATCTAGGTGATGCTCTAGATAGAGTGCTGGGTCTAGAGTTAGGAAGATTAATCTTCCTGAGTTAAAATCTGGCTCTAGACACTTTGTAGCTGTGTAACACTCTGCAAGTCATTTAACTTCATTTGCCTCAGTTTCCTCACCTATAAACTGAGCTAGAAAAGGAAATGGCAAACCACTCCAGTGTCTCTGCCAAGAGAACCTCAAATGGGGTCACAAAGAGTTAGACGTGATTAAACAGCAAAATGAATCAGCCTGAGAGAGGTTGAGGGACGTTCCCAGGGTTATAATAATAGTGAGTCAGTGCTGGGAAGTGAAGCCAAGTCTCCTGACTCCAAGTCCAGCACTATTTCCATTATGCCACATTTATTGAAAACATGCTATAACAAGCAAGACTGAGACAGATCTCCACAAAGTGATAAACATCAGGAACTAAATTGGAGAGAATGTCTATGACAGATCAGCACGATTAAGGGATATGTTCAAACTTCAAGAATTAGACTCTATCTTTACTTACGAAAAAAAGCAACACAGATCTTGGACTCTGAGACTCATCTATAAATTATTGATCTTCTGTGAAGATTGCATTCAATCAGTAAGTATTTTTTTTTATTCTTTAATTTATTAATTTGTTTGTTTCCTTTTAGTTTACAGGATTCAATTCCACAATTCCTTGAATTTCACATTTTGTCCCCCTCCCTCCCCATGTCGTCTTATAATCAAGTATAGGATCTGTAAATACTTTCACATTATACAATGGTCAGGTTATAAGGATGGATTGTACCAGCTGGAATGAAAAATGGTAAAGTGGACATAAAATCAAATAAGAGAACGAAAAAGATCAGGTATTTTGCTTCCACCTGGATATAAATTTAGTTCTTTCTAGTTCTTTCTCTGGATGCACGTTTTTCTCTCCATCATGCGTCTTTTGGGATTGACTTATATCCCTGCATTGTTGAGAAGAGTCCAGTCTATCAAAGTTGGTCATCACACATATGTTGTGTCTGTAATTGTGTACAAATTCCTCCTGGTTCTACTCTTCTCACTCAGCATCAGTTCTTTTAAGCCTCTCCAGGTAAATATGAAGACCGCCTGCTCCCCGTTTCTTATAGCACAATAATATTCCATAACATGCATATACCACAACTTGTTCAGCCATTCCCCAATTGATGGACACCCCCTTAATTTCCAATTCTTTGCCACAACAAAAAGAGCTGCTATAAACATTTTTGTACATATGGGTCTTTCTCCCATTTCTATGATCTCTTTGGGATATAACCCTAGGAGTGGTATTGCTGGATCAAAGGGTATGAAAGTATTTATAGCCTTTTGGGCATAGTTCCAGATTGCTCTCCAGAAAGGCTGGATCAGTTCACAGCTCCACCAACAATGCATTAGTGTTCCAGTTTGCCAACATCCTCTCCAGCATTTGTCATTTTCCTGTTTTGTCATCTTGGCCAATCTGACTGGTGAGATGTGGTACCTCAGAGTTGTTTTGATTTGCATTTGTGTAATCAATAGTGAATTAGAGCATTTCTTCATGTGCTTATAGATAGCTTTAATTTCTTTCTCTGAAAACTGCCTGTTCATATCCTTTGACCATTCATCAATTGGGGAATGACTTGTATTCTTATAAATTTGACTCAGTTCTCTGTATTTTTTAGATGAGTCCTTTGTCAGAGACATAGGTTGTAAAGATTCTTTCCCAATTTCCCACCTCCCTCTTAATCTTGGTTACATTGGCTTTGTTTGTACAGAAACTTTTCAATTTCATGTAGTCAAAATTATCCATTTTACATTTTATAACGTTCTCTAATTCCTGTTTCGTCATAAAGTCATTCCCTCTCCACAAGTCTGATAGGTAAACTATTCCTTGTTTTAGCAGACTGCTTACAGTATCAACTTTTATACCTAGATCATGAACCCATTTAGACTTGATTTTGGTATATGGTGTTAGATGATGGTCTATGTCCAGTTTCTGCCATACTATATTCCAGTTTTCCCAGCAGTTTTTGTCAAATACTGAGTTCTTATCCCAAAAACCAGGGTCAGGGGGTTTATCAAACAATACATTACTGTAGTCATTGACTTCTGAATCTCGTGTGCCTAATCTATTCCATTGATCCATTCCTCTATTCCTAAGCCAGTACCAAGTAGTTTTGATGACTGCTGCTTTATAGTACAGATTGAAATCTGGTAAAGCTAGTCCACCTTCCTTAGCATTTTTTTTCATTAATTCCCTTGATATTCTGGACCATTTATTCTTCCAGATGAATTTTGTTACTATTTTTTCTAACTCTATAAAGTAGTTTTTGGTAAATTAATTGGTATGGCACTAAATATATAATTTAATTTAGGTAAAATTGTCATTTTTATTATATTAGCTCGACCCAGCCATGAGCAATTAATATTTTTCCAATTAGTTAGATCTGACTTTATTTGTGTGAAAAGTGTTTTCTGGTTGTGGTCATACAGGTCCTGGGTTTGTTTTGGCAGGTAGATTCCCAAATATTTTATAATGTCTACAGTAACTTTAAATGGGATTTCTCTTTCTACTTCTTGCTGTTGAGTTTCATTGGAAATATATAGGAATGCTGAGGATTTATGTGGGTTTATTTTATATCCTGAAACTTTGCCAAATTTATTTATTGTCTCAAGCAGTTTTTTACTTGATTCTCTAGGATTCTCTAAGTATATCATCATATCATCTGCGAAGAGTGATAGCTTGGTCTCTTCTTTGCCTAACTTGATTCCTTTGATTTCTTTTTCTTCTCTAATTGCTACTGCTAACATTTCTAGTACCAGATTGAATAAAAGCGGTGATAGTGGACACCCTTGTTTCACACCTGATCTTATGGGAAATGCTTCCAGCTTCTCCCCATTGCATATAATACTTGCTGATGGCTTTAAATAGATGCTACCTATTATTTTAAGGAAGGCTCCATTTATTCCTATACTTTCTAATGTTTTTAATAGGAATGGATGTTGTATTTTGTCAAAAGCCTTTTCTGCATCTATTGAGATGATCATGTGGTTTCTGCTAGTTTTATTGTTGATATGCTCAATTATACTGATGGTTTTCCTAATATTAAACCATCCTTGCATTCCTGGAATAAATCCTACCTAATCAAAGTGTGTTATTCTTGAGATAAGTGGCTGTAGTCTTTTGGCTAGTATTTTATTTAGAATTTTTGCATCTATATTCATGAGGGAGATTGGTCTATAATTTTCTTTCTCTGTTTTATCTCTTCCTGATTTAGGTATCAGTACCATATTTGTGTCATAAAAAGAATTTGGTAGGACTCCTTCTTCACTAATTTCCCCAAATAATTTGTAGAGTATTGGAATCAATTGTTCTTTAAATGTTTGATAGAATTCACTAGTGAATCCATCTGGCCCTGGAGATTTTTTCCTAGGGAGGTGACTGATGGCTTGTTCAAATTCTTTTTCTGAGATGGGATTATTTAAGTAATTTACTTCCTCTTCAGTTAATCTGGGCAACTTGTATGTTTCTAAATATTCATCCATTTCCCTAAGATTGTCAAATTTATGTGCATACAATTGGGAAAAATAATTCCTAATTATTGTTTTGATTTCCTCTTCATTGGAGGTAGATTCACCCTTTTCATTTTTGATACTCATAATTTGGTTTTCTTCTTTCTTTTTTTATCATATTGACTAAGGGTCTATCAATTTTGTTGGTTTTTTCATAAAACCAGCTCTTGGTTTTATTTATTAGTTCAATAGTTTTCTTAATTTCGATTTTATTAATCTCTCCTTTAGTCTTCAATATTTCTAGTTTAGTATTTAATTGGGGATTTTGAATTTGTTCTTTTTCTAGGTGTTTTAATTGCATGCCCAATTCATTGAGCTCCCTTTTCTCTAATTTAATCACGTATGCACTCAGGGATATAAAACTTCCCCTAAGAATTGCCTTTAATGCATCCCACAGATTTTGGTATGTTGTCTCATTATTATCATTCTCTTTAATGAAATTATTGATTGTTTCTATAATTTCTTGTTTGACCCACTCATTCTTTAGTATCAAATTGTTTAATTTCCAGTTAGTTTTTAGTCAGTCTTTCCCTGGCCCTTTATTGCATATAATTTTTATTGCATCATGATCTGAGAACAATGCGTTTAATATTTTCACCTTACTGCATAGAATTGTGAGGTTTTTATGCCCTAGAACATGGTCAATTTTTGAATATGTGCCATGAACCACTGAGAAGAAAGTATATTCCTTTTTATCCCCATTCAGTTTTCTCCAGAGATCTATCATACCTATCCTCTCTAAAATCCTGTTCACCTCCTTAACTTCTTTCTTGTTTATTTTGAGTTTGGATTTATCAAGTTCATATAGGGGGAGATTAAGGTCTCACACTAGTATAGTTTTGCTATCTATTTCTTCCTCTAATTCCTTTACCTTCACCTCTAGGAATTTAGATGCTACACCACTTGGTGCATATATGTTAAGTAGTGATATTGCTTCATTCTCAATGGTGCCTTTTAACAGGATATAGTTTCCTTCCTTATCTCTTTTAATTAGGTCAATTTTTGCATTTGCTTTATCTGAGATAAGGATTGCTACCCCTGCTTTTTTTACTTTAGCTGAGGCATGATATATTTTACTCCAACCTTTTACCTTTACCTTGTGTGTATCCCTCTGTTTCAAAAGTGTTTCTTGTAAACAGCATATTGTAGGATTATGATTTCTAATCCATTCTGCTATCCATCTCCATTTTATAGGAGAGTTCATTCCATTCACATTTACAGTTATGATTGTTATCTGTTTCTTTCCCCTCATCCTATTCCTGCCCCTGTTAATATCTGTATTTTCCCTCCCTTCTCCCTTCCCCCACTTAATAGTTTTCCTTTTGACCACCGCCTCCCTCAGTGTTCCCTTTTCGGCCCCCCTCCCTTTTCCTCCCCTTTTCCCCTTACTACTTCCCTCCCTACAAACCACTCCCACCCCCCTTTTGTAACCCTTTCCCCCTCCTATTACCTGTAGGATATTGTTATACTTAATGAGGTATGCTATTTTTTCTTTGCATCAAGAATGACAGGAACAGATCTCATGCGAAGCTCCTCTCTCTCCCCTCTCCCCCTCTAAAATGATGTGTGTTCTCCTTGTTTACCTTTCTAAGTCACTGTTGCTTCTCATAATTGGAGGTTGAATTTTCCATTGAGTTCTGGCTTTTTTTATCAAGAAGGTCTGGAACTCTGTTATATCATTGAATGACCATCTCTTTGCCTGGAAGAATATGCTCAGTCTCACTGGGTATGTGATCCTTGGTTGTAATCCGAGCTGTTTTGCCTTCCTGAAAATTGTATTCCACTGCCTCCCATCTTTCAGTGTGGAGGCTGACAAATCCTGTGCAATCCTCACTGTGGACCCTCGATATTTGAATTGTTTCTTTCTGGCTGCTTGAAGTATTTTCTCTTTTATCTGGTAGTTCTGGAGTTTGGCCACAACATTTCGAGGATTTTTCAGTTTGGGATCTCTTACAGCAGGTGTCCGGTGGATTCTGTCGATTTCTATTTTCCCCTCAGGTTCTAGTATCTCAGGGCAGTTTTCCTTAATGATCTCTTGGAGAATGTTGTCCAGGCTCATTTTTTCATCATAATTTTCTGGTAGGCTTATGATTCTCAGATTATCTCTCCTGGATCTGTTTTCCAGGTCAGTTATTTTTTCTTTGAGGTATTTTACCTCTTTTTCTAATTTTTCATTTTTGTTGTTTTGCTTGGCTAATTCTTGGTTCCTCATAGAGTTATTTGTTTCCATTTGTTTAATTCTGGTTTTTAGCAAATCATTTTCCTTGGTTAATTTTTGAAGCTCCTTTTCCATATCATACACTTTTCTTTTTAGAGAGATGTTTTCCTCATTATAATGTTTTTCTAATTCTGCTATTTTTGTTTTGAGAGAATTATTCATTTTGTCTTCTATCTCTCTCATTTTGCTTTCAAAGTTCCTTTTGATCTCATCTAGGAGAGCCTTCTGTGCTTGGGATCCATTCCCTGTTGAAGTCTCAGCTGTGGGTGTGGAGTCCACATTGTCTCCCTCTGAGGTTGGTTCCTCCCTCTGAGGATAGTAGGACTCCAAAGTCTTTGTCTTTGTAGTCTGCTTTCTACCCATTTTGAGGCAGTGTCCTAGCCACGCCCTTCCTCTAGGATCCCAAGCCTTTACTGTAGAGGGTTTTGCCCTGGGGGAAGAGTTACTATATTTTCAGGGTCAGAGGGGGCATTTGGAGCAAGTGGGGTTCACTCTGTCATCCTTGTCTTTGGAGGTCCTGAAAGGGGCTTTTTTTTTTAAAGATTTCTGGGCTATGAAGTGGTAGCCCCAGGAATGTTTGCTGTCCAGTATAGGGGCCCCTGTATTTGCTTCTTACCTTGCTCTTTCCAGTCCCAGCCCTTTGGTGATAGGCCTGGTAGTGGACCTTGTGGTTGGTGGGAAGACTTGCCCTCCGAGTTGATCAGGCCCCTTCCAGGCCTGCGTCCGCCAGCCACGCCTTCCCGCACAGGCCGCCGCGCCTTCCCAGCCTGTGCCCGCCCACGCAGCCACCGCCGCACCTTTCCTGCTTGCCTCAGTAAGTATTTTTTTTAACAATGGTTACATTTTTAGCACCTTCCTAATCATTGTGAAGTTGCAGAATTTTATAAAAGGCAGTATGGTATATCAAGAATTATAATGGGGTAGGAATAAGGAAACCTATATTTAAAATCTTGTACTGGCATTTACTGACTGGATGATTATAAGCAAGAAACTTCTATGCAGCTGAGTTTTCTAATCTGTAAAATGGGGAGCTTAAATTCTTATATTGGCCATCTAAAAAGATGATTGTAGTAAGGAAAGCATATTATAAACTGTGAAGTTATCTATAAATTGTAAATCATTTATAAATAATCACTACTTTTAAATGGTATGTTACATACCCTAAAGCAGTTTATTATATAATTGTGGGTACAAAATTGATATGCAAGTAATAATAAGCATCATTTAAGTGTTCAGATATAGTATTGACAGAATCCATGAGAAGTCAGAAAAAGATAAATGTGTGCTGGAATAGTGATAGGAGACCTGAAGATTGAGGTGGGCCTTCAAGGATAGAATAGATTTTAGATAGGCAGAAGTAGAAAAGTAGAACGTTCAAGACAAGAAGGAAAACAACATGATCAATGATGTGAGTACATACAAGAAAACAATGATAAGATTGTCATTGTTTCAATAAAGTGGAATGTTGGTGTTTTTTTTTTCTTTAAATGAAGTTATTTAGGTAGGTTGGAGTTAGATTTTGGAGAACCATAAAGGCAACCAGAGAAATGTTAGCAGTTAGGAGCTCCTGACATTTAGTGAATAAGAGAGTGACATGGTCAGACCTTCAGTTAAGGGAATTCACCTCAGCAACTATGTGGAGGGTGGACTAAAATGGGGAGAGACTTGAGTCAGGCCAATTTGGGAGTTATTCCATTTTCTAGGCAAGATGTGATTAGGGTCTAAACTAAGGTGGTAGCTCTGTGAATAGAGAAGTGTTCAGAAGCTTGAGATGTTATGGAATGAAAGAAAGGGAAAAAATAAACTTGATTGCAAAGTTGTCTTACCTCATTTCTGATTCCCCTTAATTCTCTCCCTTTTCAGTGCCTTCTTAATACCATTTAAATAAAATAGCAACTAATTCACATTTCAAATATGAAATTGGGGCTTCAGGTTTGGTTCATTACAAAATCAACCTCAGTTCATTCAGATTTCTTCACAAATTCAAAAATTCCCCTCCCTCAACATGCAGCTCTGCAGAAGACTAAAGTACAGAGATATCCTTATTCGCCATTTCATCTTCACCACCCTACTTGGATGTTTTCATTAGTACTGAATCATCTTTGCCCTTTCTGCGTTTCTAGAATTAGTGAAGCATTTGTTTTATTCTATATAGCACTTAGCAAATAGTAACCTGACTCCCTATTTTATTCTCCATCCACCTGCCTCCCCCCTCCCCCAATTAACAAATGTAAAATATTCAGACTCTATTTTTCTTCTTCTTAGTGATAATTACTCTACTTCTCCACTTGTAAAGAACATGTTGGATAGAATCCTCCTAACAGAATGTCATCATTTGCTTTTCAAAGCAAGGGAAATGTAAAAAGCATTGTGGGTAATGGAATGCAAATGAAGCAAGGCTGTCACCTTCTTAACAAAGCTAAACTGTTAATATGCACCTTGAATTCATTTGGGAAATGAATATTCAGGGTTTTATAACTCTGGGGTTGATCTACTAACAACTCACAACTAGAAGCTGGGATTTTCAACCTATACCACTGGTCATTAAAAGAATGTGAGGACCATAATTTCTAACAGGAACTCATTTATAGGGCAAGATCAACATTCATCTTCAATTGCAATTTTATCACAAAACTCATAATATAATGGGGAGGATAATGATTTGTTCCAGACCTAGACCTAAAGTATTGCTTCCATGATTGCTTTCAAATAACTATTTGTTATTTGCAAATATTAACTATATTTGTTATTCAAATACCTATTTTTCCTTAACAATTTCCACTAATTTCCTAGCACACATCAAGGATAAACATCTCCATCTTGATTTCAAGACACTCTGTGATCCTCCTCAATTCTATTTTTAGGAGCAGGGAGGTATAGCGGAAAGAGTATTAGAAAGGCCTCCGATTCAGAGAACTTGGAGAACAGATAGAAATCCATGGGATTTCATGGCTAGGAAACTGAATAACAGCACACAAACTCATGAATATGGCCATAGGTGTATCATTGGACCTTTACCTGCCCTAGTTTACCCAGCGATAAAATGGAGGTGTTACCTCTCTATCTCAAAGGACTAAAATGGCATTAGGATAAAACACTTTGATCCTAGTATTGGAAATTCACTCCATTAAGGCACATTCCTAGAGTGAAGAAAACTGTGCAATTGTTATATTAAAACTATACAAAATTCTTGGTTATCGGAGAGTCCCTGCAATCAGAAGTTCAAATCTTTGTCTGACCTTCTCAACCTTTCATCTCTACAAGGTAATGAGATTTCAACCCAAATATAGTTGGAGTCTTTGAGAGAAACCTTCAAAACCAAGGCTTTGCCTGTTCTTAGATAAAAACACCCCAAAACCAAACTACACATTTAACAAAGCCATTGGATTACATCACCTTTCAATTGGAAAGTCGTTTAGCTCTTCCTATCCTTCAGAATAAAGCTATTTCAGTACAAAAAAAAAAAAAAAAGGTTTCACAAAAGCCCTGAAGAATTCAGTCTGAGTCCCTGTTTCAAAAAACTTTAGCCCACAAATCCAGTTTTCCTAGAGAAATGCATAGAAAGCAATCTGTTGGGAATAGGAAGACTTGGTTTCTACACATGGGGAGTCAAGGCTCTATGTCTTATGATTCTCTCTTTGGAAAGCGGCTTATAACAACACTCAGCAATATCTTCAGTGAGGAGTGGTGAGGAGTAGATTCTCTCTTAAGAAGGCTCAGTTGACAACATTTTCATGACAAAAGTGTTCAAAAACTTTCTTATTCTGACTTCTCTTGTTGATACCTGTGTTCAGAATGGACTCCAATAGCTATTTGTACACAGGATATACAACAGGCAGTATGCCACAATACAAAAAAATGCTGACCTTGGATTTATTGAACTTTAATTTTAAATCTATAATTACCTGAATGATACTGAACAAGTCACATTGCTTCTCAGAGTCTCAGTTTTCTCATCTATAAAATAAGAAAGCTGACCTTGATAGACCCAAAAGTCCTCTCTTGATCTACATCTTTGATCCCATACTTTCTTAACCTTAGATTCAATACTCCTTACTACACTAATGCTAGGGAATTATTTAGTTACTTTGTTTCATTACTGGTGGGATTTTTATCAAATGTACCAGTAATCATTTTGCAAGAGACAAATTCAGTTCAAATTCAACATCTGAACAAACCTTAAGTACCTACTATTTGTAAGGGGCCATGTTGATGTCTCGGAGAACAGACAAAAATAAAACATTTTCAGACATCGAGGAGTTTGCAATCTATAGGAGAATTAGAAGTCCACAACCAATCAATCAACAGGGTGACAATGTGCCAGGCACTATGCTAACTGCTGAGTATTCAAATACAAAAAGAAAGAAATATTCTCTTTTTTTTTTCTCCAAGAGATTGTCCTCTACCAGAAGAGACAGCATGTACATATATAATTGGGGGAGGGGTGAGAGAAGAGGAGAGGAGAGGAGAGGAGAAGAGAGGAGATAAAAAATAAAACAAGGTAGTAAAATATATGTTAGGACGGCAAGTCACAAGGAGTGAGAAGCATTAGGAAAGTCTTTGTGTAGAAGATAGTATTTGAATCGTCTCCTGAAGGAGAGAGGCACTATAGTTGAGGAGAAGAGGCAGTGCATTCCAGTATTGGAAACCACCAGTACAAAAGCATGGAGAAATAAATGAAGTTTGCTATATAATGAATAAAAAAAGGCCAGTTTGCCTGGACTTCCAAGTACAGAAAAAGGAGGAATATAGAACAATACAGCATAGATTGGGACCAGGTTGTAAAGGATTTTGAAATCAAGACAGAAAAGTTTATTTTTTTATCCTACAAGGAATAGAAGGTCACTGGAATTTATTGAGTCAGAGCGGGGGGAGTAGGGGGTATGTGTGACATAGTCATATCTACACTTTAAGAAAACTACTCAGGCAGCTGTGTGGAGGATGGATTAGAGCAGGAAGATACCTGAGGCAGTGAGACAAATTAGAAAGGCATTATGATAGATTAGTTAAGAAATGCTGAAGTCTGAAATAAGGTGGTAGCTATGTGAATAGAAAGAGATCAAATATAAGAGCCATTGGGGGAGATAGAAATGGCAAGATTTGCAAACTGATTGGATATGAGAGGGAAGGAAGGAAGAAGAATGCAAGATAATTCCAAGATTATGAGTGTGGGAGCCTGGAAGAATGGTGTGCCTTTGACAAAAATAGGGAATTTTTGAAGTGTTGGGTTTAAGGGGAAATCTGAGGTCTGCTGTGCTGAGGTAAATTGAAGATATATTGAGTTTGAGATGTCTCTAGGACATCCAGGACACACAGAGTAATTTAAATACTGGAGAGAGAGACCACAAACAAGTAGAGGATCTGGAAAGACTTCAAATAAAATTTGACACTTGAAGGAAGCTGGAGGTTCTAAAAGGCTAAGGTAAGGAGGAAGTACATACCTGGCATTGAAGATAGCCCATACAAAGACTTGGAGATGGGAAACTAAATATCTATCTTTCTTTCTATCTCCTCCCTCCTTTTTCTCTCTCTTACACACACATCAAAACATGTGTGTATATGTTACTTCCAGCCCATCCTTAAACTTATTCTTTAATTGAATTTAATATTCTGTTCTGCTTATGACTGAACATCCTGAAAAGAATGGACAACTATGACCACATGTGAAAACATAATATTCTTGTATAACAGAGGGAACAGTTCTCCTTTAGTGCAGAGACTCATTAAGGAATATCAAACATAACCATAGAATCTTAGACCTGGAAGGGACACTGGGAATCCTGAAGTGAAATCTTATATATATATAAGGAAACTGAGGCCAAGAGAGAGGAGGTGATTTGCCTAAGCTTACATCATAAATTGGTTAGAGAACCAAGGCTCAAATTCAAGCCAAGTATCTCTAAGCTGGCAGGTCAGTGTTATTTCCACTACACTGCATTGCCTTGCCAAGGATTAGGAATTATTTTGCAATACCTACAGAAGGGAGGGCATGAGTTAAGGTTGAATAGAGCTCAATTTAAAAACAGTATTTGTGTTGTAGCTAAACCCCAAAATGATTGGACATTTGCTGTCATAGTTGTTCTCATAGTCTTTACACTTAGGAAATTTATTAAAACACACATACACACACACACGCACAAATCTAGAGCCCACCTCATTTTGTTCTTTTATTTATCTCTAGCATTTTCCCATTCCTGTTTTCAACAGCTGGGAGCATTTTATAATCCCTCCCTGTACTCTGCCAAGACAGACACACATGTGCCTTTCAAGGAGCCCAATTTTCTCCACCTAGTAATTGGGCAATGCAGAAAACAAAGTATCAGTTTATTTTATGTAATGGTGTGATATAAAATGATTCACTAATTCAATGCTAAAAAATAATAATCACAAGTTAGAAGATTTAAAAACACATGTGAAAAGGCAGCACCTAGGGAAAAAGAGGCTCTCAGAGCCTACTTAAGCTCTTTCTTGCCCCCTGCAGTTTGGTAAGTGATGAAGCAATATTTTACAATTAACACTGCATTTTATTGCAAACAGTAGCTAAAATGTTCATTTCCCTTATAAGGAACTGACAGTAGCTTCAAGAACATAATATGACAATATTATTTAGAAACAATTTTCTTCCATATCACGTAACAAATATTTCTCTGCTGTTGTTTTGTCTCTGCATCTTGCTAATAGAAAAATTACCCAGAAAGTACAAACCTCTACTAAATATTGATTATTATTTTGCTTTATAGGTCTACAATGTGAAACAAATGTCTCTATAAAAAAAGACATACTACCAACAGCACACATTTTTACCTGCAAAATAGTGAGAATTAGAGGCATGCCATTCCTAAACATCAATATGAGACTAGCAAGTTTTGTCTCCTGACTCACCATTCTTCCACATAGCCTGCTCAAGCTGGCTTCATTAGTAGGGAACTGTATATTCAGCACCTTGATGTCGGACAGCACCCTGCAAAAAGATTCTCTGTAGGAAAATACCCATGCAAATGAAAAACAAGTCACTTTTGATGGAGGTCTGTGGTCATTACAACTGTGTTTCACAACCTCAGATAAATGACACCACCTTTTTCCCTGCTCCTTTGCCACCAATAAACACAAAGAGATAATAAGCACCTGCTCTCCTGGCCAAATATTGATGATCCAATCATTTCCTTGTATCATATGGTATGTCATTAATTTTTAAGCCAAAATCCAAGGAAGGAACTTCACTTTGATGACCTATAGGGTCCTAATGGGTACAAGTATTGCTCAACATAATGTATATTTATAGCAACAATTTTAATGTCTCAAAATAAACCTATGTATCATTGTAACCATGCACCAAATATTAATGTCTTATGAATCCAAAATTCAGTTTCTTTCTTACTTTAGCTGTTTTAGAATCCTTAGGTTATTTTCAGTTCATACACTACCTCTTGAATAAGTCTGTTACTGATGTCTGAACAGTTAATGAGTTTATATGTAGCTCTATATGTGCCCTTCAATAAAATTATTATTATGATAATCACCTTCCTTGAGTGATGATACTGTCTCATGCTTTTCTTTCTACCCCTAGTGCCAACCACAGCAAGAAGATTTTATTATTAATAAATAATAGTAACAATATTTAATAACAGCTGAGATAATATTTAACAAATATTTATTGATTGAAAAATTACTTCTAAGTATAATTTGTAATAGAGGCAATACTAGTAGAAGTAAATGCCTCTGATCAACAAATGTCAATGTAATAATACTAATAATCCTTTTCATGCCTTATCACAACATGGAGGTGACTATTGCTTCTTTATAAATAAATAAGAGCTACCAGATTCAATTTAGCAAGAGAGACCTCCTAGAAATAGTCTGTGTATCTGTATCAGAAGACTAATTTGGATAATTTGGGAGGCATTTCAATGGGGTAGCTAGGTGGCAGAATAGAGTGCTGGGCCTGGAGTCAGGAAGACTCATCTTCCTGAGCTCAAATCTAGTCTCAGACACTGGGCTGTCAGTTGTGTGACCCTGGGCAAGTCACTTAACCCCATTTGCCTCAGTTTCTCATCTGTAAAATAACCTGGAGAAGTCAATTGCAAGCCACATCAGTATCTTTGACAAGAAAATACCAAATAGGGTCACAAATAGTCAAATATAACTGAAACAATTTCTTAACAGAATGTTCATGGACAGAGATAATAAATTTTGGGTCATGGAAAATTAGGAATACTATCACCAAAGGAGATGATGTTTTGTGATCTGCTTGAAAAGAGGGAGCATCCACAGAAATGGAATGATAGAGATATATACTATATAGGTCACCATCCTGGAATTGGATTCAGAAATGCCTATATATTCAAATCTCAGTTCTGACACTTAATAGCTATTTGACCATGGGTAAATTAACTATTCTCTCTCCACATCATTTTCATGATATATAACAAGTGGAGAATAATAGCTATAGCATCTATATCAAATTATTGTAATAATATGCAAATGAGACAAGATAAAGCAATTTGACTGCAATAAATCAGAGTTTTCTGGGAAACATGTGAGGGATCAAGAAAAGACCAGTTGTCCTGAAATATGACTCAAGTCAAATCAATAGGCATTTATTAAGCACCTAGCATATGTGTCAAACATTGTATTAAGGGCCTAGAATATAAAGAAAGGCAAAAACAGTTGCTGTCCTCAAGAAGTCTACAGTCTAGGAGAGTAGACAGCATAAAGACAATTATATACAAACAAGATAAATTGGTGTCAAACTCAGATGGAAGGAACTAGCATTGAAGGACAACAGGAAAAACTTTCTGCAGAAAGTAGTATTTTGCCTGAGCTTATGAGGAAGCCAAGAAATAAAGATAAGGAAGATGAGAAATCTGGATGTGGAGAACAGTCAGTAAAAATTCAAGGAAATAAGCCATTGAGGGTTTCAACCTAAGATGGTAAAATACAGACAGAAATTCATCTAAACTGTCCCAACATTACCCTCCCAACAACAATAAAATAACACCTCAAACAAAATTCTGGAGTGAAAGAGCCAAAAAAAGATTGGGGTGAAACCATTTTCTAGTGCCAGACAAATTAGGAGGTAAGCAGTAAAGGTCTATTACCCTGGAGTGGAGATTGGGTCTGGAGCACAGTGGTGATTTCACAGCAGCAATGGCAAGGGCAGGTGTTAGAGATACCTGTAATAGCAGCAGCAGAAGCTTTGGTAGCTCTCAGCCCACAGATGGTAAGGAGGTTGGACAATTGGTCAGAAAAACCTTACTGGGGACTCTTTGTTGGAAATGGGTTTATGACCCCACTGGATTGCCCATAGACAGTTCTGGGTCACAATTCTAGAGGAGAAAAGAGCACTGGCACTTGCAGCAACAGACCAGCAGGGACCTAAGTAACCGTTCAAGGGCCAGAAGGAGTGATAAGACTTGTAGCTGTAGGGCAGTAGGTGGCCTGATCACAGTTCCAGGGAAATAACAGTGCTTGTGATCAATCATAAGGAAGTAGGAACTCTGGTCTCAGTTACAAGGGAGAAAGAAGCAATAGCACCTGCAGGGCCAAGAGGAGCACTAACACTTGAAGCTACAGAGGAACAAGGTTTCTTGCGGGATAAAGATCAGAGCACAGAGCAGGGGAACAGTGACCACAACTCTCCTTAAACCATCCTGGGAGCATGAAAATCTACAGATGTCAAGAACTAACTCTGAAAATAGTAAAATGGGTCAAGATGGCAGAGAAGAAACAGGATTTCCACGGGGCTCCAGCTGCCACCACCGCCAATTCATGTAAAAGGTGACTCAGAAAAAATTTGGAGCTACAGAACCAACAAAATGACACAGAGAAGCTAACCTCCCACTGAGGACAGCCCGGCAGGCCTGCCAGGAGTAGCCAGCACAGTGCTCTGGGAGCACACCCAAGCCCCACGCTCCAGCCAGAGGTTTTAGTCCCGGGAACGGGGGGGGGGGAGGGAAAGGGGGGGGCTGACCAACCACCAGCTGGAGGGATTTCAGATCACCAGCAGCTGTAGCAGTTTCCCGAATTATCAACCCATAGATGCTAAGGACAAAGTGAGAGGTCAATGCAGTGTGGACTTTGGGATCCGGTACTTTGGGAGAATGGCCGGACTTTAGGCCCTGGAAGGAAAAGCCACTGAGGCACTGTGACCCTGTAGGTGCTAACACATGGCAACTTCAGCTCCTGGCCTGCAGACTGTAGGGGGACCAAGGAACCAGACTAAGGGGTAATTGCTCTTGCTTTAATCTGTTTGGATCTTGATCACTGTCTGGGCTGGAGGTCCTGGGGAGCATGACCAGTGTGCCAGAGTATGAGGAGGCTTCAGAGAGGGCACCCAACTAATACCTTCGGCAGCTGAGAAAACCAAAGCATTTGGTATGAAGCTCCCCTGTCTGGAAGCAGATTCCTACTGTGGCAAAAAGCCCCGCGCTTTCCCCATTTGCCGGGCGGAGCCGTTACCCTGGTCCTCAGGTTCGCGGACCAGCCATGTCTGGACTCCCGGTTCCAGTTTTCTGGGCCTTTTTTAGAGCTGTGGCACTGGAGAAGACTTGAAAAGTTCCTTGAACAGCAAGGAGATCAGATCAGCCAATATTTAAAGAAATTAATTCAATCTATTCCCTGAAGGACAAATATTGAAGTTGAAGCTTAAATACTTTGACAGGACTCATTGGAAAAGATTCTGATGCTGTGAAAGATTGAAGGCAAAAGGAGAAGGAAATGGCAGAGGATGAGATGGATAGATAGTGTCATGGAAGCAACAAACATAAGCTTGGAGAGACTTCAGAAGATAGTGGAAGAAAGAAGGGTCTGCCATGCTATGGTTATGGGGTTATGAAGAACTGGACATGACTGAACAAAAACCGGAAAACCTAGTTGATTCCTTTTTTTTTAAAGCCAACAAAATTTTAAGAAAATTTTTTGGGAAACCTTATAAATTTAGTCAAATGAAATAAAAGTCATTTTATGAATTAAAGGAACAAATCTAACAGGACAAAACAAAATTTTCAGAGACTATTACAGCAGCTACATTTCTGTTTGGATGTAGTGAAATTATTATTATTTTTGAACTACATATTATTTACTTTCATTTGTCAGTAAAGACTTTTAAGGTAACATTTTGGGATGTGAAGTATAGAATATGGTCTTTTACATTAAAACCTTAATGTGAATTATGGATTACTTTAAACCTTTTTATTTTGGAACATCACCTTGAGTTACAGGCTGTAAGATCCAATCCATGGATGTGAATTTTAATAGTTTACTCATGTCTCCTATTAGAAAATCCAAATGGTCTTGTAACTTTTTCATAAGTTAATATAGTTATGATTATATGATAATACTATGCATTTGAGAATATTATTTCTAAGAGAGTATTATAATATTTTTAGTTGATGTGAACTGTTAAATCTTTAAAATATCAACTTCCTAAAATCAGGTTCTAAAACAATATGACTCTTCATGGCAGAAATACAATATGCTTGAAAAGTAAGAGTGATATAGTAGACAGAGGGCTGGCATAAAATCAGAAAGACCTGGATTCAAGATCTATCTCTGACAGCCAGGAACTGTGTGACCATCAACAACTTGCTTAGCGTCTAAGTGCCCCAGACAACCATTTCAGACTGAGTTACTCATCTACATCAGTAGAAAAAATTTCCTACATCAGATCACAAGTTTGTCCCATATGCTGTATATAAACATATTAGCTAAGATCATATATATAAAGTACTTTGTAAATTTAAAAAGGATTTTGAAAACCAAATAAGGGAAGTGGAGGAAAAATTGGGAAGAGAAATGAGAATAATGAAAGAAAATTATGAAATGAGAGTCAACAACCTGACTGAAGAAAATAACACCTTAAAAAAAAAGACTAACTCAAATGGCAAAAGAGGCTCAAAAAGGGAGTGAGGAGAAGAATGCTTTAAAAAGCCAAATTTGCCAGATGGAAAAAGACTCTCAAAAGCTCACTGAAGAGAATCATTCCTTCAGAATTAGATTGGAGCAAATGGAAGCTAGTGACTTTATGAGAAATCAAGATACTATTAAACACATCCAAACAAATGAAAAATTAGAAGGCAATGTGAAATATCTCACTGGGAAAACAACTGACCTAGAAAATAGATCCATGAGAGATAATTTAAAAATTATTGGACTTCCTCAAAGCCATGATAAAAAAAAAGAACTTATAAATCATCCATCAAGAAATTCTCAAGGAAAATTTCGCCGATGTTTTAGAACCAGAGGGCAAAATAGAGGTTGAAAGAATCTACCAATCACTTCCTGGAAAAGATCCCAAAAAAGAAAACTCCTAGGAATATTAGAATCAGCTTCCAGAGTTTCCCAGATGAAGGAGAAAATATTACAAGCAGACAGGAAAAAACAATTTGACTACTGTGGTAACACAATCAGGATAACACAGGATCTGGCAGCTTCTACACTGAGGGATCTAAGGGTTCAGAATATAATATTCCAGAGGGCAAAGGAGCTGGTATCAAAACCAAGAATCACAGGGGTGGCCAGGTGGTGCAGTGAGTAAGAGCTCCAGCCCCAGAGTCGGGAGACCTCGGATTGGTTCCAGGCTCAGATACTTAACAGCCACACAAAATACCTGGCTGTGTAACCTTGAGCAAGTTACTTAACCCCAATTGCTTAGGGGTGGCCAGGTGGCTCAGTGAGTAAGAGTGCCACCGCCAGCATCGGGAGACCTGGGATCGGTTCCAGCCTCAGATACTCACCACCCACACAAAAATAACTGGCTGTGTAACCTTGAACAAGTTACTTAACCCCTATTGCTTTAAAAAAAAAAACACAAGAATCACCTACCCAGCAAAACTGAGTGTCATGTTTCAGGGGAAATTTTGGTCATTCAGGGGAATAGAGAACTTTCAAGCATTCTTGATGAAAAAAACCGAACTGAACAGAAAATTTGACATTCAGATGCAAGAAGCAAGAGAAGCATGAGAAGGTAAACAAGGAAAAGAAATAATAAGGACCTTATCAAAGTTGAACTATTTACATTCCTACATGGAAAAACTATAATTGTAACTTAATAAACTTTTCTCAGTATGAGAATAATTGAAGGGAATAGAAATACACACACACATACATATATGTCTATATAGGAGGGTATATAGACGTATGAATACATATGTGAATGTATATGTGTGTGTGTGTGTGTACAGGTATACATAGAGGGCACAGGACCAATTTAATAGGAAGGGATGGTACTTAAAAGATGCAATTAAGAGGTGAGAGAGGAATATAATGATATCAGATAGGGAGAGACAGATTGGGGTAAACTATCTCATGTAGAAGAAGTAAGGGAAAATATTTGCAAAGGAGAGGAAGAACAGGAAGACAAAAGGGAATGGGTCAACCTTATTCTCATTGACTTGGCATTGGGAGGGAATGACATACACACTAAATATGGTATTTGACCCTACAGGAGAGTAGGGGGGCAGTGAATGAGAAGGGGCATGATGGGAGGGAGGACAGGCTTGGGGAGAGGGAAGTTGGAAGCACCCACATTTAGAAAAGGATAGGATCAAAGTAGAGAATCAAACAAGTGGGAGGTGGGATAAGCAGGAGGGAAATATAGTCAGTCTTTTCAATATATCTACTATGGAAATATTTTGCATAGCTACACATGTACAACCTATATTGAATTGCTTATCTTCCCAGTAAGGTTGGATGACAAGGGAGAAAGGGAATGAAGCTGATATTTAAAGTTTTAAAATCAAATGTTTAATACACACACACACAGACACTTTTATATATATATGAGTGTGTGTATACATATATATATTACCATTATTATTTTACATGTAAATGGGAAATAAGATATACAAGCACTGGGGCATAGAGATCCACCATGCCCTACTGGAAAGTTGGAGAGGGTATGGTAGAAGATATGGAAGAGAGCAGATTAGAGGAGGGCATATCCAGTGGGATTGCTATTTTGGGGTGGTGAGTAGGGGGAAAATGGGAGGAAAATTTGTAACTCAAAATCTTGTGGAAATGAATGATGTAAACTAGAAGTTAATAAAGCATTTGGTAAAAAAGAAATGAAAAGAAAATAGCAGAATGAAAAACCTGAAGCTAAGAACAATGTCTTTTCACAGTGTCAAACTTTAATATCAAGTTTAAAATAAAGAAAGAGTAGAAAAATTAGAAAACAAACAATGATCTTTTGATAAAAAGTTATTATGGTTGGGGCGGCCAGGTGGCTCAGCAAGTAAGAGCACCAGCTCCAGTGTCGGGATGACCTGGAGATCGAATCCCGGGCTCAGATACTCAGCACCACACCCAGAAATAACTGGCTGTGTAACCTTGAGCAAGTTACTTAACCCCAATTGCTTTAAAAAAAAGTTATTATGGTAAAGGGGATGATCAAGACACATATTCACAAGAAGACAATGATACCAAACAGCTACAAGAAAAGTCTCAGAGAAAAATGTGAATTGGACACAAGTCCCACAAAAATTCCTAGAAGAGGTAAAAAAGAATTTGAAAAATCAAGTAAAAGTGGTAAAGTGAAAAAATGGGAAAATATATTAGAGTGATGCAGGGAAATTATGAAAAAAGAATCAACAGATTTATAAAATATGCATTAAAATTTTGAATAGAGTTGGCCAAAGGGTAAAATTGACACCAAAAAAAATCCACTAAATAAACTGACTTCTTCAGAAGCAAAATTAATCATTAAAAAAAAGAGATACAAAAGTCCACTGAAGAAAATTATTTCATAATAATTATAACTGGGCAAGTGGAAGCTAATGACTCTATGAGACATCAAGAAAGAAACAAAGTGAAAAGATGAAAAAAGTGGAAGTCTGAAATATCTCTCATTTGAAAAACAATTGACCTGGAAAACAGATAAGGGACAGATAATTTAATAATTATTGGAATATTTTAAAGCATATATATGCATATATATACCCACACATATGTGTGTATCTGTATGTGGCCATGTATGTTTGTACATATATACATATATGTATGTATATTTGTATATGTATGTGTGTGTGTGTTCTGTTGATGTCTTTGGACTTTAAATTGATATTAACCATATCAATGACAAAACAATACAAATCATGTAATTATTTCAATAGATGCAGAAAAGGCTTTTAAATATATATAAAACTCATTCCCATTTTAAAAACACTAGAAAGCATAGGAATAAATGGAGCATTCCTTGAAATGATTAGTATGTATCTAACACCATCAGTAAGCATTATCTGTCATGGAGATAACCTAGAAATCTTTCCAGTGTGATCAATGGGGAAATAGGAATGCTCAGTATGTTCAATATTGCCCTAGAAATGGCAGCTATAGTAAAAAGAGAAGAAAAGGAAATTGAAGGAATTAGACTAGGCAAATGAGGAAACAAAACTATCATGCTTTTGGAATGATATGATGGTATACTTAGAGAACCCCAGAGAATCAACTACTAAATTAGTTAAAATGATTAACAACTTCAGTAAATTTGCAGGATATAAAATAAATCCACATAATTCATCAGCATTATTAAATATTACAAATATATTACAGGAGAAAGAGACAGAAAGAGAAGGAAGGTTCTCTCTGTGTCCAGAGAAATAAGAGATAAATAGAAGTCTATAAAGAATCTTATACACACACACACACACATTTGCATCTAATGGTAGCCATCTCTAGGGTTTGGGGGGGGGGGGGAGAAAGAGGAGAGAAAAAAAAGAGAAAACAGAAAGTTACATGATAACTTTATTACATTTTTAAAGGAATCACAAATTGTATATAATAGATGTGCAGTTTCACCTGCAATTATCTTTTTTTTAATTCTACTAGATTATGAAAAGCTTGTTTTATTTGAGAAATTAAAAATAAAATTTAAAAAGACTGAGTTTTGGTGAAAATATTATTAAACTTTTATGGAATATATGTGTGTATAATGTCAGAAAAAGAATGAAACAAATTGTAGAGAAAATTTTTGTCAAAGAAAATGACAAAACATATTATATACTAATATATTATTGGGACATAGAGAATGTGTTTCTCCAGGGGAGATTATGTCTAAACACTTTCATACACAACAGAAGGAAACCATATACCAATAAATTATGTGCACAAATAATTTTAAATTAAAAATGAGACAAAAATTCCAAATAAAGAAAAATAAGAAAAATTGTGAAGTACTGAACACAATTGGTAGAAAAGTTAATTGATAAATGATCTGATATTAAACAAATAATAAGGTTGACAAACCAATGATAAATTAATTGTAAAATGGAGGAAATTCAAATTAACAGAATAAGGAGAATTCACAATGGATGGCAAGAAATTAAGATAATTATTAGATATAATTTTATCCATTCACATGATAACAAATCTCACCACATGGTAACATCACATGGTACCAAAACTGATAAAGTGCATGAATATGAATACTTAAAAATAACTAAACCATCAGACTAAAATAATTAGTAGCAAATTTAAATAAATGTTTATCAGTAAAATAAACTAAGTAAACCTTAAATTAATTCCCAAGGGAAAAAATGTCCCCTAGTCCAGATTAATTTGAAAGTGATATCAAATTTTCTAAGAACACAATTCTAATATCATACAGTGTTATGTTTTTTTTTGGGGGGGGAGGGAAGCTTCCTACCAAACACTTTCTACGATTCAGATGTTTCTGATGCTCAAAGCAGAGAGATGAATCAGATATAAAAAACTATACAAACACACAGACACACACACACACATACACCTACAGCAATGCAAAATATTCCCAAATAAATTAGTGTCATATTCAAATTATTCACTATAAGGAGATTGTATTTATACATGTAATGAAAGGTTGGATTAAAATTACATCAATTACATACATTGGTTAATATAAACATACAGTGGATAATATAAACAAGTAATGAACATAAGGAAAACTATAAGATGATTTCAATATATTAACAATTTTTTTAAAAAATTGATTCATGTTTTATATTTTAAAATAACCGCAAAAGCATAGATAAATATATTTTTCCTTAAAAATAGTAACAGTATCTGTATAAATCTATCAACTAGTAGAATCTTTGATAAAAATTTCACAAGGGACCTTTCCTCTAAAATCAAGGCTAATGTAAAGATATGCATTGATCCCATGATTACCTAAAAATTGTTCTTAAATTAATAAATCACACAATAGAAATTGGGAAAATAAACAAAGCCAATGAAGAAATAAAATCATCACTATTTGTCAAAGACATGAACCCTACTTAGAGAAGCCTAGAATTCAAGGGAAAAAAATGAATCAATACATTCAATGTTGGTTCAAAATTAAAATGAACTCACAAAAATCACTGGACTCCAGCAGAAGAGAAAGACATGTCATTCAAATTAAAATAAAATGCATAAAAAATTTGGGAGTCAACCTATAAATACATATTCAGTATTTATATGAAAACAACTAAAAACTATTTTCATAGTTTCCATAAAAAAATAATCCCCAAACCAATAATATTAAATGTTTAAACTAGGAATGTACAGGGAATCCAAAGCTAATTATGCTTAAACTGCATTAAGCCTTTTTAAAACTGCCTAAGCCATCTTATTTTTTTTAATGATGATATAGGGGTCTTCTTTCAAATTCCAAATAAAACCTTACCTTTGAAGAGGATTCTGGCAAGATGGTGGAATAAGTCAGAAAATTCCAAGCTCTCAAGGCTGTCCCCCATAAAACAGCTAAAATAACCTTAGAGTGAACAAAGTGTGGGTGGAGATAAATAAGAATAGGGATATAACTGGGGTCTTCCTGGGACAATTTGAGAAGATCAGGAGAAAATCCCAGGACAAGGTTTGGTCCATGTGAAGATTAAACACCTCCAGGCTACGTTCCATTTTAACAACAAGCTGCAAATCCTGGGGTTAGTTGGTTTGAGAGGTTGCCTTGGCCTCAGTCACCAGAATTTTTACCCCGACATATTGAGGGGAGTTGGGTGTCTGAGCCAGGGAATATTGAGGGAACCTCTGCTGATAAAGAATGCCAGACCCAGCTGTGCTGCAAAATGCAGTGGGAATGAAAAGAAACCAGCACACACCTAATGAGTACAAAAGCAGTGGGGCAGAAAACCCCTGGTTGTGGGCACTTTGAGGAGAGGTTGAAGGTTTGGCTTTGATTCTAGGCTACAGGGGAGAACTAAAGATCTGGGGCAAGAGGCAGTAGTTCCCAAACCCCAGGGCTAGAGGTGATCACAAAAATTAAGCTATTACCACAAAAATAATGCACAGGCAAAGGAGAAAGAATTCAACCATAGAATGCTATTATGAGAATAGAGGTGACTGGGATTTGTCTTCAGATGAGGAAGATGAAGTAAAGAAACCCCCAAAGAGTAATGTAAAATAGACACCTGCCCCAAAAGAATTCCTAGAATATCTTTAAGAAGACTTTAAAATCAAATGACAGGGGTGACCAGGTAGCATAGCGAGTAAGAGCACTGGCTCCAGTGTCAGGATGGCCTGGGGATCGAATCCAGGCTCAGACACTTAGCAACCACCCAGAAACACCTGGCCGTGTAACCTTGAGCAAGTTACTTAACCCTAATTGCATAGGGGCAGCCAGGTGGCTCAGCAAGTATGAGCACGGGCTCTAGTGTCAGGATGACCTGGGGATCAAATCCGGGCTCAGATACTCAGCACCACACCCAGAAATAACTGGCCATGTTACATTGAGCAAGCTACTTAACCCCA
The DNA here is from genome assembly GCF_028583685.1 of Petaurus breviceps papuanus. NCBI lineage: Eukaryota > Metazoa > Chordata > Mammalia > Diprotodontia > Petauridae > Petaurus > Petaurus breviceps. The sequence continues at coordinate 62,559,121 of NW_027186296.1, read as the reverse complement.
ATTGCTTAAAAAAAATCAAATAGATATGGAGGAAATTTTTTTTTTTAGAAAAACAAGAAGGGGTATGAAAGGAAAGTCAACTAATCAGAAAAGGAGATCCAGAATCTAAAGGAAGAAAATGACACCTTGAAAATTTGAATTGGGCAAAGTAAATCCAGTAAAATTATAAGAGATCAAGAAATAGTTAAACAAAATATGAATAATGAAAAAATAGAAGAGAAAATGAAACATAAGAAAAACAATAGATTTGGAGAATAAAGAAGAGAAAATATAAAAATAATTGAACCAACTGAAAGTTATGATTAAAAGAAGAATCTTGAACAATATTACAAGAAATTATTAAAGGAAATTGTCCTGAAGCATTAGAACAAGGGAAGAGAGTAGAAATAGAAAAAAATTCCATTGATCACCACTTAAAAGAGATCTTATTAGAAAAACTCATAGGAATATCATAGTTGATTTCTGAAACCCCCAGCTCAAGGAAAATATATTAAAAGCATCAAGATAAAAACAATTTAAATATGATTTAAGCAAATTAAATAAATAAAAATGCACCCAAATAAGAATTACACAAGACCTAGCAACAGAGACTTTAAAGGACCACAAGTCTTGGAACACAACATATTGAAGATCAAAAGAACTGGGGCTCTGGCCAAAAACATCATACCCTGCAAAGTCAAGCATTATCCTGAATGAAAAAAAAAATAGACATTTGATAAACTCTTAGACTTTCAAGACTTTGTTAAAAAAAAATACACCTGAACTTAATAAAAGATTCAAAATACAAGAAATCTAAGGCACATAACAAAGACTGATTATAAAGGATCCATAAGGACAGACTGTTTAATTCGTAAATATGTAAAATGTAAAATGCATGTCTAAGATTCCTATCAATAATTGGGTAGCTCATTAGAAAGATTAAACAGGGGTAAACCTGTGCATGATAGGAATTTAAAAAAGCAAAACCATTTAGGAACAACTTAAAAGAATGATTATTTTATACAAATGAGGTGCAGGAGGAAGAATCAATAGAGAGGAATTAGACGGGGGAGGAGGGCTAGTAGTTCTGGTAATCTATTTCATCAGATTTTAGGAGGGAATTTTATATATATATACACACACACACATGAGTATAAAATTCTAAATTCAGAAGAAACAAAATTATAGGGGCATAGGGAGAGGGGAGGGGAGAGGACAACAGAGAAATCTTTAGATGGGAGGGTGAGGAAATAGGTAAAATAGGGGTAAAGATGGGTATTTAGTTTTATGGTAATTGTAAGGATAGAGGAGGGATACTTGGAGGGGGGTAGGCAAGTCATAGGAGGGCAAGGTAGTGAGTAGGAGTAAAGTAGAGGGGGCAGATGTATGGGAAAGTATATGGAGATATATATATATATAGAGAGAGAGAGAGAGAGCTATAGAGAAAAATATCTAAACTTTATTGTAAGTTTCCAGGGGGGTGGTGGAGGAAAAAAACACAAAGTTTAAAAATGCACAGCAGAGAACAAAAGAAAACCCACAAGGAAGCAAAGATGGACAATTCTTAACACAAATATTATTTGTCATACAGACATTCTTGAAATCAAAATGTATTGTTACATATTTAGAATCCTCTCATGTTCTGCTATGCACACATGTTTTTTTTTTCTTTCCAACTTTGTATTTAAATTCTAATATTTAAATTTATGATATGTTTTTGTTTCTTTTTTCTATTTTGTATTTGTGATCTGGTGTTTGAGTCTAAAATAAAAATGAAAAAAATAAAAGTAAAATGATGATATCTAAGCTAATCTATCCTTTTAGAGTCAAACTAATCAAAATACCAATAGGCATAATATAGACAGTATTAGACAGTAAAAAAAAGTTCTTTAGGAGAAACAAAAGGTTAAATGTCTCTAGAGAATGATTAAAGTATAAGGAATGATAATAGGTTCTAGTCTCACTAGCTCTCAAACTATATTATAAAAAGTAATAATAAAAAATATTCTGAGATTAAAAATAGATAAGTTGGCCAATGGAACAAATTGGGTATATAGTATTCAGTAACAATGAAGCAAATAGCATGATGTTCAATAAACCCAAGTGCAATGATTACTGTGGTCAGAATTCCCAATTTGAGAAAAATACTGCTAGGGAAACTTAAAAAGTAGTCTAGAAGAAACTGGCTTTAAAGAAGTATCCTATACCAAATACCATAAGATGTTCCAAATAGATAAATGATGAAAAAAGATTTTATCATAAAAAGGAGGCAAATGGAAGGAGACAGCTATCACAATGGTGGTAAGATGTGTTCCTTAACCAAACAAGGGACAGAGATTATAAAAGATAAATTGGAAAATTTCATATACATAAACCTGAAGAAGTTTGTCACAAGCAAAAAAATACATTGAAAGGGAAAAAGTTTGATATGAATAATATTTGCAGCATATTTCTCTGACAAATGTTTGACATAAAAGATTCACAGATAATTCATACAAATACTAACATAAGGGCCATTCTCAAGTAAATTGTCAAAGGCTATTAAAAGAGCACAAAAGAAGAAATACAAGCTATCAATAACCATATGAACAAAAAAGTTCCAAGTCACAAATAATGACATTCAAATAATAACAACTTTTGGTTCAATACCTCACAGATTTTAAAAAGACAAAATGCCAATTTTTAAAGGTATTGTTGTAAGACAGTGTACCACTACACTGTCGATGTAGATATGAAGTGGTCCATCTATTCAAGAAGAAAAAATAGAAGTATTCTCTATTCCCTCTGATCCAGTGATACCATGATTACCCATATATCCAAAAAAGAAAAAAGACAAAGGGAAAATTAATATGTACAAAATTATTTATAGCCATAATTTCTGTTGTAGCTAACTAGGGAAAGGTGGGTTTCTATCAATTGTGGAATGGATACATAAACTGTAGTATGTGAATATAATGTAATATTAATGCACCATAATAAAGTACAAATATCAATTCATTAATTTTAAGAGAGATGTTCTAAGACTTGTATGAACTTCTGTAGAGTAAAGTGAAAAGAACTTGGAAAGCAAAGTTTTAGGGGTGGCTAGGTGGTGCAGTGAATAGAGCACCGGCCCTGGAGTCAGGAAGGAGGACCTGAGTTCAAATCTGGATTCAGACACTTAACACAAAAACTAGCCATGTGCCTTTAGACAAGTCACTTAACCCTAGTTGCCCTCCAAAAAGCAAAAAAAAAAAAAACAAAAAAAAAAACAGTTATACCATGGCCACAATGATAATAAAGAATTTTTTTAAAAAAAGAATAGAGAACTATAAGTAACATAATAACTGATCATGACCTCAAAAGATGGATGATAAAGTGTACCTCTCAGTTCTTGGCAGAGAGGTAGACGTATTTGTAATATAGGAAATTTTCTTCTTCACTTAGATTGGTGAGTTAGTGAATAGTGATAAAAATGTCCAAAGAAAAAAGGAAGAAAAGAATATCAATACAACTGTTAAAAACAAACATGAAAACAAAAAAAAAGTTCAGAAAGGAACACAACCAAGAAGATGTTGTGAAGTTTAATATACACATACATTCAAATTGTACTTAATAATACAGTACACAATTTAATACAGATCTCCTTTTTGTTTGTTTTCTTTCTTTGTATATTGAAATTTTTCAGTTTGTGGATTTTTAAGTACATAATAAAAAGTTAAAATATAAAGTGCTAGAGTCCCATCACATATGTAACATTTGTGTATACATATATATGGTTTTTATGAGCTGCAGAGCTTTAACAATATTGTTAATATTGAGAAATATCTGTCTAATCACATACTCCCACCCCACTCCAGAAGCTTTAGCAATTCCTTGTTGCTTCTAGGATAAATAACAATGACTGTGTTTGATATTTAAACCCCTTGTAAGTCTGGCTCCAACTTATCATTCTGGACCAAATGCTATCTCTCCTCCTTCTATATTTAATTTCCAGCAAAACTGGTCTACTTACTATTTCCCCATTGGACATTCTGTCTCCTGGCTCCATGCTTTTGTACCAGCTCTCAAACCTGCCTGCAAAATTCCCCCTCCTTAGCTCTGAAGATTGGTATCACTGGCTCTGTTCATAATTCAGCTCAAATACCACTTCCTCTGCTTGTTATTGCTAAGTCCTTCTGACACATTTTTTGTCCTTACTTTGTGTATATGTACATATATGTACACATACATATTAATACCTCTATGTACCAATGTGTATGTGTTTATATGTACCAATAATGTGTGTTTATACTTTGTATGTATTTATGTAGTTACATGTTGCTTTGACAGAGTAGAATGCAAACTCCTTGGAGACAAGCATTATTTTCATTTTTTCCCTCCATATCCCCAGTGCCTAGCACATAGCCTGTACTTAACAAATGCTTAGTGATCTGAATTAATTTAATCATAATGATTTATTATGATTAGCATTAAATATAACTAGATTTAAGAGAGCCTAGGTAAACACTACTAAGAAGTCTTTAAACAATCACTTGTAGTCAACCTTACTCTCATTCAATTTGACTGAAAGGGGGAATAACATACACACTGAATAGGGGGAAGGAGATAAGGGGGGGATGATAGAAGGGAGGGCAGATTGTGGGAGGGGAGAGTCAGAAGTAAACACTTTTGAAAAGGGATAGTTCAAAGGAGAAAATAGAATAAATGGGGGACAGGAGAGGATGGAGGGAAATATAGTTAGTCTTTCACAATATGACTACTATAGAAATGTTTTGCATAAGTACACATGTATAACCTATATTGATCTGCATGTCTTCTCGATGGAGGTGGGTAAGGAGGGAAGAAGGGGGAGAATCTGGAACTCAAAGTTTAAAAAAAATGTTTAAAAATTGTTTTTACATGCAACTAGGAAATAAGATCTATAAGCAATGGGGTATAGAAATCTATTTTTCTCTACAAGAAAGTAAGGGGGAATAGGGTATAGAGGAATAAAAGAGAGGGCAGACTGGGGGAGGGGTAATCATTATGCTTGCCATCTTGGGGTGGGGGTGGGAGAGAGATGGGGAGAAACTTTGGAACTCAAAATCTTGTGGAACTGAATGTTGAAAACTAAAATAAGTAAATAAATTCTGGAAAAAAAATAACAAAAAAAAACCAATCACGTGTACTGCTCTTACTAGGAAGTGGGCAAGAGTCTGCAGAACACTCAGAAAAGTCCATGTTAGGATATTGTGGTACCACATGGAAGCTCTTGCTTATCTGAAGTCCCCAGAGATAAAGTTTGTTCCTAGAAAACCTGCCTATTTTCTTGCCTGTTCTTTGCTATCACTACCAAGTCTTTTTCTTCTACCGGGGTCCTCTTACTCAAATATCCCTGAAGAAAGGGATGAATGTTTCTCATTTCTCCCCTGCTCTAAAGTATCTGGGGCAAAAAGAGAAAGTTTAAGGGAATTTAGTACTACAAACTACAGGGACAGTAGCAGTTTAAAATAATAAACTCAAGAAGAAAGTTAAAAAGTTGGATGAAATCTAGAAAATGTTAAATTGCATCTAATTAATATTAATTAAGCTCCCACTGGGTTGCAGGTATTATGCTAATTTCTGGAGAAGCAAAAACAAAAGTGAAACAATCCTTGATCACAAGGAGCATATATTATATTCATATTATATACTTATTATATTATATCCCTATTTTATAACTATACAGAAATCATAATAATAGTTAACAAGTATATAGCACTTACTTTGTGCCAGACACTAGGCTAAGCACTTTAAAATTATTATTTCTTTGATCCTCCCAACAGTCCTGCGAGGATAGGTGCTATTATTAGCCCCATTTTGCAGATGATGAAAGTAAGGTAAAGAATGATTAAGTGACTTTCCCAGGATCACACCACTACTGAGTGCTTGAGGATAGATTTGAACTCTGGTCTTTCTGACTCCAGACCCATCACTTTCTCAAGTGTTCCACCTAGTCTCTTTTTTCCAAGGTTCCAGACCAGCTCATTATCCAGTACAGATTCTATAAACATTGGACACATTTATGATTTGTTTTCCTAACAAGGAGAGGCAAAAGCAACCAGCTGGAATATTCTTAGATTTCTATAGCAAGTGGATGTTAATTCTGCCACAGACACTAACTATTTGATGGGGGAAAGTCACTTAATTACTCTCATCCTAAGGTTCCTCATCTGCTAAGATGAAAAAAAGGAAAAGATAATACTTGCACCTGATAATAGCCATAATAGGGGTATGGTGATCCACTTATTTAATGAAATTGAAAGTGCTTTATGAATTGTAGATGTTATTATCAACAAAGCTAAATTTTCTTAATTGCTGCAGTATATATTCTAAACCACAAATTAGAGACCCTATCTCCTGATCTATTTCACCTGTGACATTGGCTGCCATTACAGAGTACCACGTCCTCTTTCATATCCATTCTGGAAAACCTCAAGGAGGAATGAGAAAATTCAACTCCTTAAACTAACCCTATTTGTTTACATTAAGATATGCCCCCCCCCCATAAGTCATTCTGCCCTTCCTTAAAATGATGAAGATAATTTCCTCTTTTTGTTTTTACTGAGGTAGTCAAACAGGTTAAGTGAGTTAGGTAAATTTAGTTTGCATAGATTTAACATTTTATTAGTTTTCTTTATATTATATTGTAATACATATATTTACTGCATATATGTAGTGCAGTAACTTTAAAATAAAAACACACAATAATATATGTGTATACCGTATCTATAAAAAGCACATAGTATATATGAAGCTCTTATGATCAATGGTCATGCCAGAGTCACAATTTTCCCCTTTCTGTAAAATGGGGATAATAATGCCTCCTTTACTTAACACTCACTTTAACTATAGCCAACATCTTTATGCTATTTATTCTTCAATGCCTAGTCTGGATTGCTGCCCTCTCTGCTCCTACACAACTCAGCTGACAGAGTCTAAAATAAATGTCTGTTTTCCAATGTCAGCTAGGTCCTCTTCATTGAAGAGCACACCTTTCACTCTTTTCTGATTGACTTACTATCACCCTGTCAGTTCCACACTCTGTCTCTTCCAGCCTTCTCTCCAACACTGTTGTTGCCTCCTCACTTTCAGCTAAGAACCTCACCACATACTTTACCAAAGAAATTGAGACCATCCATAATAACTCCCCTATATTACCCAATTCTATACCTAATATCCCTCAACATCATTCCCCATTCTCTCCTGACCAGCTAAAATATTTGTTAGGGTGGGGAGGGGGGGCGGGAATGGTCCTGGACCTTGACAAGGCCAATATTTCTACTATACCCTTGATTCCATGTCATCCCAACTCCTCTTGCACTTTGTTTGTTTATTTATTCCCACCCTGTTTCTAGATGTTTCTCTCCTTAGTCAAGGGCTTCTTACCTGCTAACCATAAACATATCCACTTCTCTGCTATCCTGAAAAAAATTCCCTTCCCCTCAAAAACAAATTTCATTTGAGCTTGTTATTAGCCTCTACACTCTCATATCTCTACTCTCTTTAACAGCTAACTTCTTAGGAAAAAATGTCACTGTGTATCACTTCTACTTTCTTATATCGCACCCATTTCTCAACTCTTGACAACTGGATTTTTGAAATAAACATTGAAATTGCTCTCTTGGTGGCTCACTTTGAGAAATGTTCTGTGATTTGATCAGATGAGACTCTGGGAAGCCATTTTGTTGAGAGTCCCCCAGCTTTGAAAAACCCAGATGTTGATTTGGTATGGATGTAATGGTTGGACAATTTGGAAACCTGTCTACTTGATCTGTTTCTCTGTCTTGATAATTCTGTCTGCATACTCTGAATTTCGGGGTGCTGACCTTTTTCCCCTGAACTAAACGATATATATACACACACACACACATATATATATATGTATATATATTTGACTGATTAAAGTAAGCTTGTTAACCAAAAAAAAAAGAAAGAAAGAAATTGCTCTCTCCAAATTTATCAACGATTTCTTTAATGTTAAATTCCACAGGTTTATCAGTTCTTCTTCTTGACCCATCTGCCACACTTAACACTTTTCACCATCCCCTCATCCTGGATACTCTTCCCTTACTGATTCTTTTTTTTAAGCAATTGGGGTTAAGTAACTTGCTTAAGGTTACATGGCCAGTTTTTTTGTGTGGGTGTTAAGTATCTGAGGCCAGAATTGATTCCAGGTCCTCCTGACTCCAGGGCCGGCACTCTTACTCACTCCACCACCTAGCCGCCCACTGATTCTTTTTTTCATGTTATTTCCTGATTTTCCTCCAGCATCTAAGTTCTCCATTCCAGTCTCCTTTGATGGATCATCTTGTTGCCAATACATTCCACTCTTCTAAGCTAGTCTTTCTTGTCTTCTCTTCCCCTACTCTGTCTGTAAGCAGCTCCCATGCATTTGATTAGCTTATCAATGAATGTGACTCCAAAATATCAATGTCCACCTCTTACCTCTCCCTTCAACTCCAGTTCTGCATCACTAGCTTCATGCTGAATGTTTGATGTCTCAAATTCAACCTTTTTTAAGTCAGAATTTATTATGTTTTTCCTGGAAATTGATCCCTTTCCTTTTTTATTTTTATTGAAGTTATTCCCCACGTTTTCAACTTTGTCATCATCAGATCTTTTTATTCTTCCTTAGTACCAATATCCAATCATATGTCAAGTCTTGTTTATTAAACTTGTATAATATCTCTTATTTGAGTCTCTAACCCATTCATACAACCATCACCCTAGTTTCCACATGTATCGTCTTTTTACAATGGGCAGGTAGGTGTTTCAGTGGGTAGAGTGCTAGGTCTGGAGTCAGAAAGACATCTTCCTGAGTTCAAATCTGGTCTTCCTAACTGTGTGATCCAAGAAAGTCATTTAACCCTCTCTCCCTCAGTATCTCAACTATAAAATGTGTTAGAGAAGGAAATGACAAATCACTTTGGTATCTTTGCCAAGAAAACCCCAAATGGGGTCATAAAGATTTGGACACAAGTTAAACAACTGAAAAAAACAGCTTTTCACAGAGAGCAATCAAACCGTCTCTGAATCAGTCTCTCTTTTTCAAGTCTCTTTCCCTGTAGATTCCTTCCTCAACACAGCTGCTCAGTTGATAATTCTAAAACAAGTATGACCATGTCATCTCCCTGTACAAGTCTCTCCATTGCCTGTAATATAAAACATAGCTTTTCTGGGTTCTTTTTAATCCCTCCACTATTTCGTTTCAACCAATCTTTTTACACTGATTTCAAGTTACATTCTTAACTTATAAACATTTCAACTGATCTAGCCTACCTGTAATTAACTATATAAGATATTCTATCTCCCATGCAGAGCCTTTGTACTGGGAGGGATACTTCATATGTGAAAGGTTCTCCCTTTTCACTTCCACCTCTTAGAATCCTTAATTCCCTTCAAGACACACCTGAAGTGTCATTTCTTACTTGCTATCTTTCCTGACTCTACCCCCATAAAGCTCAGTATCCTCCCTCTTCCTATAATTAATTGTTTTGTCTTCACATTGTACATACTTTGTATTTTTTTTATTTATTTGCCCTCCCCCAACAAAAGATAAACTCTCTTAAAGTAGGGTTTTTTTTTTGTCTTTTTTATTCCTAATACAGATAGTATATACTTAATAAATTTCTATAGAATTGAAATAATTTGAAGTTTCTATAAGGATTATATGGTATAATATGTGTGAAAACAGTTCAAAACTTTCAAACTGCTACAGAAATGTCAGTCTATTATATCATTGTTTTTGTTACTATTAGTACCACTGCTCTAATTTGAAGCCACAATAGCTACACCATCTTGTTCTGCTCATTTACAAAATCTGTCATTCATTCAGAATACTTTGGTAAAAGAATGAAATAGGCTAACGAAGCCAAGACATGAGAGTTTTGTCCTGATTGTGTTGGTCAGGCATTTGGGTCTATTTTATCATCTTCTGGTCTATAAATGTGTAAAGTGAGTGGATGATTGATGGACCTCATCAAAGGCTCTTTGGGTAAGAGAATGGTTCAATCAGGAAGTCATAGAAGTAGTCCAAATATGTTATTTTGAAACTCGTCAATTTTTACAAGACTTCCTTTACACTATTCACTCTGTCTCTGTTGGGTGCATATGATGCTTTTAAAATAGGCAGATATGATGGCATATACTATTCTGGGTAAAGCATATAATTGTTGTTGTTGTTTTAACTAGAATTTATATAATGCTTGAGATTTTCAAATAAATTTACAAATATTGACACATTTAATTCTCATAAACAACCCTAGGAAATAGATGCTATTATTAGCTCCATTTTATAGATGAAGAAATTGGGACAGACAGAAGATAAGTGTCTTGCCCAAGGTGACCTAGCTAGTGTCTGAAACACGTTTTGAACTCAGTTTTCCTGGATTTCAAATCCTATCCATTGTATCACTTGCCTTCTCTCTGTAGCTACTATATTCAGGTGGGAGGTAATGTGAGATTTGCTGGTATTTGTGAAACCACCCGTTTGTGGCAGTGCCATTGAATGTACAGTTACAGAAATAAAGGGAGTTATAGACAGAGTTGGGATTCTGGTAAGTGTCAGAGGACATGGGTGTGATAAGCTAGTGTAACTGACTATCTCATTTATCTGTTTTCTTAAATTGTCAGCCATACTTATAAACAAGATACCCAAGATAGTGAACTGCACCTGGTTTCCCATTAAAGGTTAAATGATCACTTGATATCAAAGCTAGAAGAAGATTTAAAGATTTTCAGGTTTACCTTCATTTTGTAGAAGAGTGAACTGAAATCTAGAAGAGTGAAGTGATTTGTTCAAAATTATACACTAATATATTGCAGACATGATTCTAATCTATGTGTCTCAACTACAAGTCTACTATTTATCCATTGCACAATATTGTGGACCTATAGTTATGCTGTAAATGAGAACCCATTAAGGGATTATGGCAGCATAGTCTTGAGTCAGAGCAATCTGTGACAATCCTACATTTGGACTCTCCAGAAGCTACATGTCTATTAACTCCCATCTTAAATGACTCTTGCTTTTGATGGATTTTCTCTAAGGATAAATAGGATTCAAAATTACAGAATCAGAATTGAAAGGAATCTTAGTCTACCCTGTCATAATAATCACATCTACAACATCCCCAGGTTGGTCTGCTTTTGATTAAAGGCTTCACATGGAAGCCCATTCCATTCATTGATAAAATTCTTCTTATATTGTTGTGTTGATGGTAATGGTAACAATTATAGCAACTCATATTTGTCTAGCATTTTAAGGTTTGCAAAGTACTTTACCAAACATTTTCTCATTTAACCCCATAAAATATTGTACGATAAGTACCATAGGTTTTATTATCATTCCTATATTGCCAGAATCATTCGTTAGGAAGATTATTTTTCTTCCTTTTACATTATGTTCCCCCTAAGTCATCTCTTTACCAAGCTAAGTATCCTAAATACTTCTGATTATCATAGGATATTATCTTGAGGCATTTGAACATGATAGTTGACCTTCTTTTGAAATTTTCCAGTTTAAAATTGTTTTTGCTAGATTGTGACATCCTCAATCAAGAACCTTAATGTTGATGTGACCTCAGTAGGGTAGCTTATTATAAGCATATTATTTTGCTATTCCCTGATATGATATCTTTCTTAAAGCAACTAAAGATTTCATTTGCTGTTTTGGCAACGATATCACAATGTTGACTTAATTAAGTCACACCTTCCCTGTCTTATACTAGCATATTGATTTTTGCAATCCAAATATAATAAAATATTTAGCTCTATTAAATTTCATTTTATTAGATTTGGCCAAATGTTCTAACCTGACAATGTAATTTTGGATTCTGATTCTGCAGTCCAAAGCATTAGGTATCCTAACCAACTTTGAGTCATTGGCAAATTTGATAAGTATGCCACCTATGCTTTAGTTCAAGTGATTTCTGTAGGATTGTTCATCCTTTTGTATTCATCTTCTGTTGCCTGCCTTTATTTCCAACTTCATATATGCCTTTCTAAAATCTAAGGTCATCAGTGCATTCTCTTTATCTCCACAAAAAGACTTTGCTTCCCTTCCCTCCTCTTCTCTCTCTCTCTCTCTCTCTCTCTCTCTCTCTCTCTCTCTCTCTCTCTCTCATTTGACTCTTTGATATTACTGTCTTTGGAGAAATTTAATTCAGAAGGTTCTTTCTCTCCTATCTTTAAACCATTAGAAATCTATTTCCCTCAAATCCAGGGTACATGTTGGATATTATTTGTTTTTCTGTCTTTTATCACAAACTCAAATAATGAGTTTCCCCCTTTTCTATTCAGTATGCAGTATTTCCTTGTTGGTGTAAATCAGATCTAGACTTTTACTTCCCTCATTGTTTTTTCTACCTTTTAAAGGATGAACTTTTCCACAAACCACGACAACAAAGTAACTGCTCTGCTTTTGGCAGAGAGAAATACCTTAGACACATGTTCAGATAGTTCAAGTCTCCTATCACTATTTTATCACATGCCAAGCTTGTGATCTACTTCCTAAACCACAATTGTTTCTACACTCAGTCCAGGTGGTCTATAGTATACTGTGTTTATAATGTGGTTTCTGTTTCTATATCCATTGATTTTTACCTAAATATACTCCATTATGCTTTTCTATTCTGTTTCCTGTATTTTCTCAGTTTAACATATATGCTTATTATACAATGTTGAAAACTGGACTCCACTTTTTAATCTATTTGATTTCTTTGGAATAAGGTCAATATTTTCTGAAACATCTTCCAAAGAAGATTCTAATACAACTATTTATCATTGATATCCATTAAGTCAAATTTACATGCTTGTATAAGGATTTCAAGATCTTGCTTGTTAACCATACTCCATTCACTAACATTATTGTAAACACCTAATTATATATGTGTGCATGTGTGTGTGTGTGCCTCCATGCATTCAATTGAACTGCATTTATCTCAGCTATATATGAAGCCATTGGTTTTACTCCTGGATTTTTTTTAGTATTCTCTACTGCTTTTCTTCTTTTAACACTGTAGTTACTTTGGCATCTTCTTTACCAAATATACAAAGTCAAATTTCACTGTGCCCTCTTATTTTCAGATTAAAATATTTTTATTAGATTTCCAAGACTCTAGCATTCACTCTCCCCATCCCTAATCTTCAACTGTCTCATGTTAGATATAAAATTTACATTAGCCAAGAGTCTGTCATGCCTACATTTTATACCATGATCCAGAAATTCAGATTTCATTCTTGCATAACTAGTCATTTAATTTCCAATTTTCCTTTTTTTCTCTAAACCTTTTTTCCCTCTATTGGTATCAGTGGTAAAAACAAAACAAAAACAAACCCAATGACACTATTTTTTTTTATTTTCTTGAAATAAATTATACTCATAACAGAATTCTGTACTTGGAGTCAGGACAAAATGAGTTTCAATCCTGACTCTCTTACTGGTGGTGTTACTTTGAACCTTTTTTTTCTTTTTGAACCTTAGTTTCTTTAACTTAAAAATGGTAATAATGATATCTATCTTACCTACCAAACAGGGCTAAGCTTGAGACTCAAATATGAAAGCATACCCAAAGTGCCTTACAATCTTTAAAGACATATATATATATATAAGTTATTCATATTACTATTATTATCAATAATAATCCTTCCTTGTAGATTTCTTCTGATAAAGTTATTTGTGTCCAAGTGAAATATTACAAGTAATTTTGTTCCTCTAAGCATCTGTATCTATAGACAAATGAGAGATGTTCTTTCTATTTTTTTTTGTAAAATCTGTATATCATTTAGTTGAATGCTTAGATTGTATATATTACTAGTCCAGAGTGTGCCATGGTGACTTATTCAATAAAATTATGCTGACTTCATTTATAATAGCCTCTGTTCTGCTCATATTTTATTTCTGAAGCATTTGAATTTTAACTTTCCATTTCATGTGTATCACTTTATGCAGGCAGAGTGCATGAAAATGAAGACAGGACATAGTCTGTGACTCACAGCCAAATAAAAAAGGGATGAACCCCATACATGACAAACTTCTCTTTTAGAACTAATTTTGAAACTCTGGCCATTGCATAGACTTTTTTCAAAGTGCTCAAGCAACAATTTTTTTCAAAAAGTAGCCAATTTCTATTGCTTTTCATCACCAATACATTGATCATCTCTATGATAAGAAGTAGAAGAAAATGTTACCTTGCCTTGCCACCTTGACCTCTGAGAATTTTCATGGATGGAGACTGTACAATATATTTGTCTTCCCATTAAAAAAGAACTGAATTAAACCAGAGGGTCCAACACTGGTAGTCCATCAGAGTTGTCAGGAACATGGGGATATGGAGGGGCAGGAGGGCAGTAGTACTGAGTACCACTGCTTAAAGGCCTGCTAGTGTGCAGAATATAATAGATTTCAACAAGTTCATTTCTCAGCTATGAAACCTTCCTTTGCCTTGTCCTATTGTAATTTTGCTGACTCTTGGTTCTGTCTCTGCTCTTAGATCCTATGGCAACTAAGGACATCATTACCGTTTAAAGACATATAAAGTCTGTTTCTATTTTCTTGCTTCTGATTGGCCTGCCTGGTCCAGGATTTATATTACCATAATGTGTAAGAATAACATGAGCACCACAAAGAATCCCTAATTACTTTTTGGTCACAATCAGGTCAGATAGGAACAACCTTCCAAGCACATTGAAATTATTTGGTCTAGAATCTACAATTCAGGGGTGGCTGCATGGTGCAGTACCTGACCTGGAGTTAGGAGGACCTGAGTTCAAATCCTGCCTCAGACACTTAACAATTACTAGCCATGTGACCTTGGGCAAGTCACTTAACCCCAATTGTTCTGCCTTCCTCCCTCAAAAAAAAAAAAAAGGAATCTAAAATTCACCAAATATATGTATTGTTTTCCAATTAGAGAAAGAATCTGGAAGAGTTGACTGAATTTGAATTACTTGGCCAAGCCTGTCTAGGAAAGAAAAAGGAAATCTAAGTGCATTTGGCATTTGAAGACACATATTTTAATCCTATGTGTGGTTATTAATATCTTTGTGACCTTGACACCTCACTAGACCTCATTTTTCTAATCTATAAAATGAAGGAATTAAACTATCCCAATTTAAAGAGTTTTTCCATCTCTAAATCCTTTAATAGAAAGTAGTGAAGCAAATTACTCCATTAAAGTTTCCACTTTGTGACAGTCCATTGACCATTGTCTAACTACTTACTGTACAAGCAGAATATTTGTATAAACTATGATGTTCCATCTGCCAATGATAGTTCTTGGTTTGAATTTCCCTGCTTTGATTTTAACTTTTGTTTTCTCTCTCTCTCCTCTGCTTTTATTTTTAAACATGTTTGATAAATTAATTACCTCTCTGGAAGGTATTTAGACTTTGAACCCTCCTGCAGGAGGTCTGGCTCTAGAGTTTGATAATGGCCACTGGGGTCAGCATGCTTACAGGCTACTTAATAATATGAAAGCCAACAGAATCAAACAAAAACAGAGAGAAAAAGATGGCACTCTGGAAATTAATGAAAAGCTGCTGAATTTCCCTAGACTGCCTGAGGAAAGCTATTTGAAGCTCGCCTAAATATTAAATGCATTCATTAAGTGTTTCTTTCCTGTTTGGGCAAATCTCAAAGGCTTTCAGTGGCCTTAAATTTTTGGAATATTAAGTCAAGAAGTTTCTATTTGTAGAGAAGGAAAAAAGAACATAACCTATATTTGAAAGTATTTTTCAACTGGAAGGAGCCAAATATCCTTCTGTCGGTCTGGCTTTCTTAATAGAAAAAAAAAATAACTACAAAAGAATAAGTGATTCAGTAGACCTGAGCCTAGCAATGGAAATCTTGGCCCTAAAGGGCCATAAATTCTGATCTTAACCCTGCCCCCTAAAATGATATATAGCACTAGACAAGTGTAATGTTAAGGGAATTTGAAGATCTTCCCTGCCCACTAATAGGCACATAGAACCCTGGCCCAGAGCCAGTTAGGCTCTGAGCTACAGGGAGTTTCCAATTAAGTGCTGAGACATGAGAATTTTCAAGCTCCTCAGCACTCAGCCAATCAGATGCTACATCTTTGTTATATATCCTGGGAGACTGGCATTTTGCGTTAGGGGTTGCCTCGTGAGAAGTATCCTTCAATTTCCAGGTCAAGACTCTGAGTAACTTTATTTTCAGACCCATTCCACTCCCGACTACTCAAATGTTGTCTGTGCTCCCTTGATCCAGTGATGTATGTAAAATGTATAGCAATATTGCTATGCTCAGACAGCTGGAGCCATGTCTATTGATCTTTGTGCTAATTTTTCTGCTTGTATTTTCTTGTTCAGGGTGTTGATCTTTCCCCTGAACTAGTGAATTTAATTAAATGTAGGATTGTTAGCCCCCTTTTGAGCAGTCTTTCCTTTAAAAGAAGATTAAAGAATCTGTGCTGGCAGGTAATCCTGGGTGAGCTAGGATGCTTGCTGTCACAAGGAGTCAGTTAACCTCACTGAGAAAGTCACTAAAACTTCTTGCTGTTTGCTTGGACCACTTATATAATGGGAGTCATATTAAGTAACTTTTGGATTTTCATTTGTAGAAAACACTTTGTAAATACTAAATGATGATATATTTGACAGATAATGAAAACATTTTCTTTTCCTTCCAATTTTTATCTTGTATGTTTCCTTACTTTGACTGTCATCTTCCTGAACAGGAATTAATTGTAGAGGTGTGGATATCTGGATAATCAATTTATCTTTAATGGTAACAAAAGAATTAGCAGAAATACTTAGCCTAAGAGGAACCCAGAAAACTTGTAAGAGAAAAGACTCCATGGAGTATTGAAATAGGTTTCAGTTTAATTTAGCCTGATAAGAGAGAGAGAGATCCTAGTCAGGTACCATGCTCTATAGTACAGAATAATATTGGGTTCAAAATTTGAATCAAAGCTGATTTATGGAAAAGGAGAATGGGAAATCTAATGGCTAATGCCAGATGGTAGTCATTTGTAAAATATGTCCTTAGAACTTAAAATCCTGAGCCCCAATCCCTACATTTACATAAATACTTTCAATTTCTGATACTCAAAGCTACTTATAATTTTTTTCAAATAGTTACTAATTATTAACACCACAGCATGACCAATGTGTCCATCAGAGAAATCTCCAGATACACAATATTGCTTTATAGGGTCTTCCTTGTTCATCTTATCAGTCACTGGGCTGGGAAGGCAGGATAACTGCTTAGGAAAAAGCCAAGAAACTAAAAGGTCCCTGAGGAAAATGTCCCGCATTCCTCAACTCTAAGTATAGTCAAAAAACACAGGCTTCTTATAAGAATTCTCACATGCTGCATGAGGAGATGTTGTAAAATAATCCCATAACCTTAAAAAAGGCAAGAGGTCTTAATCAGTAAGACAAAGAACTCCAGAATCCGATGTTTGGAGAGGCATATAAATTGAGCTCTAAGGACCAGAAGCAAAGATTGCAAATACAACTATGCTTTTGAAGCTGCCTGTTTTTGGAAAGTTCATTGGGGAGTTCCACTCTGGATCTGGGGAGGATTCAATATGTGATTGCAGGGATGCTTTCCTCCCTTGAAAAGTGAGGAAAAACTGTGCTGATATTCACTTAAACATAAGAATTAACTCTATCTGTTCCATGTCTTAGTAATAACCTTTACAAAAGCATAAGCTGTAAGAGTACCTGGGTATCCTTCTCTCCTAATTTAAATGGAGACTGAGCACCTCCTGAAAAATTAATGCCGTGTCTGGAGGTGATTTTTTTTTTGCCCTTTTGGTATTCCATCAAATTACAGACTAGAAATGCAATGGAAGAACTGAGATGCAAAGAGAATCATAGGAGAAACTGAAGGAATGATAATTTGATCTAGGGAAAAAAATCCTAGAAAGTCTGAGACTCAGGTGCAACTGTAAATCTCTGCTTTTTCTTATTTTTAAAGAGAGTGGGTTTGTTCAGAGGATGAAAGCCAAGTAAAGTAGCTCTACCGGATAGCAGCAAAAAGCAATGGAAGAATGAATATCAAGATGAACTGTGGCTGACTCAGCAAAAAATACTAAATGACTTTGGAAAAGGCTTGTCACAATAGATAAACGGTACCTCTTGGAGAGGTAGTTTAACATTCCTACAATGCACGCACAATTATTCCTGGGGATGAAATAAGGAATAGAAATGGAAGAGAGGAAAATACCTCTTATGTTTGAGGGGAAAAGTCCTACTCAAATAGAGAAGAAAGCATTAGAAAAGAGGGGAAAACCATTTTAAGCTACATTCTGTGAGTAAATAACCATGATTGCTGTCCCATCTCTAGGCATGACAAATGGGAAGTTACTCTGTAAGCACTGGCTAAACTCTAATCGCTTTTATGGCAAATGAGGCATGAAACCTATTGTCAAAAAACATGATGTCCAAAGTGTAGAGCAGTACTTTATCTTCCCAGTAGATTCCTCAGAGGTCTGAGCCAGCTAAGGGGCCTGGAATACTTCAACAATTGTACCCTAGGCCCTATTTCAGGCTAAATATGAAGGAAGGTCTATTTGGACAACATGTTCTATTTTACAGAAGTGATTTTTCCCGAGTGATGGTGGGAACTCTATAAATAGAAAGAAGCTGAATTTCAACTGGGAGACATGCAGGTGGTTATGTTTCAGGGGTCTTATCCTAAGTCCATTGAGAAATGTGCTGCACAACATCACAGAATCTTTCCAGCTCAGTTATTGGTCATTTGAGTAAGGACCCTAATGGCAATGAAATATCGTGGGGATAGTTCCTCAGTTACTCTTTCATCTGACTTAAAAGGAGAAATAGTGTGTTGCTTAGAAACAAGAGAGAGTCCCAAACAGCTCATTCTTGGTTTCAGTCTGATGACTGAGAAATGACTCCCCCTCATAGTAGATGTAAGGAGGTCACTCACCAGAACATGTTTGGGTCAGGGACATTTGCATGCAGTTTTCTCTACTGCCAGGTGGCCTCCAGTTCCCAAGGGCACATTGTGCCGAGTCTCTGATTCTGCTTCTTGTCAGTTGCCTTGAAGCTTATAGTGAAAATATTTTACGATGCAAACATTTAGAAAAATCAGACAGAAGGGTCCCCCCCCTCCCTTATGTACTCATTCTGATTCAGGGAATTTTCCCTCCCTCTTCTACCTCTAGCTGTGAAGCTTTGAGACTGATTTAACTCAGCAAGTTGAACAGCCACTCATTAAGTATAGAGACACTGATTAGAATGACTAGGCATCATAAAGTATCTCCCAGATATGATAGGAATAGCTATTGTGGGTTGTTGATATCATCTTATGATAGTCTGTGTTCTAGCCATTTTACTTGGTCCTTGACACTATATTTTTCAGATTCGTATTAGAAACTGGGTTTCCTTGATAGATTTCTCTTGTTCCACTTTACAGGCAACTGATCCTCACTGCATTGGGCACAATCAATTCTACTAAAGGCAGCAGTGCCAAGCCTGTTCAAGCTTTTCTCACTGAGCAACAAGGAAGAAAACAACTTGGGAATGCATGGAGCTGAGACAACTTGGGAAAGAAGGAGAGGAAGAGACAAGTTGAGATATAAGCTCTGACAGGTGGAAATGTTTGCTGTCAGAGGGAGAAGCTGACACTCCACAGTGATGCCAAACATGCCAAGCCATGGAAGAGGGTGAAGAAAACATGAAAAGAGAGAGTCAGGCTGAATATTGGAAAGAAATGGAGAGATATGTCCCTAGGGAGTAAAAGGACCTGCCTTTTGGTTTTCTCCACAGTCTGTGATCTAAATCAAGATGTGTTGAGTAAGCTAATTAGTGTGTTAAAATAATTAGGTCCAGAAGAAACCAGCCACATCTGAAGCATTTACACCATTCAGTATTTGAAAGTTTGATTAGTCATTTGCTGACAAGTCTCTTTGGAGAAGAAGCCTCAGCTGGACAACTGGAATTAAGTCAAAAGGAGGTGGAAACAACTCCCACCAAAATAAACCCTATTGCTTGTATTTATATAAGAAATTATTGTTTAATTTTGTCTTCACTATAGGATATGCGTGTACTCTGTGCCTGGCATTGTGCTAAGTGCTGACGATACAAAGAAAGGCAAAAGACAGTCTCTAATCTCAATGCACTCACTATCAATATATCAATTGATATAGTTATGAACAATCATATTCAGGCAACCTATGCACAGGATTAAGCATAATTATATCCTCTATAAATTTTCTAGTAGGATTTTTATTTTTCACTACATCCCCCCTTTAAATGACCCTAGTCCCCACATCCTCCCTGTACTCAACACTTATACCTCTATGTCAGGTTCTTTTGGCTTCTTCCTGTTTAAAGATCTCTTCCTCCCTCTTTAGCTGCTTTCTTCCCTTCCTCACTGTACCAAGAACTAAAGAAGACACAAAATGAGTCAAAGTAGTCTACCCTCACAGAGCTTACAGAATGGCTAGAAATAAAATGTCTACACAAATAAATAAGATACAAAATAGAACATAAAAAACATGCATAAGAGAGTTAAAAACCCATCCTTTCCTCTTTCATCTTTTGTTTCCAACCATCATTAGCAAACCATGATTAAACTCCTTCTATACACTAAGGACTGTAGGAGACACTGATGAAGAAACAAGGATAAAAATGATACAGTCTTTGTCCCCATGGATTTTATGAATAAAAACAGTAAAACAGTTGTGGAAATAACTATTAATCATAATAATAAAATATGTCTAGATAAAAGGATAAACCAAACTTTCTCCTATTTTCCAGGTACTAGGGTATAGTTGAATAAGAATAAATTTCCTAAAATTCTGTCCCCAGCTATCCCTAAAGTGCTCCAATGTGGGGGAAACCCATAGATGGTTACTACATCCACTGTCATTGGAAAAGCAAATTCAGGACTTTCATGATTTCCAAAGATCTCTCAATCCTCTTAACTTCAAAATATTCATTTCTCATTTGTAATCTGTCAAAGGAAAACAATTGATTCAATTTTTCCAATAATCTCGAACAGTTACCTGCGAAGTTGGTGTCCCATAATATCCTCCCTGGCATCTAGTAGGGCAGAGGCTTGTGCCATGAACTGAGAGCTACAAGTTAATGATTTGAGCTGCAGAAGGAGAAGGCCCAGGCAGAATGTGGCTCCCATCTCTTCTAGTTCATGTGTTCCCAGTTGTAGACCCTACCAATGAGACACAACAATGAATGAATTATATACATACATACATATATATATATATATATATGGATAGACATGCGTGTGTATGTGTGGAAAGTAATATCAGCCTAGCTAAGAAATCAGTCAATTGATAACATGTCTCAGATATTCACACTATATCTAGGATCTACTAATGTGCTCAGAGTTACAAATGGCATTCAACAGAATGCAAGCTCATTGAAGGTAAGAACTATTTTTTTTTCCTTTTTCCTTTGCAATTCATGGTCTAGCACAATATATCACAAATAATAGCATGTAATAAATGTTTGCTGAATTGTATTAGATTGTATTGGAAATAAAAGACATCCCTCTAACCTAAAGAAATAGGCAATTTCCTGGAGGAAATGATGAAGATTAAAGAGAAAATAAAACAAGCCATTCTCTAAAAATAAATGATTAAAGTCTTAAAATGGTAGTATACAGCCAAATGCATCAGTAATAGCGTTTACAGTTGAATGCTAAGCCAATGAAGTGGAAAAGATTAAGAACTTTCAAGAGAGGATAAGATTAATTGACAGTAACTAGTGACTGGAGAATGATGAGGCTTATCTGATGTTATTGTTCAGTTGTATTTGACCCTTTGTGATCCCATTAACCATAGCATGCCAATATTGGACCATAGTATGCCAATATTGTCCATGGGATTTTCTTGGCAAAGATACAGGAGTGGTTGTCATTTCCTTCTTCAGTGCGTAAAGGCAAACAAAAGTTAAGTGACTTGCCTAATATCACACAGCTAATAAGTACCTGATGCTGGATTTGAACTCATATATTCTTGACTCCAGATCCCATTTTCTATCCACTCAGCTCCCTAGATATATCTTTTATTTGATAAGCAATAGATGATATTAATGATAATGATGACAATAAATAATAATAATAATATCTAGAACTTAGATGGATCATACTATGTTTCAGTTACTATCTTAAGCACTTTATTAATATTATTTTATTTGATGCTTATAACAACCCTGGGAAGATGATGTCATTATTATCCCCATTTTTAGTTGAAGAAACTGAGGCAAATGGGGGTTAAGTCACTACTCAAGGTCATACAGCTAGTAAGGGTTTGAGGGTGGATCTGAATTCAGATCTTCCAAACTCAAGACCCAATGCTCTAACTACTATGTCACCTTACTGTCTCAATAAACATTTATTAAGTGCCTACTATGTATAAGGCATTGACCTAATCATTGCGGATACAACAAAAGGCAAAATATAGTCTCCACTCTCAAGCAGCTCACAGTCTGATGGAGAGAACAGCATATAACTGTATGAAATCATCTATCCAGGAGAAATTGAAAATAATCAACAAAGGAAAGACTTGAAACATGAGGGGGATTAAGAAAGGTTTCCTGTAAATAGTAGGATTTTATCTGAGAGCTACAAGAATCAAGGAAGCCACAAAGCAGGAAGGCTTCATGGAAGAAGTGAGACTGAAAGGAAAAGAAGTTCAGTTCTTCAGGTGTGTAGAAAGTAAGTGGACAAAGAGTAAGGAGGTCTGGGTTCTAGTAACCCAATTGGTGTTCTGTCACTAATTGACTAAAGAGCTTGGATAAGATATAATTTCTATGAGCAGAATTTCTTGGACCATGACACGTTCACAGATTGAGAGTCTGAAGGGACCTTAATGGTTATCTAATATCATGTATGATGAAAACAAACAAACAAAACAGAGCAAAAGAGGTTAAATGATTTGCCAAAGTCAAACTGGTAGTAAATGGAGGTGCTGGGATATGAATACAGGTCTTCTGATTCCAAAGCAAGTATATTTTCCATTGAACCACACTGATATAAGATTTTTAAAAATGGGATCTGGGAAGAATTTTAGCTATCATCTAGTCCAACTACCTCATTTTATAGATAAGGAAACTAAGTGTGACAGAGATAAAGTGATTGGCCCAAGTTCACAAAGAAATTCAATAAGCATCAGAGCTAGGCCTCAAGACCAGAACTTTTGACTTCTTTCCACTATACTGAATCACTTCCTCCATCTGCAAAAGTTCTCTCAGATGTCTAAAATCCATGTATATCTACATATCTCATAGGCTTGTTATGACAACTAAATGAGATTATATTGAAATGACTTGAAAATATGAAGGGTCAAACAAAGGCAAATTTTAATCTTATTTGAATCATATGAAGGTAAAGATACCCTTCTGGGAGGAAGAATGATGGGTGTGAAGCCCAAGAGGCAAGAGAAATCAAGTGGTCTAGGTGGAAAGTGGGTAAATTTAATTTGCTAGAGGGACCACCCCAAGTTGAAGTACAGTGAGAAAAGTCAATTAAGCAATTGGATCATGTCCAGTGGAAACCTTTAAAATCCATGACTGGAAACTTTAATTTGCTATGAAAGGGGTTAGTCATTGAAAAGTTATAGGAAGGTTAGTGTTGCTAGCTAGATAACACTTAAGGAAGATGCTTCTTACTATTAGGGAGAGAACAGAAAATAAAGAATTACTAATGACAGGAAGACTTTCTGGGAGGATGACACAAGACATACACAATGTGACTGTTACGTATACTAAAATCATGACTGGAAAACAGTGTAAGTTTGGGAAATAAACTGGGAACTGAAGTGTATATGTGAATGGGAGAGGGAATGAAGACAAATTATATGTCACCAACACAAATCTCAGTCTGTTTAAAATGTTAGAGTTACCTGAGCTTTAAAGAGGTTAAGTGACTTGTCTATTGCCCCATAGATAATTAGTATCTGACAAGGAATTTTAACTTCATTCTACCAGGATCCAAAACAAATACTCTGTCTAATACTCAGTCATACCACCTCTCAAAGGCAAATTAAAAGGATAAAATTATTCCAAATTGTTTACATTATTTAGATCACTAAGAGAAATCTCTCCATCTCCATCTCCATCTCCTTCCTCCTCCTTTTCTCTCTCTCCAGCTATTTACCTTTTAGTTGGGATATCAGAAAATTAATGTCAAGATTTAGCTTCATACCTGAACAAGTTCTTCCCATTTAGGAGGACCAATATTTCATACAAAGTTCAGTTTGATTAGCTGAGTATTTGCCTCAAGCAAAAACTTGTAAAAATCTGTTTCTACACTAATATGACACCTATACTATAAAAATGTTTCCTGATTCATTGATATTATAAAGATCAGTGTTAGAAGCGAGTATCTCATTCCTCTTAGCTTTTGGTAATTCATGGACATTGGTGATGATAGTCACACAAAAAGTCTTCTACATGGGGAAAATCTTGAATCTAACAAAATTATCTAGAGTTAGGGAGTCAAAAATGTTCAAGGTTATTTCATCAATTTATGAATCTGTTTTGCTACATGTTTTGACACCTGTTTTCCTGATGAAAGACATTACTCCAGTTCTAGGGGAGATCTGTTCTTCAGTAAACAACAGGAGTGGGAGGGAAAAGACAGGTGTTTTGCAAGCTCATAATTTTTTAAGTCAATAGAAAGAGGTCACTTTAAAAAACAAGTCAGAAGCTAATGACTATGAAAAATCAAGATGCTGTTAAACAGATCCAAACAAATGAAAGAATAGAAGGCAATGTGAAATATCTCATGGGAAAAACCACTGAACTGGAAAATAGATCCAGGAGAGATAATTTAAAAATTATTGGACTACCTGAAAGCCATGATCAAAGTAAGAACCTAGAAGTCATCCTCCAGGAAGTTCTCAAAGAAAACTGCCCTGATGTTTTAGAACCAGAGGGCAAAATAGAGGTTGAAAGAATCTACCGATCACCTCCTGAAAAAGATCCCAAAAAGAAAACTCCCAGGAATATTATAGCCAGGTTCTGGAATTCCCAGATTAAGGAGAGAATATTACAAGCAGCCAGGAAGAAACAATTTGAATATTGTGGAAACACAATCAGGATAACCCAGGATCTGGCAGCTTCTACACTGATGGATTGAAAGGCTTGGGGGAAAAAAAAAGAAAAAAAAAAGTCAGACAGTTAACAACATCCCCAAAGTGTTTTCCATGTAGTGAAACTCTATGGGATTCTTTAATGATCTTCCTCTCTCAGATATGTCTTCTTGATTTCTTTCCTCCATGCTCTTACTGTTTAGTATCTTTGGTTATTCATTAGTACTTTGATGAATCAGTGACTTCAATGATGTGAGTACTCCCTTCATTTGTGAATATTATGATCCATTCATGTCCTCTCATCCTGTGTGACTCTTGTTCATTTATGTCCCCTCATGACTCCCCAAGAGAGGATCCACCCAATGTACCTTCTTCTAGATCACTTGGAATTTCATAAATTCTAGTGGAGTATATAGAATCTACCAACTCTTCGTCAAATAACCAGGCCCAGTTATTTGCTCAGTGTTAAGGAAATCAATATCATAGGTTCAAATCTGATCAGTTCCAATTCACTTGTTTATAGGCCAGTAGCCATACCCATGATGCTATAATTCAACCACTTCACAAATGTATGTATTTATTTCCACATGGAACTGTATTATAGGTTATGAATTGATTAATAAAATCCATGGCTGCTCCTGAAGACAAATTACAAATGAATTATCTGTGAGTAACTTAGTAGAATCATTCATACAAGTCAAATCCTGGTACAAAACCAAACATCACTATAACCATATTTTTTGTATAACAAAACAATTTCCAATTCCCACATGATGGCTCAATTATTTCAGGCAATGTTTAACACATTTTTTTAAATCAATTATAATGGAAATATGTGAATATTCTATTGGAGTGTTTTATAATAGCAATTGAGTTGTAGACAAAGAAAGGTCATTTTCAGCCGTTCATTAGTTATCAGAAAATATTATGCATCTAGGAAACTTCATTTTAAGAAGGATTTAGTGACTATCCCAGTAGATATAAAGATCTTAATGGATCTCTAATGAGAGTTAGAAAAAGGGTGGACAGGGGGAGGCCAAACTGTACAGTGAAATGCTCTTTTGCCTTGACCAGTATAGAATCATTGTAAGAGAACCTAAAAATCACAGCATCAAAAACAAACAAAAATTTTGACTTTGAGTGACACTGGAATTTCTTAGCTGGCGATATTGACTTTGTACTGTATTTTTAGTCAGGTAGGTGGTGTAATGACCTGCCTCAAACTCTTACTGGCTGTGAGAAGCTGAGCAAGTCAGTTACCCTCTCTCAGTCTGAGTTTTCTCATCTGTATAATGGTAACAATAGCATCTCCTCTCTGGGTGCTCATGTGGCTCAAAGAAGAATACAAAGTACTATACAAATCTTAATTATCTGTATCAATCCAAGCTGTTATTTCTAGGCCACTTATATACTGAGATAAATTATTAAATGCTTTATAGATTCTGTAGAATTGGCTTTGGAACCTCAGAACTACTAAGTTAGGTGGAGCACTATGGAAAGTACTGGACCTGGAGTCAGAAAACCTGAGTTTAAATTCAGCCTCAGATACTTATTAGCCATGGGACTCTGGGCAAGTCACACAACTGCCCTATCTTCCTGAGTTTTCTAGACTGTAAAATGGGGGCATTAATATTAATACCTCCTAGGTATGTATATGAGAATCAAATCAGATAAATCTATGGAATTCTTGGCACAGTGCCTAGAATATAGTAGGAGTTTAAGAAATATTTTTTCCTTTTTCCCTTCCCCAGGAAGATCTCAGATGATGACTAGTCTCAAATATATACTGGCCATGTGACACTGTGCAATTCACATAACATCTCACTACTCTAGTAACTAAGATTCTAATTGCTAAGAAAGAATGCCAACTTATTTGGCAGAGGGATTTTCCTCATCCAGTAATTTTGCATATCAATAAAATCATAGGACCAGTTCTTTATACTTAGTACATGTTATTTATTCAATAAATATTTGATGAATTTTATTTAATTCAATGGGAATATATTAATTTCCTATTGTATGAATGGCCCTATGAAAGGTACAAAGACAAAAAAAGGAACCTCTGATTTTAAGAAGTTACTAAAATAAAAGAACAGAGAGGTCAAATACACATTATAATCCCAAGTGTGGCCTGAACCAGATTAAAATGTAAAAGGGATATATTTAACAAAATAAATAAAAATACAATAGATTATAAATGATGATCATTTGTGATTTTCTAGGTCAATATACAGTCCATAGGAACAGTTTAATGGCCTCATTTCTGTTTGACACAACTGTACTAAAGAATAGGACACATAAAAAAGAAGCAAATATTAGATCCTTTGAGGGGATTGAAAGAATGCTAACAACTACAGAGACCAGGAAGAGTCTCCTTTCAGAGACTACATGAAATAAACTTGGAGGAAAGTTAGAGAGTCCAAGAGATAAAGGTGAAGAGGGAGGACATTCTATACCTGGGGGACAGAAAAGAAAGAGGAGTTTGAATGCCAGGTTTAGAGAATAGTAAGAAAAATATGAGAGTAATGGTGATATAATTCTGGAAAGGTAACCTTATTTTACTATTGAATGTATAACCCAAATAACTCAATCAAAGGAATCCCACATATACAAAAATATTTCTGGTAGCATCTTTTGTGGTAGTCATAAAGTAAGAAACTAGGTATTCACTGATTGAGAAATGTACTTTTGGGAAATTATTTTGGCAACAATGGGAAAGATGAACTTAAAAGCAGAAAAAAAAAATTAGTGACTAAAAAAACTTTTTTTCAATCATGTATAGGAGAGGTAATAAAGACCAAAACTATTTTAGTGTACATGTGTAAAGATTTAATGGGGACAGATATAATAGGTGTTAGGCAGGCAAAAATGAAAAAAAAATACTTGTCACTGATTGAATATAGTGGAAGAGGAGGAAGAAAAAGTTGAGGATAACAGCAAGGTAATGAACTTGATAACTAGAGGGATTATAGCGTCATCCACAGAAAAAAAGGATTTTGTAAATAGGGCAAGAAAGATCATATACAAAAATTCTCTTTCAGAAGTGTTATGCTTGAGATGACAATTTAGTATACCAATGTGGACAGTAACAGGCAGTAATACAGAATTGGAGCCCTGGAGAGATAAAGGACTGAATATGTTGAGTTGGGAGACATCTTCATAGATATTGATTTTTTTCCCCTGTGAGAACTAATGAAATTACCTAAAGATTTGAAGACAGGATAAAAGAGAATATAGACGAGGACAGATCCTTTAGGTATAATTATGGTTAAAGACTAAAACATGGATGATGATACAGCAATTGAAACTAAGAAGGAGCAGTTAGAATAGCAGAAAAAAAATAACAGCGAAAATAATGTCATGGAATTCAACAGAAGGGAGAGTATTCAGGAAGAGAGGTTAGTTAATGGTTTTCAAAGCTGCAAAAAGGACAAAAGAAATGAGAAATTAGAAAATACCATTGGACTGGGATAAAAGATCATTTTTCACTTTAGAGAGAGTAGTTTCATTGGGGTGGTGGGGTTGGATGCCAAATTGCAATGGGTTGAAAACTGAGATGTGTTTAGGAAGTGTATTAATAGGGGTAAGGATTTTGTTCTTAAGATTTTATTTGTAAAGGGGAGGAAAAACAGGAGAGGATAACTTAAAGGGATAATAAAGTCTAGGTGCTTTTGTTTTGTTTTGTTTTGTTTTTTTAAGATGAGGGTATCCTGGGCATGTTTGCAAACAGCATTGAAATAATCAAAATATAGCTAGAGTTAGAAAGAGAAGCCATGCTCAGGGACGTAAATTTGCCATGAAAAAAGGAGAAAATGATAACTTGGGCACAAATAGAAGTCTTGGTCCACTGTCTTCTTAGATGATAGAAGTAAGAAAGTATAGGGGATGACACAAACTGTTAGCTGCTTGAGATCAGGGACTCTTTTTTGTCTTTCTTTGACTCTCCAGTGTTTAGTTAGTAGTGTCACACAGTAGATTTCAGCTGAGAGAAAACAGGAGAACATAATTATAATAATAACAACAACAATAAATAGTAATCATCATTATGACAATAGTGGTAATTTTTATGGTAGTAACCACCATTTATATAGCACAGTTAAGGTTTACAAAGTGCTTCACAAATATTGTTTCATTTTATCCTTACAGTTAACCTGGGAGGTAGATGTTATTGTTATTTTTATTTTTTTAGATAAGGAAACTGAGGCAGACAACAGTTATGCAACTTGTCCAAGATTACATGATTAGTTTAGTTATCTGAGGACATATTTGAATCCAAGTTTTCCTGTGATTTCATTTATATAGAATGCTCCCAGTGATGAGCTTTCTCTATCAATTCAGATAAGCACATTTTCTACAAGTTGTAATCCTATAATCTCATAAAGCTACCTAGGAAACTGGGAGGGCAAATGATCTGCACAGGGACAAACAACTAGTGTATACCAGAGGCAGGATTTCAACCTATATCATCATGACACGAGGCAGGATCTCTCATAGGATGTTGCCTAAAATGAAGTTAGATAACAGTGAATTAAAGTAGATCCAGCAAGCACAGTTGTTTGGCTTTCTCTAACGTTTGGTAAAAATGAGTACAAGTGGAAAAGGAAGGGAACGGGAATGATATAGGGTAGGAATTTATCAAGGCATAAGCAACAAAATGAAAGGGTGGAAGAGGGAATGGAATTTAAGGGAGATAGACAGGGTACACTGACCTGAGTACAGCATATATAGAATATGAGAACCCCAAAGAGCTAGATCAGGAGTGATAGACTGGGAAAGGAGTCATGGATAAAGTGACTAGAGGTCAAAGACAAATAAGAGAGTTACTTTGCTCCACTCTGAGTGTTTGACTAAAAGAATATATGAACAGATTAATAGATTTTCTTTAAACCTATGTAAATATTGCTTTAGTATACATCTAGCCCAAGTTGATATTTTCTAGGACTCTATAATACCGACTTCTGGAATAGTTTGTATTTGGATCGTCATTTGATACATATTGAACTCTCAACAGTGCTCTGAGGATAAAATAACTCAAGTTTATAAAGCACTTAGGTTATCAAAGTGTTTTTCAGACATTCTAACACTTAACCCTATATTGCATTACAACTACATAGTGAGGCAAACCCTAAACATATTCTTTTCCTTTAATTTATAGATAAGGAAACTAAGAGGCATTAAGTAATTTGCTCATGATCATACAACTAGTAAGTATTTGAAGTTGGAGTTAGACATGGGCCATTCTGACTCTGAATCTAGCACTGTATTCTCTATGCCCCACATCATCTCAATATTTAAAAAAATCCAAAGAAGCATAATCCACATTTTTAATTCAGTTATGATAGTAAGGGCCCTATGACAGGATAACCTGCCTTCACATTTTCGGAGGTAGATGATCTCGGGTTGTGGTGATTATTATTGCAGTTATTCTTATTATAATTTTGTTATTTTTGGGGGGGCTGAGGCAACATCCTCAAGAATATGAGTTGTAGTACAATTGTACTAAATGAATATCCAAACCTTAAAATAAAATTTCTGAATTTCATTACTTTACAATATTCTATTTGTCCTATGGAATTAGTATTGGTCCATCTACATTTGCCAAGGCCAAGCACTATAAGACTATCATCTATCAATAGCAAAAGAAAACACATGAATACAGCACAGTGCACTACAAAATTATTGACTGCTATTGTCGCTACTGATATCCCTTCAGAAAATAGTCATCCACTATTAACTACAGGTCATCATGAAAAGCACATGAAATGAGATGCAGAATTTATTCACTTTCATGGGCACTCTGCCCAATTACCATTAGGCTCACTGCCTGATTTCCATTAGACTAATACTAATTTCTTTTAGGTCCATAGGTCAATGCTTACTTTCTTGGTTGGAATAACTTGTCTGCTACCCCAGGCCAGGAGAGTATCCAGTGATGGACAGATTTTCCCCAGAAATGCCAACAGTGATGAGTAGAGAGCCCTTCAAGACACCTTCTGTGACTTTAAAGACTTAAAACATTTGAAAATTTAAACAGATTTGGGGAAACATTCAAGCTAGTCTTTAAACTTCACTTATGCTTTCCTAACCTTGATACAAATCTAGTTGAAAGGCAAAGCCTAAGCCAATCTAGCCATGCAGATAAGTATACTGAAATGGGAGGCAAAGAAAAAAAAAGAGAGAGTGATGATGGTTAGGCTCCCTCAGCTTTGCTACTTATCAACACCATCAAATGGATTCTAATGTTTTCATGCTGAGGACAGAATCAATCATAGTACATTTTGGTCCCTCTACCGGGCTCCACCTGATGGGCTCCTTCAGCACAAAGACCTCTCTGTGTCCATCTCTCCAGCCTAAGCTTCCAAGTACATTACTAACAATTGTTTCCCTAGTAACTGCAAAAAGGCCCCTTATATTCTGAGAAACAGCAAGGCTAGTGGTATAAAATGTATTCCAAATATGTCCTTCATTTCTATGCTGGGCCTTCTATGAGTCTAATTCTTGGTGAATTTTCACAACTCATCCATACTCTTTTATAAATAAATTTGAATGTGAACCAGGATCCTGACACAATGATGTGCCAAGGAGTCACTCTTTCCCTTATAGTGATTACTTCAGGGAATGTTTTTTTTCTTTTCCAGTTTGTCCCCCAACAATCATTTTTAAATAGCATTTTATTGATAATTTTCTTTGTTTTTATATCACCTTAATTTCCCAATATATTTCCTTCCTTCTTCCTACATTAGGAACCTATCCCTTAGAGCAAAGAGTAAAAAAGTTTGAGGTGGGGAGAAAAACCATGAATAAAAATTAAGCAACATATAAAGAAGTCTGACATTGTAAACAATGTTCCAAGCCCATAGTGTCCCATTTTTGCAAAAAGAATAAAAATTGGAATTCTTACATTACTTCTTCATGGCCAATCTTAATCATTTTACCTCTGTAACATTGTTTGTTTTTTTAAATTTTTTTCTCATTTATGGTGTTTTAGCTATCATATATATTTTTCCTTGTTCTGCTTGCTTCATTTTGAATCACTTCATATAAGTCTTCTCCTTCTCTCTACGTCATCTATGTCATATATAATGTGCACCTGTTTCAAATTAAGAACTATTACACAAAGGAATTGTTGAGTTCTGTGATTAGTTTTCTCTGCTTTTTAAATGTTTCTTTTTCTTAAAGTTGTTTTTTTTTTGTCTGATAGTGTAGATATTGACATTGTAGGGCAAAGACAGCTGTTCAACCCAGGCAGCTGAGGGAGGCCAAAACCCTTGTCTAGAAAAGAATATTTGGTTTTTGTTTGTTTGATTGATTTTTAAAGATGGGACACATGATGCTTAATGGAGAGAAGCTTGAATACTTTTATACCTAAATGAACAAGATGGAGAAATGTGCAGATTGGAGAAATGAGGAAAGATAAAGAAATCAAAGAATAAGTTTTTCTTACATGGGATTTAAAAAAACAAGTAGAGATTTAAGGTTGATGAGGTATGGGCTCTGGGAGCCCCCTCCAGTTCTCCTTGAGTCCTTGAGGTACAGGCTCTGGGAACCTCCCTTGGACTCTTGATTAAATCATCCCATTTGATGAGGCAAGTCTGTTATTAGACTTTCCACCCTTGAAGTGGCCTAGCCCACCATTGTTTGTGGTCTCCAGGGGGCTTCCCACCCTTAATCACACATTGACCTTATTAACTCCTCCTGAAGACACTCCCTAAACTCCTCCCCTAGATTCTTCCCACAACCTTCTGTATATAAAACCCCATACTGTCTTCATGTTTGTGAAAGCACCATAGAATGCCATAAAATAGTGAGAGCACCATGGAATGGTGAGAGAGCCATAGAATGACCTAGCACAGACTTTCTCTGTGTTTAATGCAAGCGAACTTTTAATAAATTTTACTTTTCTTTGGCTGAGAAGACTTGAGTCTAATTCATTAGGCCATACCTGGCATGTTGGTATTTTGGGGTCTCCAGAGCAACCCTAACCCTCTTAGTGGGTACCCTCTTCAAGGTGGATGGCAGAAGTATATCCCAATAGCCCCTGCAATGTCAAACCATTTGTTACTATGCTTTGAAGTCTGTTACATACCTGTTGAAAGACACTTTTTATCATAGGTTACCATCAAGCTGAACTCCCTGACTCACAAATCATCTGAGACCCTTGAATTCCCATAGTGCTGAGCTGGCAATCTCAGGTCACTTAAATAGTGTACATAGGTTTTTAATAAATACTTTTCAGATTCAGACTGGATTGCTATGTTCTTCTGTAGATGTAAATCCTATTATCTTAAAGGGTGAACATTTAAGTAAAGATAATGGAAAAATCACAAAAAGAGAATAGGAAGTACTTGGGGATGGAGGACAAAACCTCAGGATAATCCCATATTTAATTGCTAGAAAGACAAAATGGGATGATTTCTTTCTATGAACAGATTAATTTTTGTTGTTGTTTGCTTATCTTTTTCTGACCTTTTCTTTTCTTTTAAATTTGAGCTCTGCTCCCAGGGAGGGAAGGGCACTGTCTCAGACTTCTTCTGCCAAGGGCTGCAGGCCCCAGTTGTTTACCTGGTGTTGTGCTGATATTGGCCTGAGGCCCCTGGGAGACTCTCATGCCTGGTGTTGTACTAAGTGGAAGGGGAAGGGTGGCTAGTGCTGCTGGAGGCTGTAGGAGTCTGGCAGCTTACCTGGTGTGGAGCTGGAGTCCTAGTGCTGGTGTCTGGAATGTGCTGAGGTTGGTGGGGTGTTTCTGCATTTCTCTGGGGTAACACAGAAGCAATGGAAGTCTGGCCTCTGGAGGATACCTATTGACCAGGGACTATATTGAAGCACATAGAGGTCTGGCTGCTGGAGGATTCATGTTTGTCTGGGGATGTGCTGAAGAACATTGCAGCAGCTGGTGGCCACCTGTTAACTTAGGCACTGGCAGGATTGGTGTCTACCTGTTTGCCTGAGGTTGTACTGAAGCATATGGTAGTTTTTGGAGTTGGAGCCTGTCAGTTCCCCTATGATGAGTCATATTAGGGGTCCTGGTGTTGGAGTTTACCTGATCCACTGCAGTGGGGTTCAGGATCTCCCATTGGTTTGCTGAGGTAGAGCTTGCTGCTGGCTTGCTGGGATGCTTCCTGTCCTGGAAAGCATTCCCCTTTTACACAAGTAAGACAGTCCTTTCTTGCCAATCTTCCAAGTTTCTTTGGGCTAAAAGATCGTTTCGCCCTGTCTTTTTGCTGGTTCTGCTGCTCCAGTATTTGTTTGGAGGCACTAATTTAAGGCTGTTTGGAGGTGAACATGAAAGTTACATGATTTACTGCTTCTGGATTTTATTTTTTTAGAAGTAATGAATACCTGTCCATAGTTGGAAGGAAGCAACAGAGAGAAAGAAGATATTGAAGTTGAAAGAAAGAATTATTGGGGAAGCCAGGTGGCTCAGCGAGTAAGAGCACTGGCTCCAGTGTCAGGATAACCTGGGGATCAAATCTGGGCTCAGATACTTAGCACCACACCCAGAAATAGCTGGCCATGTAACCTTGAGCAAGTTACTTAACCCTGATTGCTTTAAAAAAAAAAAAAGAAAGAATTATTGTACTTTTTTTTTGGTATACCTCTAGTAATCATATAATCTAGCTCCTTCTGAGAATGAAATTAAGAGGTAGAGCATGCTAAAATACACTTGCAGGTGGTAGAGACTATATGCATCCAGAGATATTTGAAGATGGAGAAAAATGGCTATTTTGAAATATGAAGGAGGGAAATTGAAAGCACTTATGTGACTTGATCTTCTTCATAAAGTAGGAGGGGTAGATATCTATTAAGACAAGGAGGAAAATTACTTGAGTTAGGACTAGGGGTTTTAGGAATATGGGAACTGCTTAGAACTAACTATAAGGAATATAAAATAGGGAAGAAAGAACAGAGAATGAAAAGGACTGCTACATACATGTGAGCATATGTAGTATGCATTTGGAGTGGACCCAATCATCTTGGGTTCATGACCTTCTCCGGGATGAGGAGAAAGAATAATAAAAGCAGAAAATTGATATGACTCCAGGTTGGAGACCTAATATAATAGAAATGGCAGAAGGTCAATGGTTTCAGAGAGTTTAGGGTACTGGATAATTAAATGAAGAAGGAGAATGAGAATAACTATAAAGAACAAAATTACTCAGTGTGAAGGAGTGATATATGGACAGTAAGGAGGCTAGAACTGGCTATGTATTGCTATGAAAAACAGATCTCAGGGGCACCTACGTGATGCAGTGGATAAAGCATTGGCTCTAGAGTCTGCAGGACCTGAGTTCAAATCCTGCTTCGGACACTTACTAGCTGTGTGACCCTGGGCAAATCTCTTAACCCTGACTGCTTCCAAAAAAAAAAAAAAAGGTATCTTAGAGGTCTAGCAATCCCAAGTGATAAATATGATAGTCCATGAGTAGCTATGCAGATAGGTGGCTAAGTAGAAAAGAGAGATTGCTGGATTTAAGTAGGTTAAAGAAAAAGACAGACTCTCAGGTCATCAATATGAATTTTTTTTTAATTACTAAGAATGATTATGGGATGAGCCAGTTATAGGAGATGGCGTGTATTATGGTCTTTGTATTTATGTGTTTTATGGTCCAAATGAAAATAGGAGCTCTATAGTGATTAACAAGTTTTTCTTTCATCTGGTCTATTGGACCCATACATGTGTTAAAAAGCAAAAGGGAGAGGGAGTGTGTGTATGCATGCATCTGTGTGAGTTTGTGCATATGTATATATGCATATGTGTATATACATACATGCCTTTATATGCATACATAAAGTATGCATATATACATGCATACATATATATTTGTGTGTATATATATACATATAAAAAATGAAATATATCTGTATGTGTGTGTGTAATTTTATACTTTGTATTCTTCCTCTCTCTCTTCTCTGCAATCTACTGACACTGACCTCCTTGCTGTTGTGCATACATGATACTCAATCTTGGTAGTCCTGGCATTTTCACTGAATCTCCCCTATATTTAGAACTTTCTTCCACCTTATTTCTTCCTTTTGGCTGCCTGCAATGGCAAGCACAGAAGTAGTTCACACCTTGTTTCAGCTATTGAATTAACACATTGTTTCAGTTCAAGCTTCTTTCCAACCTTGTATCAAGTCTGTTAAGAAACACAATGTGTGAATCCCACAACTTTTGAACCCCACAACTTCTGAACCCTAGAATTCATGAACTCCTGCAACAGGAAGGAGAGGAGATAATGACCATATATAAGGAGAACTTCCAGGTTAGAGACAGCAGAATTGAGAATAGGACTCTTGTGGTGGCAGAGTCAAGAAGGAGAAATTTTGTGGTATCCCGGCACTCTATTTGACTACTCTATCTGTGTTGATGTTTGTTTGTGATACTTTGTCCAGAAGCCCTGGGACCTTACTGGAAACCCTGAAAGAGGATTTTCTGGTTGTATGTTTACAGAAGTCGTGGAGGAGGGTTTTGGAAGTCCTGGGACTTTACTGATGATTTGTGCTGACCTCTTGGACTTTCTTTGTGGGTCTGTGTTGATATCTATGTTGATAATTTGTGCTGAGTTCTCAGATCTTGTTGGTGGGTATGAGTTGATTTCACAGACAGATAGTGAATTGATGATTGTGATGGCAATGTGTATGAATATTATTGTGTCTCTGCCATGCTTTGTCTTCCCAGAAACAGGAACTGTGAAGGACTTGAGATGGACTGGACACTGTGAACTTCAATATGGAATGGGGACTGGGAGAAGAACTGGACAAGGAACTGGGAACTGCCTGCCTTTGAACCCAGGTGACAGTTGGAGCTGGAACCATGGAAGATGTACTATGGAAGCTGAGAGCAGCCTCAAGTCAAGCTGAAAGAAGACTTTACTTGGATACTGTGCACTGACTGAGAAGATTATGATTTACTGTGACCTAGGAGTGGAGAACTTTGACTTTTGTACTTTTTTTAATTTTGTGAATTAAGGATTTTGTGATTGACTAAATGAATGTACTTTGTTTAAAACTATGTGACCACTTTGGTGAAAACTATGTGGCCATTTGTAATGTAATGCCAAGGAAAGGCAACTTCCCAGGTTCAAAATACCAGCATAGGTGCTCTCTATTTTATTCAGTAACAAACCCAGAACAGAGAAGATCAAAACATGACATCATTCAAAATACAGCATTTACTAAGTGTGATTAAATCATCTCCAAGGCCTACCCCACCCCAGGACTTTCCAATCATTCAATCAATTACAAAGTCTCTGTTCCAAATACTTCTCCACCCCTAGGCTATACCTTAATTAAGTCCACCACAAAGCCCCTCTTCTTAAATGGAGATTAGTTTCCAAACATAAGTAAAATACATTCATTTGCTCAACCATAGAACACAAAAAGGTCAAAAGTTCCCCACCCCTGGATCACAATTGAATCTACCCCAGAGTTACATCAAGTTTAAACACAGCACTTAATACCCAAATGGAGGTCTTTTCTTCATCTTGACACGAGGCAAGTTCTCAGCAATCTTAGTTCCTGGAGAGACAAGGCTTAGCAAGGCCATAAGATACATTGCCAGTCCCTTCATGAATTTATCCTCTGTCTGTAGAACAGTCCTAGAACCCCTGAACACATTAGCAAAGCCCTCTCCCAGGATTTCTGTAAACATACAACAAGAAAATCCTTCTTCAGGGCTTCTGAACCAACAGAAAGGCTCCCAGACCCCTGCAACAACAGCACTGTCCTTCACCAGTGGACAGTATTCATTCTGTCTGCCGGACAGTCTCCAGACCCCTGCAACAACAGTACTGTCCCTCACCAGTGGACAGTATTCACTCTCAGTACTGTCCCTCACCAGTGGACAGTATTCACTCTCTGTCTGCAGGACAGTCTCAGGCCTTCTTAACCAAATGCCAGGTTTCAGGACTTCTTCAACAGGACAGTCTTTCACCAGTGGACAAATCTGGCAAAATAACATCAAAACAGACAGACAAAGTACCAGCAAAACAGCCATGTCTCCTCAGTCCTTGGCAGCTCAGGGGGCAGGTCTCAAAAGTCCAGGGCAATTCAAAGCGGCCACCAGCAATCTCTTAGTCTCTCCCTCTCCACGAGGTGCTGCTTCCAAAAAGAACTTCCGCCTCTCTCTTGTCTCTCCAAATCTACATCACCAGCTCCTCCCACTTCAGGACTTTCTTTTCACATCAACAAGCCCATCCCACAGGTGGGATTAACAAACTCTGGGTTTTAATACAATCAATTTGAAAACCAAGCCAATACAGGGGAATCTTTAATTGCCATTACTATCACACCATTTTAGGGATAAGTTGTTGGGTTGTGACATGGTGAATGCTACATTTTGATTTTCTATGAATGTTTTTCTCTGCTTTGTTATTAAATAAATAGAGAGCTTACTATACTATGTAATCACAATCTTGGAAACTGTTCACAGCAGCAGTCCTCTGGAAAGCTGCTCATGCTTGGCTTTACACTGCCCTCCTCTCTTACCAGTTTCAGTGAAAGCCCCACTTTCTGCAAGAAGCCTGTTCTATCCTCCTTAATTCCTTAATCTGAATACTTTCCTCTGACATTACCTCTAATTTTTCTTGTATATATCTTGTCGGTACTTTGTTTTTCACATGATTCCTCCCATCATACTATGAGTTGCTCAAGGGATAAAGAGGAAATTGTCTTAGGTCTCTCTTTGTATCCCCAGTGCTTAGCACAGTGCCTGGTATATAGTAAGTACTTAAAAATATTTGTTGACTTATGGAAACAAAGGATAGAATGATAAGATGATGATGACAACAATGATGATGAAGATGACCAGTGACTACTGAAATAGATTCTAAGGTTTGCAAAGTATTTTCCACATGATTGTTTTTGATCTTTCAACAACCTTGTAAGTAACACAACTATTATTTTATTATTATTATTATTTTTTTGCCTTTTGGAGGGCAATTGGGGTTAAGTAACTTGCCCAAGGTTACACGGCTAGTATTTTTGTGTGGGTGTTAAGTGTCTCAGGCCAGAACCGAACTCGGGTCCTCTCGACTCCAGGGCCAGTGCTTTATTCATTGCGCCACCTAGCTGCCCCAACACAACTATTATTATCCCGTTTAACAGATAAGGAAAGTTAGTCCAAAAGAGTTTAAATGATTTCCTAGATTCAAAAGTATCTGAAGAAGTCTTCAAACCTGAATCCTTCTGAACACAAATATAATGTTCTATTCCCTATGCCACTTTACATGAACTACTTAGAGCCATGAAATAAACTGTGTAAGTCATGTACATTATTATTTTTCTCATTCTTGTCATCTAAAAAGATGTAATGACATTCAGACATTATGTAATGACATTCAGATAAAATCAGTCTTGGGACAAATTGTCATGCTATTACTAATCTTTTATGTTTGATGTTCAATAACTATTACATAGGTGGATAAGTAATGGCTTCATTTTTTTTTCCTTATTCCCTCTTATGATTTTCTCTGTATACAAGAAGGTTCAATCTGTTGAAGTGCAAATAGGTAGTTGAAGAGACATTAACACAGAGACCAAAACATATGCTAATATGTCTTTCTATGAACTGACAAGAACCAAATACACAGGCTTTTGATTAGCTTGACTTGAAATAAGGCACATAATTAAAGGAAAGTTAGTGAACATGTCACCCTTTGGAATGCATTCCATTTTCTGTGAGGTTTGGGGATTTTTTTGGAAGAAATGAGAAAGTCTTCATTTCAGATGCCCAATCAAAGACCACCACCTCTGCCTTGGCCACTTTCCTAGGTGTCACACCCACTAGCCTATGCTGAGCTTTCTGAGTTGTTGCATAAGTGGCTTATACATTCCTCCTTTTTACTCAGGGCCTGAAGTGAAGAAGTGACATCATTTTTCCTGGGGAATCCTTTCTTTCCTGGGGGCAAAATGGGTTCTAAGCCTATTTTTTTTTAACTGTATCATTGGTTTCTGCTTGCTCAGTAAAGCCCCTAGCTTAATTCAAATCAATCCAGAAGTTGCTAGCAGTGACTGCAAAAGCACTGCCTGTAGCTTTATGATTCCCCAGAGTTTGATTCTGGATGGGACTCTATGAGCAGAGAAATAATAATAATAAAACCGTAATACAGCTGAGCCATGTTGGGCTATAATTGCTGCAGCATTTAGACTGAGCTGTTCTGCCATAGGCCCACACTTCTTTGATACCCGAGTGCTCAGGAGGGAACATCTGGAAACCCCAGTGAGCAGATTTCTTGTTAACAGACTTTGTTCCCTTCAAACAAAGAGAAATATTTTATTTTTAATGGAAATAGTCCGGATCATTCCTGCCTTCTTCCTCTCCTTCCTGCAACCTCGTTTATCTCTTTCTTAGATGCTGGGACTGCTCAGAAAAATGCAGGCTGCTGACAACAGGGCTATCCATGAAAGGAGCTTAGAAGTTCCACACACAGCAGCTGGGACCTGAAGATGGGAACAAAAAGCTTCAATCCTGTGAAGAAGGTCATTGATGAACTATAGAGAAGAAACACTGTTATCAATGTCACTGGGAAGGAAATGAGA
Source organism: Petaurus breviceps papuanus (assembly GCF_028583685.1). Lineage (NCBI taxonomy): Eukaryota > Metazoa > Chordata > Mammalia > Diprotodontia > Petauridae > Petaurus > Petaurus breviceps. Next base: position 62,518,544 of record NW_027186296.1, on the reverse strand, counting down.
GAGATCCAGATTAATTTAAAGGTTGATTAGGAAGAGGGAAAGTTAAAGGAGGGATACAGGGAAGGAAGAGGAAGATGAAGGGAAAAACAAGAATAACAAAAAGAAGAAATAATGTAAGCCACTTGGGAGCAGTGTGTTTGTGTGTGTGTGTGTGTGTGTGTGTGTGTGTGTGTATGTGCGCAAGTGATTGTGAAGGAGGAGGGGGTGGGGAATGCCTCATAATTACCAATAACAACTAATGACCAACTGAAACCAAGAGGGAGAGAAGTGCAGAAGCTTTGGGAGTGGCAGCCCTTCCCTCCCAGGCCACCATTCCTATTTCCATCCCATCCCTCTCAGTCAGTCATCAGAGAAGCAATTCATATGTCGAAGGAGTCAGCCATCCACACCAGTTGTTAGACTGTATAGCAACACTGTTGGCAAGCCAGCTTAGTGAAAGAAACAAGGTATCCTAAGGGAAAAATAGGAAGCAGTATGTGGCAGGCAAATGAAATCACCACCACTATGTTGACCATCACCTCCCCTTTGACACTGCTGGGGGTAATACAGGACCCTGAAACCAAAAGCCTTGGGAATAGCAAGGCTTCCAGCCCTTTACCCTTTAGATGAGCAGAGATGGAAGAGATGCAGCCAGGCAACTTCTCCTAAAAGTGTTATAGCACAGCTACTAAAGACAGGAAAAACAAACATAGAAATCTTCCTACCAAAGTCCTTGGCACTATCAAAGGGTTCAACATTAGGAACTGATATATTATTATTGGAAATAACATTAAATAAGAAGCATTAACAACTGTTTTGCTGTTGCATCCTAAGAACCATGAGACTTTTTCATCTGATGTAGCTGAAAACTTTCACATATGTTAGAATGTGAGTTTTGGGAGAGCAGAGGGTGTCTTTTCTACTTAATATTCCCAGTGCTTAAGACAGTTCTTTGTACATAGTATGTACTTAATATATATTTATTATCTATAGCACTTAGCATAGAACCTGAATAATAAGTGCTTGGTAAATATGCTTATTGAATGAATGATGTTGCTTAGAGTTTGTGGAAAAACCCCTGAATTGGAAGTAAAGACACCAGACTGCCTGCATGAGTTCAATTCAATTCAATTCTGTAAATTTAATTATTTTCAATAATTCTTTATTAAATGTTTATTATATCCAAGGCAATGTTACCTGTATAAACTGAGAGAAATCACTCAACTTGAGACTACATTATAATTTCATTTGAAAGAGGACAATCAAATGATCTAATATATGCAAAGTGCTTGACAAGGCTAAATTGTTACAATAATAAAAATAATAATAATACATAGTGATATTTATGTAGCACTTTAAAGCTTGCAAAGTACATTGTAAACATTTTCTTATTTAAGTTTCCCTACCACACTGTAATCCCTGCTTTGCAGATGAGGAAACAGATTTCATGACTTGTCCTTGGTCACGCAGCTATTAAATTTCAAAGGTGAAATCTGAACCCACATCTAACTAACTTCAGGTCTGGCATCCCACCCACCAAATGGCAGATCTTATTCGGTTCAAGAAAAATTTATTAAACCACTACTACCATTATATTATGCATATCACTATTATATGGATTACTACGATATTATTTGTATTACTACTATATGTATTACTATTATATTATTTGTATTACTACTACATTATTTGCTAGAGAGATTCAGACATGGAAGATTTTGTAGCCCAGGTTCCCTCAGAGATTATAAGGAAACCTAATTGCCCACAGAGCACATTTTTGTGGGCATCATTGGCTCCTGTGCTCTGTTTACAGTTGATAGGTGGTGCTGCTAGGTAGAGTGTGTACAATAGGTGATACCCATAAGGTAACAGATCCAGGATTTTCTAACGCACTGCCCTTTTTCTGACCCAGCCTACTCTTCTACCCTACCTTACTCCAGTGTAGAATGTGGCAGACAAGTTCAGGAATTCTTCAAGTAGAGGTCAAATGATCATTTAGAAGCAATGTTGTAAAGCACATTCATATTCATGTATGGGTCAAACTCTGAGGATCCTTCCAACTCAAATTCTATGATTTTATAAAGCAACTCACTCATGTTCAAATAGAAATAAGTCAGAGTTGGGACTAGAACCCAGGTCTTCTGACCTCAAATTTAGTAATGACTTTCTTGGGGTTTCTGCTTTGTTTTGCCCAATATGTTGTATTCCTCTGCACTATGAGTAGGCCAAAGACTTTTAGTTGTTTATGGTGGTTCTGGGTTTTATTGATTCATTCAAAAACTCTTGTCCAATTGCCTATGTGACCAACATTTCTCATGAAAGCTGGTGAGGCTTGTAGGTTCAATCTGAGGTCAATTATATGAAGCTAAAAGTAGAAAGAGAACAAAACACCAGATTCTTTAATGTGGTTGTATATACCAGTCACAGGTCACCCCAAGATGACTTGGAAATGACTTGGGAACATCTTCCTATTACATGCTTGTCATCAGCTCTGGATTTTATTGAGTAGAATGAATTCATTTTGGTTATTTCAACCTTTTTTTGTTGTTCTAATGGCATCATATCTGGAGACCTCAAGACTCTTGTATGGTTAGTCACTTCAACCTTCAAGTTTCCTGTTGACTGATATCATCTATTTATTCACATAAACTAAAAGATATGGTAAATCTGAAACTTCATATTATTTAGTGCTCAGACCCTTGCCACTGAGACACTTAAACTTATGGTCAACTTAAGTGCAGCTTTGGGGACTCATGTACAGATACTACTGAAGCCCTGCTATTTCTCCGCTGGAGAGAACAATTTTTAAAAGATTAGTAAAAATGACATCTAAAACAACACTGATCTTCATGTGAAATGGCATCATCTATGGCACATACAATTTAGAGAGCAATTTTCAAATCAATGGTACTTTTGCAGGATATATATATATATATAAAATTAAATTCTGAGAAATACATTTAGTGGCAGTAACTTCCCTGCCTTTCTCTATAGGGCCAGAGATTTCTTGGACTATGGGGCTAGTTATGAGTTAGAAGGTCAGCCTAATACAATAGGTAGGTAAGCAGAGACTGGTCCTCAGGCACCTGGTCTCTCTTTTCTTTTTTCTTTTTTTTTCAGTCACTTGGTCTCTTTATCAGTGAGAGTGACAGGATAATAGAGAGGAAGAAATGAGATTTGGATATGAAAATGCTGTAGGCCTGGGGAAAAAGTAAAGAGGAATTTTTACAGGAGATAACTGGGGAGAAGCAATGTTTGTTTACATTTTTCATAGTCTAATAAGAAGCAGGTTGGCAAAAGTGATAGTATTTTAGGCTTGGAACTAAGATTTGTTTCCAAACTTCACCTCTGATACTATTTTACTCTGGGTAAGTCACTTTACCTCAGGTTCAGCCTACTCACTACAAATTATGCAGGAAATTCGCGATTTGGGGGTAGGGAGACTATTTGGGTAGAAAGAATTTCCATAGGAGAGAGTCTTAATCAATCTGGATGACATTATCAACCCTCCTGTAAAATACAATATGTAAACTGGATTCTCAATATGGTACTGTTTTCAGAATTTAATATAAAGTAGATCAATCTTGGAATTCCATGAAGAGAATTTAGTGAAATCATATAAGGACTTTGGTTAGATGGCAGCTTGACTCATGAGGCAGGCTCATGGCCTTTAGCATAACATAATGGAGAGGTTGCAGTGTGTATCTTGTGTGTGATCCCTTTCTCTTAGAAGTCTAAAGTCCTGGGGTGGCCAGGTAGCACAGTGAGTAAGAGCACCGGCCAGAGTCGGGATGACCTGGGATCGAATCTGGACTCAGACACTTAGCACCCACCCAGAAACACCTGGCCTGTGTAACCTTAAGCAAGTTACTTAACCGCAATTGCTTAGGGGCAGCCAGGTGGCTCAGCGAGTAAGAGCACCAGCCCCAGTGTTGGGATGACCTGGGAATCCAATCCAGGCTCTGATACTTACCACCACACCCAGAAATAACTGGCCGTGTAACCTTGAGCAAGTTATTTAACCCCAATTGCTTTAAAAAAAAAAAAGAAGTCTAAAGTCCTTATATAGAACCTCCTCACATCTCCATTGACTTCTAAAAGCTTTTTTCAAGAACCTAACAGACTATGTTAGGGCCTAGGCAAAGATGATTCTGGATATAGTTTTTGTCTTTTTATAGTTTACATTCCATAATAAGGTATAAGGATGTCCCTATCCCTGGACCTAGGATTTCGTTGATATAGAAAACTCAAGAATGAGAGAACTCTCTCCCAAGTTCAGATCATCACTTTCTCTGCAATTTATAGGCTTAGTGTTGTCTAGAACAGTGAAAGATTAAGTAACTTGCCCAAGGTTGCACATCTAATATGTATTAGAATTAGCATTTAGCTTTGTAGCCAATATGTCATGATATTTCTACATTCCAAGGAATGAAGATAAAAATAAGACATATTTAAAGAATAAGCAGACAGCAAAATATGAACTGAATTAATGCAGAGTTCCTATGACTCCTGGTGGCAACATTCCTTAAGAAAAATAAATGGCTTAGAAGATACAATCAAAGTTGATGCACTTATTGACCTTACAACAGACTCGTAGCTAAATCACTCTGATTTTATTTTTTTTTGTCTAACCTTACCAAAAAAAGGAATACTCATAGTACAAAAGAAACATATTTAAAGTCCCCAAAGTGAAAGCCACCTAGGATCAAGTAGCCTACATCAAATTAAAGAAGGAATAGGACTGATTTGTACTTGGACACTATCAAGTGTGTAAGAAAAAAACAATCCTTTTAGGTGGACAAGATATCAAGTGACTCTATTCCAGACCATAGGGAGATGATAACAGGGAATGATTATCCTATTATCTAAGGAAAGATAATAAAAGAATGGCAATCTACACTATGCAGATTCAGGAGGGTTCATGGAGAAGAAGGTCAAAAAGAACTAAGTTCAGTAGGAAAGGCCTCCTTGAATATACTATCACCAATACTTGCAGGGGGCCTATCCAGGCAATGACTGTAAGTGATTAAATGTATGTGACTCTAGGGAAGGTTGTAATAAGTTTTTTTTGGGGGGGGGCAGGAGGGGTCCTTCATTTCCCTTGAGTTTGTATGAATTCCATTTATTTTCTGTGATCTGTAAATAGACTTGTTCATCTTTTTAACCTTTTTGACTTGGTGCTAACAAGAAGAGTTGGGACTGACACTCCAAATCAAGGGTTTTTATTGTTGTTGTTTTTTAATTTTGAAAATGATATAATAATTACCAATATTATAACTTATAATCTAATGTATTTTATTTTAAGAATTTAAAGAAATTATTCTGAAAAGAGGTATCAAGTCTTCACCATACTTCCAAAGGAATTCAACACACACACACACACATACACACACACAGAGTTAAGAACTCTTTCTAGGTGATATCAAAATATCTCAAAATTATCAGTGTGGGAACAATGAGTCAGAGCAATGAAAATGTCCTCCATTAGTACCTGACTCTTTGGGTTCATGTGAGAACCCTCTCAAAAAAAAAAAACTATTGCAAATATGAAAACAAGTAAAGAAATACTTTAGGAAGGAGACCAAATCACTCAATACTTAAATAAATTAATTGAGACTATCCATTAAAAGACCAAATACTGAATTAGAAGTTTATTTGACCACAAAGTGAGTAGACAGGACTCACTAGAAAAGACCTGATGGTGGGAAAGATTGAAGGCAAAAGGAGAAGGGGATGGCAGAGGATTAGAAGGATAGGTAGTGTCATGGAAGCAATGAGCATATACTTGGATAAAATCTGGGAGATAATGGGGGACAGATGGGCCATGTGGTTACAAAAAGTCAATCATTACTAAACTATTTGAACAACAACAAAGAAACATTATATGCATCATTTTCACATGCTAACTACAGAATATTTCTCACCTTGAAAATCACCTTTGAAAAAAATATCCAACTTCCTACTTCACATCAGGTCAAGTTCACTGCCCTACCACTCAAAGTCTGTGATAATATGAAATATGATCCCAAGATGTATGGTCCTAAACTGAGACAAAAGACCTGTGGTAAAATAGCAGTTCTGTAACCTGAAACTAAAAAGCAAGACCCAGTAGAATAAATGAAATTGCACTGAGTCCAGGGGTCTAATCCATGTGTCATGAAGAAATAAATTAAATTACATTATTAATCATTAGTTAATTAAAAAAATAAATTTATTAGTTACCTATTGTATGCATGGTAGGTACTAAGGATACAAAAGTCAGGAGAATATTCTCTGCTATGTCAAAGGTCAAGATATAAGCTGAGTGTTAGAAGTCAAATATTCAGGGTCAGAAGCCAAATATCCCATTGACATTGCCAGAGTATCAAAATATCCTATTACCATAAAGGCATACACACTGTTCCTCGCTGCTTTTGATAAATATATCTATTAATGTCATGTTTTGGTCAATATAGAAAGCATTTATGGAAAGGTAAGGGTTCTGCAGTAACCTTCTGAGTTAAAGGCACTAGAGTAGAGTAAGTCCTAACAGGAAGAACCCTGGCAGGGACACTTGAATTATGTATAAAGGATTCCATTTTAGGGGAAGCTATTCATAGCAAGTTTAAAAAAAGCAATGCCCAATGTCAAATGTCAAAAACAATAACACCATTTCTTTTGGGGGGCATTACTCCATCCCACTGTTACTCACTTTAACAACCCACAGGGCAATGGATTTCCACTCTAAACCTCACCTTCAGTCAATATGTGTATATATATACACAGAATTTTCTGCATCTCAATAACTTTAAACAGGCACAGTGGTTATGCCCTGAGGCTGGGTATAAATAAATTGACAGTCTGGTTTCCCACTAATTCCATCGCAGTGCACTCCTTTGGAATACTAATCAGAGTCATCCAGAGGTGAAGAAAGCTTACCTCAAGAAACTGGAGGAAACCTGCAATTATTTCACATCTGGGCTCTGCTGGACCCCTTTAGCCTTGGCAGCCCATAAGTACTTCTGCCTCTTGCCCTCTAAGAGACCAGGAGGCCCATTCTTAAAGACCAAGCAGGGAGAGAAGAGAGTGTATTCAAACTCACTTTAATATAGAGTTTAAAGGAGAGAATGTAAAGTTGAAAGTCATTAGGAAAAAGCATTAGGATGATGAATGGAGAAGGTGAGGGATCAGGAAGGACCACTGAAGCAGGAAGTATAGACTTGAGAAAAATGAAAAGGCATTGATGAAGAGAAAAGATGAGAGAAATGGAGTAGTTTAAGAATGAGAAAAGATGAAGGCACAAAGATGGGTTTAAGAATGAGGCTTACCAAAGGCAGAAAAAAGAGAAAAAGGAGTTTTCTGCCCTAAAAGTGCCCTTCAAATCAAGGGCATATGTTGTCTAACAACAAGTTCTTTCCAAAAAAAGTTTTACCAACATCTCTTTCTCCCTGTAGTTGAAAGAATGAAACTGGTGCTTCATACAAAACGATAATTCATTCCAAGTGACTGGGGTAGTAGAAAGCACAAAACTTGATGTGTGTGCTAAAGAATGTAAGGGGCCTCCTAGTATCAAATCTGACTAAAATCTACTGCCCTCAAATTCATTGCATCATAGTTCTAGAGCCAGAAGAAATCTCAGAAGTCATCTATTCACAAGTATGCACCATTTTATCTATGGGTCTCATTGAATGCAAATTCACCCTCTCTCTCTCTCTCTCTCTGTATATGTATGTGTATATACACATATGTAATGGGAATGTAAATCTTTAAGATCTTCCCTGCCCCTAGGCTAAAGTGCACCTAGAGCCTGGGGTGGGAAGCTTGTTTTTCAGTAGATACTTTTTGATTGGCCAGTGGGTCAATAAGGTTGTTACATTCCCTGAGCCAGGAAAAGGCTATATAAGTCCTGATGTGTAGCTTTGTTTTGGGGGCTCACTTTGAGAAGCATTCTGTGATTTGATATGGATTCTGGGAAGCCATTGTCCAGAGCCCCCCGGCTTTGAAAAACCCAGATGTTGAAACCTAGATGTTGATTTGGTATGGATGTAATGGTTGGACAGTTTGGAAAGCTGTTTACTTGATCTGTTTCTGTCTTGATAATTCTGTCTGTATACTTTGAAGTTCGGGGTGCTGACCTTTTCCCCCTGAACTAGGTGAACGATACATATCTGACTGATTAAAGTAAGCTTGTTAACCCATTTTGAGTTGCTTTCCTTTATCAAAGCAGATCCAAGAACCTGTTTTGGCAGACACCCTAGGGATGCTGGGGTGCTTGCTGCTATAACATACACACATATACATACATACACACATACATGATCTTCATGTGAAATGGTATCATCTATGGCACATATAACTCAGATAGCCATAAGTATACATACATATAGATACATGTATATATACATATGTGTATATACACATATATGTTTATCTATGCACACTGTACACACATATAGTAACAGTAATGACTCACTTTGATATGATGGCTTAAGATTATTCTGTTTTCTTCTCAACAATCTTGTGAGGTAGGTAGCACAAATATCATTATTTTTTTCTACTTGAGCCTCAGAGAAAATTCCCAGGCACAATTCCTGGCATTTGGGTTTAATAAATGCTTTTTGGCTGAATCATTAACCCCACCTCATTTTGATCATTTCCATATATTTCCTAGACAGTAGTACCTTCTTCTCAAAGGTTACCTTATATCTGCTTTATATATGCCTACTGTATAAGTTAGAATATAAACTCTTTGAGGCAGGAATTATTTTTCTTCTCTCTTTGTAGTACTAGCACTTAGAGGAGTATCTGAAACATAGTGGCATTTAATATATGTTTTCAATGTAATTAATTAATATTAGTGCACCAATACCCATGTATTTCCTCAGATCGTAGGATCATAGAGATGAAAGTAATGCTAGAAATCAACCAATTCAAGTCCCTCACCACAAAATTTAAAAACAAAACAAAACTGAAGCTTAGAGAAATTGCATGCATTTGGTCACACAGGTAATGAGTGCTAGCTAGTTTAGTGGACAAGTGGGGATTCTAACCCAGCTTTCCTTAATTCAGCATTCCTTTTCCTCACCAGTATTCCTTAGCAACTTTCTTTAGTTGAATCCCTTAGAGTAAATATAATATCATAAATCAATACCTCCTCTTCCTCCTCCTCCTCATCAACTTTACTAGTCATGAACCATGTACTAATTACCATGTTAGTGTGGAGGACACTAAAGTGATATGAAACACTCAGAGGCGGGAAACCTGTGGCCTCAAGGTCATGTGTGGCCCTCCAGGTCCTCAAGTGTGGCCTTTTGCCTGAATCCAAACTTCACAGAACAAATCCCTTTAATCCGGGGGTTTGGCAGAATGATAGGATAAGACAGGATATTAAGATCCATTGTTAGCCAAATAAGTCTGGATTATAGAACATATTTAAAAAAATTCAACTTTATTACTTCAGATATGAAAAGGAGATAGAACTGGGCTGACAAAGTGTTGCCTAGGAAATTCCAAAAGGGAACTTACCTTAAGGAAGAGATTGGAGTGATTTAGAATAAGGGAAGAATCTGGGATCCTCTTCTTTGGACTCTCTATACCAGTCTATATAAATTGGGAAATCAGAAGATCGGAATTTAGAGCTAGAAAGAAACTTAGATGTCGGCTTGTCCAAACTCCTCACTTTACAAATGAGAAAACTGAGGGCCTCTCTGACCAGTGACTTGTCCAAGGTTATACAGCAAGTAAATATGAAAAGTTCTTTTGCTTTTCCAAAAAAATTTGCTCTATTCACTACTCCCCAAGTCTGTCACACATATCCCCCAACTGTAATTTTCTATAATGTCCCTCCATTCTTTTTCTAAATTCTCTCTCTCTTCTCTCCCTGCCTTTTGCAAACTTCCTTCAATTCAGCTCAGACTGCTCTTGTCTGAAATTCTGTAGCATTTATTGTCTGTGCTTCTCATTTGGTTCTTAGTCATATTGTTTTGTCATGTGAAGAGGCATGCTAGAATGATCAAGATAACTGATACACCCTACCTGTGTATCAAATCACTTAACCTCACAGAGCCTCCAAGACCTCTTAAAGGCAGGAGTTCTTAATATAGGGTTCATGAACTTGTTTTGCAAAGTGTATTTTGATTTCTGTATTTCAGTATAATTGGCTGCCTTTGTACTGCTATGTATTTTCTTTTACACATCTAAAATCATTAGCTGAAATACGGTTCACAGGCTTTACTAAACTGCCAAAAGAGTCCATTACTCAAGTCAGGAAGTCAACAAGTATTTAAGTGCCTATTACATTCCAGGTGCTGTCTTAAGTGCTGAGGTTATGAACAAAGAAAAGGGGAGGGGGGATCCTGGACCTCAAGGAGTTCAGGATCTACTGGGGAAGAGAATATGCGGAGAAACTACAAACAAGATATGCACAAATAAACCTAGAGTTAATCATAAAGGGAAAGAACCAGCATTGTGGGACATTAAGAAATGCTTTTTTCTGAAGGTAGAATTTTAGTTGAGCTTTGAAGAAAGTCAGGAAGTAGAATCAAGGAGAGAGAAAATTGCAGGCATGAGGGACATCCATTGAAAATGCAGTCAAATGATGAGGTGTCAGATGCAAAGAACAGTAAAGAGTCATTGTCACTGAATTATATTGTACATAGAAGGGAGTAAAAAATAAGAAAAGTGGAAAGGTATCAAGGGATCAGTTTATGGGGGACTTTAAAAGCCAGAGGATTTCATGTTTCATCCTTGTGGTCATATGGAGTCAGTGGTGTTTTTTTGAACAGGAGTGGGGGATGATATTGTCCAATCTGTGCTTTGGAAAGATCACAATGATAGTAGAATGGTGGATGGACTGGAGTTGGGATGGATTTGCACGCATCTGTAGACCTGAAAGAAAGCTTAAGGACCTTTGTTTTAATTCTTATATAAAGCTTGGGTTCTAATTTTGTGGGAGAAATCCAATAAAGAAGAAATCATGGAGATTTGATGCATTGAAGTGAGAGGATCTGTATGTCTTATTATCCCAAATAGCTCCCCACATACAATGAGGATGGAATAATAAGTTAGGGCAAGGTTATAAAGGGTTCTAAAAACTAAATATAGGCATTTATATTTGATTCTGGAGGCCATGGGTAGCCACTGGTGTTTGTTGAGTCAGGAAGTTACATGCATGGTCAAATCTCTCTGTAAGAAAAATCATTTTCACAGCAGTATGGATGATAGACTGAAGAGATCTGAAGCAGGGACACCAATCAGTAGGTGGTTTCAGTAATCCAGTTGAGAGGTGATAAAGGCCTAAACTAAGTTGGTAACTCTGTGAGTAATGAGAAGAAATTTAATTCAAAAGATACTGTGGAGATAAAAATAGCATTATTTGGAAACTGATTGGATCTGTGGAATAAGAAAAAACCTGGGGGACTGAAAGAATGATAGTAGCCTTAACAAAAGTAGGGAAGTTTGGAAGAGGGGTGTATTGGGAAAGGAGTAACATAGCTCTGCTTTGTATGTATTGAGTTTGAGGTGACTGGGACATCTAGTTTGTCCAATAGGCAATTGGTATGGTAGGATTGAATCCTAGGGAAGAGCCTGGTGCTAAATATATAGATCTGGGAGTCTTCAATATAAAGATAATAATTAAATTCAAGGGCAATAATGAGGTCACCATGTGAAAAAGTTTATATAGAGAGAAAGATTGGATGGCTTAGGATAACATCTTGTGGGAAACTCAGCTAAGATGTATGATCTGTATGATTAATTGTCAAAGGAATGGCATGGAGAAGAATCAAGAGAGAGCAGTGTCACAGAAATCTAGAGAGGAGGAGAAGGTGGTAAACTGTTTAATAAAGCAGATGATAGACTGAGGATTGAAAAAAAGATAATCAGATTTGACAATTAAGAGACTGTTGGTAACTTTGGAGAGAACAGTTTCAGTAGAGTGATGAGGTTGGAAAATAGAGTGTAAAAGGGTTAAGGAGTATATGAGAGAAGAAGCAGAAAGAATAGAAAGCATGGAGGGAGGGACATGGGAAGGAAAGGAAGAAGGAAAGAAAAAGGAGAGAAGGAAGGAGAGAAGTAATCGTTGTTATTTGTACATTTTTGGGAAGCACAAAGCTTTCAGCTGAAATTATGATTATTATAACTTGCCTCAAATTAAATAAACATTTTGCTTATACTGCCAGTTTTTCTAGAGCACTGTATCATAGAGAAAACATCATCCCTGCCTCATGGGCTTTAAACTAATTGCATGTATTTGCTATACATGAAAATTGATCAACAGTGAATTGAACATGTCTTGTGCCCCTGCCAAGACAATCTCTGGATACCCAGGCACCTGCACTCTCAGAATGTGGATGTTACAACAAGTGGATGTAAAATACTAAGTGGGCTGCTGGAAAATGGAAGCATGCTTTGTATAGTATTTGGACAGGCTGGGTCTATAAGAGTGTATGTGTGTATATACATAAATATAACTAAATTTCTTCTGGGTATTATGTGTGGGATTTTTTTAATGTGTTCATATGAATAAAGTTGGAATAAGAAGGAAATAAAAAAGAACCCTTGTAGAAATCTGAGCAGAGACTGTTGCCTGTTGCCACTCCCAGGACAGAGAGGTTCTCAGCCCTTTATGAAAAGGACCACCAAAGTATAGAAAGCAAGACTATAGTAATTTTACACTAAAAGAAAGCAATAACAACAAAAGTGAATATATTTTAGCCTTTAAGAAATTATATTTTTTTTCCTTTCACTTATTTATCTGCCAGAAAATTAGAGGGAAGAAGTAAAAAAAATAGAATTTTGTCATGAGAAGTTAATTCCATTCATGAGAACCAATGGACTTAATGGGAGAAAAAAATATTAGGATTCACCAAAAGGCACTAAAAAGACTTACAAGGCATTTCTAATTCTAAATCAGATATATGTCTGGAACAACACACTGTATTTATCTGCAGACCCAAAAAAAATTCATAATGTTAGACTGGGGCACTTCCTTTTAATTCTTTTTGGTGGCTTATAGTCCAAGGCTGTTAGACCTTATTGCATCCTGACAGATAGGGCATGAAATGGCCTACAGATGGGCCTAAAGAAATAAAATCCCAAAGTTAAGAAAGACTTAGACACTATAAGACCAGTGAAGGAAAATCTAGGGAGACATTTTGCCAAACAGGTTATATTGTGATAGCACCACCAGAACACATAAACAACTGCATAGCATCAAAAGTTTAAGGTGCCCTAGTTATAGGTGCCCCATATGTGCCTTAATCACCAGTGTCTTTGTGTGCCTTTCACATGGGTACTGGCCATGTGTTTCTTCATGCATGTTATGAGATCACATGAATCCCTTATGTATATGTCTTATACATGTATTTCTTGGTCCTAGGCATTGCCTCTACAGGTCCACCCCTCTCATTGCTTATGTAGTACCTTGTTGGAGAGTATATACCAAAAATACATAGGGAAAATTTTCTGTCATCGTCCTATCTACTATTCTATTTGATTAAATCTATTTTATTTAAACTAACATGACCTCTGTCTGGCTAATAAAATAAATATATTAGTGTAGCCTCATGATTTATGACCTGAGTAGTTGCTGATTCTTAGAGCATGTGGAATATGGGGTAACCTGGGGAAGAAGGATCCTTAGTTGAGACAATGGGTGTCTCAAGGGCAATATATCTTCTGGAAACTATTGATGCCAATTCATGTAAAATGTGACTCTGAAGAAACTTTGGAGCTACAGAACCCACAAAATGACACAGAGAAGCAATTAAGGACAGCCCAGCAGGCCAGGAGCAAGCAGCCAGCACAGTGCTCTGGGAACCCACCTCGGCCCTGTGCAAGCCAGAGGTTTTAGCCCCAGGGTGGGCCTGACCAACCACCAGCTGGAGAGACTTCAGATCACCAGCAGCTGTGGCAGTATCCAGAATTATCAACACATAGATGCTAAGGACACAGTGAGAGGTCAGTGCAGTGTGGACTTTGGAATCCAATAGTTGGTAGTGCCTTGGCTTTTGACCCCAGGGCAAGAAGCTGCTGAGGCCCTGCAGCCCTGTAGCCACACACACAGGTGGCTGATTCAGCTCCTCTCTTACAGATTGTAGGGGGACCAAGTGACCAGTCTGAGGGGTAATCACTCTTGCTTTAACCCTCTTGGATCTGGATTGCGCTCTAGGGTGAAGGTCCTGGGGTGTGTGACCAGCGTGCCAGAGCGTGTGGAGGCTTCAGAGAGGGCACCCAACTAGTACCTTCGGCAACTGAGAAAACCCCAGCATTTGGTACAAAGCTCCCCTGTCTGGTGGCAGAGTTCTACTGTGGCAACAAGCCCAAAAGTCAAGTAATTGAGTGGCAAAGCAAATAGAGGAATCCAACATGAGACTCCTATTTTGGGGACAAAAAGGAGCAAAGCATGGAATAGGAGGAAGACAATGAAGTCAGAACTACTGCACCAAAAATTTCAAAGAAAAATGTGAGCTGGTTATAGGCCATAGAGGACATTAAGAAGGATTTTGCAAACCAAATAAGAGAAGTGGAGGAAAAATTAGGAAGAGAAATGAGAATGATGCAAGAAAATTATGCAATGAGAGTCAGCAACCTAACTGAGGAAAATAACACCTTAAAAAAAAAAACTAACTCAAATGGCAAAAAAAAAACCTCAAAAAGGCAATGAGGAGAAGAATTCCTTAAAAAGCCAAATTTGCCAGATGGAAAAAAATCTCAAAAGCTCACTGAAGAGAATCATTCCTTCAGAATTAGATTGGAGCAAATGGAAGCTACTGTCTTTATGAGAAATCAAATTACTATTAAACAGATTCAAACAAATGAAAAAATAGAAGGTAATGTGAAATATCTCAATGGAAAAACACTGACCTGGAAAATAGATCCAGGAGAGATAATTTAAAATTTATTGGACTACCGGAAAGCCATGATCAAAAAAAGAACCTAGAAATCATCCTTCAAGAAATTCTCAAGGAAAATTATCCTGATGTTTTAGAACCAGAGGGCAAAATAGAGGGTGAAGGAATCCACCAATCACCTCCTAAAAAAAAGTTCCTAGAAAGAAAACTCTTGGAATATTATAGCCAGGTTCGGAAATTCCCAGGTCAAGGAGAGAATAATATAAGCAGCCAGGAAGAGACAATTTGAATATTGTGGAAACACAATCAAGATAACACAGGATATTTCAGCTTCTACACTTCAGGGATTGAAGATCTTGGAATGTGATATTCCAGAGGTCAAAGGAGCTGGGACTGAAACCAAGAATCACCTACCTAGCAAAACCAAGTATGATGTTTCAAGGGAAAATATGGTCATTCAGGGAATAGAGGACTTTCAAGCATTCTTTTTTTTATTTTTAAGCAATCAGGGTTAAGTAACTTGCTCAAGGTTACACAGCCAGTTATTTCTGGGTGTGGTGGTAAGTATCAGAGCCCGGATTCGATCCCAAGCCATCCCAACTCTGGGCCCAGTGCTCTTACTCACTGAGCCACTTGGCCACCCCTAATTTCAAGCATTCTTGTTGAAAAAACCAGAGTTGGATAGAAAATTTCACATTCAGATACAAGAAGCATGAGAGGCAAACAGGGAAAAGAAATCATAAGGAACTTATCAAAGTTGAACTATTTACATTCCTACATAGAAAAATGATAATTGTTAATGGAAGAAACTCTTCTCAGTATGAAAATAGTTGAAGGGAATATATATAGGGCATATGGGCATATGAATACATATGTGAATGTGTGGATATATGTTTACAGGTATACATAAATAGAGGGCACAGAACCAATTTAATAGGAAGGGATAATATTTAAAAGGTGAAATTAAGACTTGAGAGAGGAATATAATGAGAGGAGATGGGAAGAAAGAGAATGGAGTAAACTATTTCACATTGATGAAGCAAGGGAAAATGGTTACAATGGAAGGGAAGAATAGGAAGGCAAAAGGGAATGAGTCAACCTTATTCTCATTGAATTTGGCTTAGGGAGGGAATGACATACACACTAAACAGGGTATCTCACCCTACAGAAGAGTAGGGGGGAAGGGGATGAGAGGGGGGATGATGGAAGGGAGGACAGCCTGGGGGGAGGGAAGTTGGAAGCACCCACTTTTGAAAAAGGACAGGATCAAAATTGAGAATACAACAAGTGGGAGGTGGGATAGGAGGGAGGGAAATATAGTCAGTCTTTTACAATATATCCACTATGGAAATGTTGTGCATAGCTACACATATACAACCTATACTGAATTGCTTATCTTCCCAGTAATGGTGGGTGACAAGGGAGGAAGGGAATGAATCTGGAATTCAAAGTTTTAAAATCAAATGTTTAAATATATATATATATAT
>NW_027186296.1:62430856-62502147 GCF_028583685.1 Petaurus breviceps papuanus | reverse complement strand
GTGTGTGTGTGTATATGTATATATATATATATATATATATAATTTTCCATGTAACTGGGAAATAAGATATCCAGATACTGGGGCATAGAGATCCACCATGCCGTACCGGAAAGTTGAAGGGGGTATGGGAGAATATATGAGAGAGAGCAGATTAGAGGACGGGATGTCTAGTGGGATTGCTATTTTGGGGCAGTGGGTAGGGAGAATACGGGTAGAAAATTTGTAATTCAAAATCTGATGGAAATGAATGATGTAAACCAGAAGTTAATAAAGCATTTGATTTGATTAAAAAAATTAAGAAAGAAACTATTAATAATGAGTCTCTGGACAATATAAATATATGATTAGAATAGCCCTGGGCACCCCCTGGTGCTTATACCAGAAAAGACAATGCTCAAAGAGAGAACCTAGTGAATTATAACATTTGTATATGTTAGTGGAAAAGTCACTGTTTGATGCCACATAATCAAATTTCAAACTTCGAAGACCTTAATACTCCCTCTCAAATTATAAATAAACTGATAAAGGAAAAGCATGAAGGGGAAAATAGAAACATGATGATATAAAAAGTAGGAAGGTATGTGACATACTAGAAAGAGCACTGAATTGGCAGCCTGGAGACAAGAGTATTTGTTCTGATTTCCATTCCCTGACTGCATGTAGCAACAAGTACCCTAGTGTACCCAGGATGGCTGCTAGCACAGGTTGTTTGATTTGCTTTTCTAAAGGAAAGCAACTAAAAAAGGATTAACAATCTTAGTTTAATAAAACATTAATATATAATAAATATAAATAAAATTAAATAAAAATAAAAATATTAATATATAATAAAACATAATTTACCTAGTTCAAGAGAAAAGCCACTACCCTGAACTTCAGAGAATACAAACAGAAGTTACAACCAGACACAAAATACAGACAGAAAACAACACAATTCAACAGATAGGGCTTCTAGCTGACTGACCATTACCTACCTACATGGTTAGTTACCAGAGAGAGAAGCACCAACATCTGGGTTTTCAAAGCCAGGGTGCTCAACAACTGCCCAGAGTCTCATCTGGTCAAATCACACAATTCTTCCCAACGTGAGCCCCAAAGCAAAACCTCACATCAGGGTATATGTAGCCTTCTCCAAGGTTAGAGAATATCACAGCACTCCTGACCCACTTAACTACACAGTAACAATAGTTGTTCCTTTCTAAAAAACAAGCCTCCCACCACAGGCTCCATGTGACCACATTCAGCCTACTAGGGGGCAGAGTATATTTTCAAATCAGGGAAGGTCATCAAATTCACTTAGGCCTATCAAGGGGCAGGGAACATCTTCAAATGCCCATTCCCATTATACTGTAAGACCTCAGCAAGTAAATTTGCCTCTAAACTTCATTGTCCTCATGTAAAAATGAGAGATTTAGACTAGAGCAGGGGTTCTTAACCCAATGTCCATGAACTTGTTTTAAAATATATATGTGTAATATATATTTTGGCAACCATAATTTAATTTAAATGGTTTCCTATATAATCTTAAGTATTTCAATTCATACATTGAAAAAATATTATTCTTTGAAGAGGTTCATAGGTTTTGCCAAATTGCTGAAGGGGTTCATGAAACTACAAAAAGTCAAGAACCTCCGAAATAAATGATAACTAAGGTAGTTCTGAAAAAGGTGGCAACGAATTGCAAGTTTAAGGAGAAATAAGAGGAAAGACTTTCTACATAGTTGTCCTCCTTCCCTCTTCTTTCTTCATACTTCCATTCTCCTGTTTGGTGCCACCCATAAAATAGCAGTAGCCACCGCTTTCAGAATGACTGTCACAGAAACTCCTGCGATGTTTGTTTTCCTGATCAAGTTGTAATGTAGTTAACCTTTACTAACAAGGCCTCTACAGAGTTTAGAGTGGTTCAATATTTAACCATTTCCAGCAAGTTTCCGGTAAATCCATGGATAAGCCTGGGCCTTACTGGCTTTAGTTCTTAAACCCTGAACATGGGCTTTTCCCATACTTTTATTCTGCAATTTCACTTGAAATAGGAGTGGAGGTTGTTGAGACATTAGGATAGCACATAGCAGAGATTCCTGAGTTTCCAGTGTTGCAATTTCCCATAGCCTAAGGCTGTCTCAGCTTCCCATTTGATTTCAACTATTAGAGACATTGCTACTCAAGGAAAGGCTTCATATAATCTCTGCCTCTCCGTGGCTGACTAGTTTGGTAGGGGCAGGCCATCATGAAAGTCTCACCATGAAGGGGACTGGGAGGTAAATTACTCTGATGCTCCCCAGAGGAGAACTTAACTGACACCTAGAAGAAAAGAATTAAATGAGAAAAAGAAGTAAGAATGAGAGTTTACATTTTTTTTTCAAATCCAGTCAAACATTGGTTGCTCAAAATGTAAATGAGGTTAAAGTTAATAAAGACATCCTAAGAGGCAAGCCTGTGGCCCTTATAACATCAAACTGGGTACCAGGAGTCTCTGCAGTAATTTTTGTTGTTGTTTGTTTGTTTGTTTTTATCTTTAGTGGATATATACTTAAGGTGGTTCTTACTTCCTGGATTGACTTTGTCAATTACTTCAACTAACTGTTCAAACATGGTCCCATTTAAATTCACCTTTCAGTATTGTTTTCAAAATTCTTAAGTGAAAAAGCACTTGATGAAGTCAAGTTAGAACCTGTCCCAGTTTTGTGTTTGCTTTTTTCCCTGGTTTCTGGGAGTGAGAGACATTGAAGCTTATTAAAAAAAAAAAAGAGGTGATAGACCATGTTTATCTGTAGCAGCTGAGGCCAAAGGGGAAAAATCATCATGATTAAAGAGCTGTTTGAAATTAGTTCGCTCCTCTTTCAACCTACCATATAGGCTTATTCTATTGGAAAGCAGAACAAGGCTGTGGTCACTAGGGGAGTAGCATAGATAGGGTGAATCAACCCATTAGGAGCAATAAGGGTAAAATTTGGGAGCTTTTATTAGCTTTGATTTGTGTTGTTTTCAGGGCTCAAGTGCAGGGTTTATAAAAAAGAGAGAGCCAAGCAGTTATAGATTGTGTAGTGGTCAGTGCTATGGTTTATATTTGATGTCTGTAAAGGTTTTATTGGATTATTGGTAGCATGTTTACTTGACCAAACACAGAAGCTCCTATTGGGCCTTGAAAAATATAAGGAGGCTGGGATTTGCAGGTCTGCTACATAGGGTTGAGGGAGTGTAATGTAATGCCAAGCAAAGGCAACTTCCCAAGGTTAAGAATACCAGCATAGGTGCTCTCCATTTTATTCAGTGACAAATTAAGAACAGAGGAATCAAAATATGACATCATTCAAAATACAGCATTTACTAAGTGTGATTAAATAATCTCCAAGTACTACCACACCCCAGGACCTTCCATTCATTCAATCAATTACAAAGTCCCTGTTTTAAATACTACTCCACCCCTAGGCTGTACCTTCATTTGGTCCATCACAAAGCCCCTCTTCTCAAATGGAGATTAGTTTCCAATCATAAGTAAAGTACATTCATTTGTTCAGTCATAGAACACAAAAAGGTCAAAAGTTCCCCACCCCTGGATCACAATTGAATCTACCCCAGAGTTACAACAAGTTTAAGCACAGCACTTAATAACCAAATGGAGGTCTTTTTTTCATCTTGACCTGAGGCAAGTTCTCAGCAATCTTTGTTCCTGGGGAGACAAAGCTTAGCAAGGCCACAAGATACATTGCCAGTCTCTTCATTAATTCATCCTCTGTCTGCAGAACAGTCCTAGGACCCCTGAAAACATTAGCAAAACCCTCTCCCAGGATTTCTGTAAACATACAACAAGAAAATCCTTCTTCAGGGCTTCTGAACCAACAGAAAGGTTCCCAGACCTCTGCAACAACAGCACTGTCCTTCACCAGTGGACAGTATACACTCTCTGTCTGCAGAACAGTCCCAGGAGCCCTCAACCAACAGCCAGGCTCCAGGACTTCTTCAACAACAGGACTGTCTTTCACCAGTGGACAAATCTGGCAAAACAACATCAAAACAGACAGACAAAGTACCAGCAAAACAGCCATGTCTCCTCAGTCCTTGGCAGCTCTGGGGGCAGTTCTCAAAAGTCCAGAGCAATTCAAAGTGGCCCTCAGCAATCCTCTCAGTCTCACTCTGCCTCCACGAGGGTGCTGCTTCCAAAAAGTTCGAGTTCTCTTGTCTCTCCAAATCTACATCACCAGCTCCTTCCAGTTCAGGTGGGATTAACAAGTTCTGGGTTTTAACACAATCAACTTGAAAACCAAGCCAATATAGGGGAATCTTTATATTCCATTACTGTCACAGGGAGGCAGGGATTCATAGGCCAATTGATGGGAACAGAAGAAGGGGGTGGGAGAAGAGTACAGAATGTTCATGAGTAAATAGACTACAGTATAACCTGAGGTTACTGAAAAGAAGTTAGGAATGCATATCAAGACAGAATCGAATTGTCTCATTTTTACAAACTAATTCAGCCACTGAAATATGTTTTCAATTTATCAATATTAAAGTACGATTGAGGAACAATTTTGGGATTTATAAGAAAGGTAAAATCTCAGAAATTGGCAATAGCTTGGTGCCTTTACTATGCATAGTATTTTGAACAGGTTCATGAGTACAGAAATGGGATCTTTCTAAATAAATGGACTCTATGTCTGTTTTGTCATGCATAGAATTAATAAGAAAAATATTAAACAATTATCCAGGTCAATCAAAGAAAGGGGAAATGTCCCCATACACATACCGTGTTTCCCTGATAATAAGACCTATCCTGAAAATAAGCCCTCCCCTTACTGTGTAAGATTCCTCTAAAATAAGCCCTCCCCCTGAAAAAAAACCCTAATTAGATTGCTACTGTAGTGAAGGTGATCCCCTGTGACACCCAAAATGACGGGACCCTCTATATAACCCCCCCCCCCCCCCCCCGTGAAACGCACGCCGCGCTCCGAGCTGCATCCAATCAGAGCTGCAGCAGTGAGCGCGTCATCCTGTTCTTTATTGAATTCATTATTGAATAAAGGTACATTTTTTTGTTCACATTTACCTGTTTATTAAAATTGCTGTCAATGTTCATTAAAATAAGCCCTCCCCTGAAAATAAGCCCTCTGGTGTTTTTCTGTCCAAAAAAATTTAATAAGACAGTGTCTTATTATCGGGGAAACATGGTAGGGGATAATGATCAAGATTATCCCAAAGGGGAATATTAGTATTCAAAATGAATCAGGAAGAGAGGTTAACATATTTTAAAAAATTGGATAGTTGTGAGTTTTGTTTTCCCAAATATCTCCTACAATGTTGGTTTTGGACATAGAGGACCTAGGTAAACTCTCAGCTCTTCCTCATCCTACCTGTGTGACCTTAAAATAAGTCACTTATGCTCTCCAGCTTCAGTATCAAAATCAACATAATGTTGGTGTTAGATTTGATGATGTTCCTTAAAATGCAAAATTAAAGCTATAAAATGCTAAATTTATAAAGCTATGTGCCAGCTACTGTGCTAGGCAATGGGAATTAAAAAAGAAAAATTAAACAACTTCTGCCATAAGGAGTCAAATTTTATTGGGAAGGGTGATACAATGTACACAGGTAAGTAATTAAAAAGCATATAGAAGGTAATTTCAGGAGAAAAAGAGCACCAGGTCCGTAAATGGAAATCACATGATCATAGGCTCAGACTTGGAGAGGATTTCAGAGGTAATTTAATCCAATTCCTACATTTTCCAGAAAAGAATGCTGAAGACAAAAGAGTAATATTGTAAAGTCCAAAAGGTTTTAAGTATCAGAGCCAGGATTTAAACTCCAGTCCTCTGACTGAATTCCCTAAATGAAAGTCAAAAATTAATCGACTTAATTTCCTGTTTTGAGGGCTCCTTAGTGATTTTCTTTGTCTCTTTCCCTTCCCACCCCTTCCCTTCCTTTTTCTTTCTATCCCCTACTCTTCCTCTTACCTCTTCCTCTTCCCCTTCCCCAGAATATACTGGTCATCACAGAAAATCACAATCTAGTCTCCCTATTTCTGCCAGGGATGTACTCTTTATAAATCTATTTCTCACCTCTTTGGATTCTGACCAAATCTAGTACTCTTTTCAATGTACTGTAAAGCTCTTTAAATTCATTTCACTATCACAAAGTATGCTGAGTAGCATCTTCCTCCTAGGCCTATAAAGTCAAAGGGATGAACCAAGAAAAAGATGTCTACTCCTATTACAAGTTTTGTTATTAGGTGTCAGAAGACATAGCTTCATATTCTGACTGTTGCCACCAAGTATCCCTCTCTGGGATTCAGGTTTCTCTTTTCTAAAATGTGTAAGACTGGAGTAAATGACCTCTCAAACCCTTCCAAACTCAAAGTCTAATAACTGAAAGCAAGCTTCTCACACGTGGACCTGAAGAAAACCAAATTGGGAAGGGATGGAGGGAGTGTGAGGAGATAGAGATTGAACTTCTATGTAAGGAGTCACAACAACCACTATTGATTTTCCTGTTTCTCTAAGAGAAAACCATGTCAGAGGAACTAGAGAACTGTGTGCTATTGGGGCTCAGTAAGAGCTGGCCAGGTAGGAGGGCTCATTCACTTCCATCCCTTTTCCGTCATTCCCTTTGATCCTGAAATGAGACACAAGCCCCAGGAGTTTGTTTTCAAGCATAGGTGTCAGAGTTGTTATTCTGACACAGTTTTCTCCCTCTCTAAACTTGTCACATTTAGGAGAGGGATAGGCAATAATAGTGAAGATCTTTTCATTTTTTTATGCTGTCTTGGATAATGAAACCTCATTCACCTAAAGTAAAGTTGGATAAGAAAAACAACAAACCAAACCTCTCCTTTCTTCCTCCTCTAGCCTCTGAAGGATTCACATATGGAATACAATCTATTTCAGTGAAATGTTATTCACCCACAAAAAATCTTTCTGATTATGATCTATAGGCTAAAGTGATGCTAAGTCAGGCAGGCCACCCAAGAATGAGGTAGTGGTGGGCAACTGGAGAATAGGCCAAGAATCTGGGACATCAGAACAGACCCTACAGATTTGTAAGAGATTTTGTTATATTCTCAGAGAAAGGAAGAGAATGGTATTAAGTGTCTTGAAGTATAATATAAAGATAGGCAGAGGAATGGATGGAGAAGGACCCAGTAGTTTAGGGAAAGGAGATAAAGCTAGGGGTGGGGGAGGCGAGAAATATATTCGTAAGGAGTATCATCCATACCAGGAAGGAAATGGGGGAGAGGGGAAGGGAAGGAAAATATAACTAAGAAGCCAACAAAACAGAAAATTAGATCAATTAATTCTTGACTCTTATTTAGGAAGCATGACACCTCACAAACATTTACCTGATCTACTGGGTCTTTGTTAGGTCCTTTTTCATTGCAAACCCCCATATTCTAACTTATGTCCTCTTTGGAGCTTTTAATGTCACTTTCACATATCATTACTCATGAAATACCCCTTTTCATTTCATTCACATGCTAAAAACCTTCAGTGGCTTTCTGTTATCATTGCCATTAGTATTTCCATTATCTATATAGTATATTAAGAAAGATTTGACAAAGTCTATAATTCTAAAATATACATTAATAACGATTTTGATATAATTGATTTCCTTTATAATCCTATTTATTTTATTTCGTGAACTTAAAAAATGTTATTCCATTAAAGATTCAGCAGATTCCAACAGATAGCCAAAGTGGGCCATGGCACCAAAGAGTTTGGGAACCTTTGCCCTACAGGATAATGTCTAAACTTCTTATCCTGTCTTTCAAAGCCTACTTTTCTTCCTTTCCAAACGTATAGCCTACACCTGTATATTTCAATCCTCCTCTCCAGAAAGGATGATTATGGTTTGTTCTGTGAATGTGCCATGGACATTCTTGCCTCCATGTAATAGTTATATCACCTCTCTGAGTCTCAGTTTTTTCATCTATAAAGCGAGGTATCTATGATAGGTGCTGAACAAGGAAGGGCTATGTAATAGAACTGAAGAGAGTTCTCAACCCTCTATATTTATTACTTATTCCTGGACTATAACTCATTGGATCAGGAATTCTCTTTCAGCTGGTAATTGAGTACGTGTAGCTAAAAATAATAAGAACAACGATAACAATAACACCTGGGCTCATGGTATATAAAGTATGTAGAAATCCATGGATTAATACACGAATGCAAAATCAGTGTTTTGGTCAGTTATTAATGAGATGAGTCAGAACTATGGACGTTAAAAGTACTGGTAATTCATGTGTTGGTGGTTGTGCTTGGATATAAATCCCCATCATCTCTAAGGTCCCTTTCAGCTTTAAATCCCAGGATCCCATTTTTTCTCTGCCTGGAATGTCTTCATTCTACTGACACCAAGTCTCCTAAAGCTCTAAGATCAAGCTCAAGACCCATCTTGTCCATTTGGAATTCCCTGCCCCTTCCAACTTACAAAGATTTCTTTCTCCTCTAACATCTCATTCAACACTTACTGTTTACATCATTTGCTTTGTACTTGACCATATATTGCCTCATGGTATCTCTTTGAGATGGCTCAAACACAAATTAAGCATGTGACCCAGGCACATCATTTAACCTCTCTCAGGCTCAGTTTCCTCATCTGTAAAATGGGGATAACAATAGCACCTATCTCCCAGGATCATTATGAGGTACTTTGCAAAGCTTGAAACACTTAATAATTGTTATTATTATTGCTGACAGCTAGATGACATAGTGGAAAAAGCTCTGGGTCTAAAGTCAGGAAGATCAGAGATCAATTCTATTCTCAGACAATTCCTACATGTGTGACCTTAGGCAAGTCACTTGACCTCTGCTTGTCTTAATTACTTCAACTGTAAAATGGGAATAAGAATAGTACCTGAGAACTCCCAGGGTTGCTGTAAGGATCAAATGTGATAATATTTGTAAAGGGTTCAGCATAATGGCTGGTACATTGTAGACAATAAACATGTGCAATTATTATTAGTGTTATTTTGTGACACTTAGATCATCAAATCTGGAAATAAAAGTGTTTTTAACCAATTTGGCCTATGTGTGAGGGCAATAGGAAGAGAGTTCCAGTCTCTTTAATGTTGAGCTGGTGAGAGTGGATGCCCATTCTGGCATATCTTGAGCAAGAAATCTCATTAGCCTGTTCAACTACTTGTTTCTAATACCCTTTAAACAGAGGATTTTAGAACCAAAAAGAAATCTAACGGAGGACCTAGTTCAACTGCTTATTTTACAAATGAAAAGACTGACTTTGGGTCATGCTTCTCTCTAACCCTCACCAATGTATTGTAAGCATAGACATAGCATTATAGAATCCTAGGGCTGGAAGGAATCTTGGAGATGACCTGACTCAAACCATACCTCAGCAAGAAGTCTCTTAGAAGGCACCTAGGTGATGCAGCAGACAGTGTTGGACATGGAATCAGGAAGATCTGAATTCAAATTCAGGCGCAGCGACTCTGGGCAAGTCATTTAACCCCTCTCCGAATCAGCCACATTACAGGTAAAAATGGAGGATAATAGTACAAAGTCTACCTCACTGATGTGTTTTGTGGATCAAATAATAGAAAATATGTAAAGAGCTTCGCAAATCTTAAAGCCCTAAAACAATACAAGCTGTTATTATTACAAGTGCTCATCTAGCCTTTTCTTTTCTGCAATTTCTACCCATTATAGCTAATTCTGCCTTCTGAGGACAAGAAGAACAAATCTAATCCTTCCTTCACATAACCATCCTTCAAATATTGGGTGAACTATTATGCGTAACCACCCCCCTCCTAACCCTCATCAGAAATTTTCTCTTCTCCCAGCTACACAACACCCGCTCGTTTAGGTAATCATCACCTAGCATGATCTCATGACACCTGTAGTCTTCCTCTGAATGTTTTTCATTCATCCTATCTATGTCATCACTAAAGTATAGAACTCCAAAATACATACAATATGACAGATGTAGTCATGCCTCTGACACACACTAGCTGTGTGATCCTAGGCAAATCATTCAACTTTATGGTTAATGATTCTGGGCCATCCTCTAAGACAATAAATTGAAAAGAAGTTGCTGAATGTCATTGTTAGAGCAAGTTCCTCACTACAGCTCCCCATGCCAATGCCACATATCCAATGACGATCTCTGAATTTTATTATGAGGGGAGGGCCTATGTCATTTATTTTTTATCTTTACCATTACTAAAACAATGATCTTGGACATAAGAGTTCCTTAATATTTGTTGAATTATAGTGATATCTAACGTAGTTAAGTGACTACTTTTCCTAGGTAATGATTCAGGTCTAGACCACAGATAATTAAATCATGATTCCAAAACTTTGGCTTATACTACACATTGAACCAATACAAGGAAGTTGATCACATAAATATCACCTTAAAGTGATAGAAAAAAGGAAAGTAGAGGTAAAATATTTTATTTTTAAAATCAAAAAGACAGCCTGAATATGGGGAGGAGAAAAACCACTACACCATCCCTTGTCAATTAGCCTGTAAGCTAACCTGAAGAAGAGAAAACAGAAAAGTCAATTGCAGATATCACAGAATCTCAGCCATGAAAGAAACCTCAGAAGTTAGTTAGTCCAAAGGCTAGTTAGTTCATCCCAACCCTGATACTGAAGAATCCTTCCAAAATATTCCTGAGAATGTAACTCTAGAAACAGCCCATTGTACATTTATACAGTTTTAATAATTACAATATCATTATTTGAATATTATCATCTATTCTTAAAATATAGAAACTGAAGTTCAGAAAAGTTAATCAGTTGATGAATATTACACAGTAGGACAAACATTGGAGGTAAGAGTTTAGTGTCCACAAAGCAAAATCAGGAGAAGAGGAAATCAATGGACCTTCCAGTTAAGGAGGATGTTCTCAGGCCCAACATAACTTTTATAGAGACATTTGATTTTGGTCACTCAACTAAAATCAACAAAACCAGAAGTAAGAGCTTCTGTTTGGCTTGTTTGCTTCAGTCATGTATTTCAGTATGACTCTCAGAAGAAACATTTGCCTAGGATTACCCATAATGCTCAAAATTATGGTTATACTTTCCTTCTGATACATATTAGATTGACAGTTAAAAATCTATCAAAAAATGAAAAAGAAAAAGAAAATTATGATGTAAGACAGGGCAATAAATGTTTGGAGCCTCTAAAATTTGCCCCAGAGCAGGCCAAAATTGTACAGGAAAGGAGAATGATGATATTGTGCATTCAATTAAGTTTTAATAAATGTTCCATATTCAAGCAGAAAATAGTACCTGGCTGACATCAAGTCAAAAGGCACCCATGAAACACAATAAAATTTAATCTTAAATTTAAAATTAGAGATTTGGGGGCATTGTTTGTTTTTGATTTTTTGTATTGTTTTTTCCCTCTGATAGACAGGGTCAGAAATCTTCCTGTTCAGGCTTTCTGGGGAGTAGTCCAAGGTTCTTAACACCCATTTTATTTTTGTTGAAAAATAACATGAGAAAGCAAGTGACCATTATTGTTAAGGCAAATGGAAAGAACATGTGATCTTCATATCACTACTATATGGGCCAGATCCTCCTAGCACATGGCCTACTTTCTGGAAAGAAGTTAAATATGGCTAGAAGCTACATCAATTTTTTCACAACCCTAGTATATTTTAAGTAGGGCTCTGGGGAACAGGGTCAACTCTAGGCAAAAAAAAATGCCTTGAAGGCAAAGTTTTATATTTGATGATTTCTTTCCTACTCTGCCTGTTACTCCATCCTTTTACAATTTAAAATTCTTTGCTCTGACACCTTTTACATCTATCCCCAG
The DNA here is from genome assembly GCF_028583685.1 of Petaurus breviceps papuanus. Classification (NCBI taxonomy): domain Eukaryota; kingdom Metazoa; phylum Chordata; class Mammalia; order Diprotodontia; family Petauridae; genus Petaurus; species Petaurus breviceps. Next base: position 62,490,369 of record NW_027186296.1, on the reverse strand, counting down.
ATGCTTCTCTCTCTGGAGTCATAACTGTCATGCCCACATCCCTACATGGCTGGCATCTTCTACTGGTAAACTAGTTACCCAGGGTTTCTTACTTCTTTGTACTCCCAGCCCCAATCCTACTGAAATGTAACAGTATTATTGTTCATGGCCTCAGAGCTAATGTCTTTTTGCCTTCCAAGTGGTCAACAAAACATTAAATAAATTAATCTACACAATATGCTAATAGAAGAACACCAGAGGAGATTTCCAAGGTTTTCCTTGCTTTCTCAGTACGATTTTGCTCTAAACTTTTCAGTTCACATGATTTACCAGTAGGAAAAGAAAAAGATTGCTTTAAAGGTAAAGTTGATTCAAGTATTTGAAGCAAGATTAGAAAGTAACAGTTTTAGCATAGTCAGAGGACATTATCTTAATCAGTAAGACTCCAAAGGTGAGGGGCAACTAGGTGGCACAATGAATAGAGCACCAGCCTTGGAGTCAGGAGGTCCTGAATTCAAATCTGACCTCAGACACTTAACACTTACTAGCCATGTGACCTTGGGCAAGTCACTTAACCCCAACTGCCCTGCCTTCCCCCCTCCAAAAAGAAAAGAAAAGAGACTACAAAGGTGAAACCTGGAAGTTTCTGTGTATGAGAGCATAAAGATAAAGTAGTATAATAGAAATGAACAATGAACTATAAATCAGGAAATCAGAGGTCCAATCCCAATTACAATTCATTGGACAAACATTTTCTTTCCAACCATTCTTGGACTTAGTCATCTCATCCTTAAAATGAAGCAGTTGGACTATATGACTTGGAAGATCATTTCTGACTCTTACCGTACAGATATATGCCTGGCTAAAACAGATAGCTCTCATTCTTCAGAATAATTTGTGAGAGATATGGTGGTAAGCACTGAATTACTGAGTAACAGGACTGAATGACATCAATTAATTCATCAACATGCATTTATTAAAGGCCTACTATGTGTCTGGTATTATATACAAAGAAGACCAAAGTGAAACAGATCCTTTCTTCAAGTTGCTTATATTCTTTCAGGGGTGATAACATGTGTGTGTGTGTATACACATATATGCATATACAGAAGAGATCCAAGGTGATTGGGAAAATGGTAGAAGCTGAAGGAATTAGAGGATGTCTTAAGGCCTTATGGAGAAAGTGGCATCTGATCTGAAGTTAAATAGAGGGCTTTCAAAGAGAAGGAATAAACTAGCAGGAATTATAACCTCCAGTAGCATAAAATACAGAAGTGAGCAAGTTTCTCTAGTTTTTTATAAAATATGAGTTATATATATATATATGTGTGTGTGTGTGTGTGTGTGATTTTATATATATATATGTATGATATATACATCCTAATATTTATATATGATACTAACAACATATTATTAGTCAGATCAAGAAACAGCCAATACATTTCCTGGTCTTCCCATTTTGGCTCTAAATCTCCTAAAAATTTAGTGTCCCTAGTCAATTCTTTTCCTTTTTGTAGCCCCTTTGTAAGTGGAGTTCCTATGTCAACACACTTGGGAGGAATACTCTTAATAATAAAGATGTCAAAGTTATCTCTAACTTTTATTGATCAAAATGAATTAAGAAATGAACCCATTCAAAGGTAAATGTGCGGTGGGTCAAACTTGGAAAAACTTGACTGTGATTGCTTTAAAAGTGAGAAAATGGAATAGATCTATTTCTGTGGGCAGATTCTTTTGTTTTTTTTTTTAAATTCTGGTTTGAATGACTCTATAAAGTTATCAAAATTTGGACAAGGCCATCTGGTCACTGGCAGATGAATGTAACAGGCAATAATCTGTATATGTAAAAAGAACTGCCAGGTTTTGTGCTAGACAAAATAACAAAATGAAAGTCTAGGTTTTGTAACTAATAGATATCTACACTAAAGTTAGGAATGTGACCCCCTCCCTGTTTCATCTAACATTATTAGTGTGCCAATACAAGAGAATCTTCAAAGTGAGGCTCATATCAATGGTCTGACTCCAAGATTTGGGGATTGTTGGGGGTTTTATGTTTGGTTTGTTTTGTTTCACTTGGTGGTATTTTGCTGGGATGTTGCTCATAATCACAGGCTGAATTTTCTAATACACAGTCAGAGAGCTTTCTGGAACTATGGGTCTCAAAATATCATCAAATAAAAGTCAGTAAAAAAATAGACATAATCTCTACTTGGAACATTCTGCTAGCTTTTGTCAACTACTCAAAATACATATGGAAACTATAAAAGGTTTTATAAGGGGTCAAAATAGTTATGTTTTTATGCTTTAGGGTCTTCACTGAGGCATGCATGATGGGAGTAGGGGAGAAAAGTGAACTCCAGAACAAACTGACTCCTTTCCCTTGACTTTATCCCAGATTAAACACTATTTCCTTCCTTCCTTGATGTCTGCTCTTCTCCCTAGAAGCTTCTCTTAGGATAATTGGATTATAGGTCACTTTACAGATGAGGAAACTAAGGTCCACAGAATTAAGTGACCTGTCCAAGGTGACACATGGAGTGCCAGGGTTCAAACCTATGTCTTCTGACAACTCTAGTATTCATTTTTTTCTTCTCCAAATAACTTTGCTTCTCTTCCTACAATGTTTTTTTTTTCCTTTATGAATCTCTCAAACTATGAAACTCGAACTACTGAGGGAAGAACAAAGCAGTTAGACTGAGATTACTCTCTGAGGTTGGTTAGACTGCAGCTGCCACCATTGCTACTTCCCCATCTCTTGCTAACAGCCCACAGTAATGATGTTCTCTTTGTCCTTAGCTCTCATTACCTGGCACCTGCTCCTTGGCTTTTCCAGAAGACAGAAACCTGAAATTATCTTGGTTACAGCCTTATGGCTACTGGCCAATCCCTGAAGGAGCTGAAAAGGGGATTATAGATGAACACAGCCTTTACTTTGAAGAGAAAGAAGAAGAAACCGAGCCCACCACATTCTCACAATGGCATTGACAGACCTGTCAAAGATTCAGACAAAGGACGCTTTACAGCTGCACTTGCCTGTGTCCATAAAACCAAAATGTATGTTGGCCACTAAAGATCTCATATTTGTTTCTCAGTTGGGCTACTGATGGACTCCATGATAGATAGCACTTTTAGGGTGGCTGCCACAGCAGAATTTATCCAGCACAGCATGGAAAGTTACTGTCTCTCTGAATTGTACTAAAAATGAAAGGGGAGGGAGGAAGTGGCTAACAAGGACAAGCTGGGTAGAATTTGTCTCCTGGTCTCCTTTCCGCGATCTGGCCATATGGCAAACACACTGAATAGAATAAGAATGGGGGAGGACAAAAAGAAAAAAAATGAAGTCACTGTAGCACGATGCAGCAGAAAGAAGACAATTTAGACTCAAAGGATATGTCTGAATATAAGTTTTGTTTCCTACCTATCTAATCTTGGAAGAATCACTTAACCTCTCTGTGTATAAGTTTCCTCATCCATAAAGTTGAGGGCGAGAGTGGGGGTTGATAACTTCTAATGTTCCTTCCAGCCCTAAATCAATGATCCTATAATCTTGCTTATATGTTATAATTGTCTGGGCCAGCTTGCTTTCTTAGGATTCATAGGACTTAGAACTGGAAGGTACTTTAAGCAATATCTGCTTCAACTTCTTAACTTACCAATGAAAAGTGTAGAGAGGCTATAAGTGACTTGTTCAAGGTCATACAGGGAAAACTATGATTCTGAATATAAATACGAAGATCTTTCAATTACATCATAGCAGACTTCACCAGCTATGGGAAGAGTATACTACTGAGGAAGAGACGGAGAGAAAAGAAAGAGAAGGGAAATGGGAGAGGGGAGGGTGAAGAGAGGAGAGGGAGGGGAGTGGAGAGGAGGGGGAAAGGAGCGGAGAGGAGGTAGAGGGGAGGGAGGGAAGCATTTATTCATTGCACTTTACAAATTTACAAATTACAAATATGTAATTTGATCCTCACAACAACCCTGTAATGTAGGTGTTATTATTGTCCCCATTTTACAGTTGAGGGAAATGAGGTAAACAAATATTAAATGACTTGTCTAGTGTCATAAAGGTAGTAAGGGTTTGAAGTCAGATTTTCTTGACTCCAAATGAAACTAAGACAAATGTCTCCCATTTCTTAGTTTTTCCTCTGGATAATTCTCTTATTTTCAACTGTGTCTAAAAAACATCACCTTTGCCTATTTTGATCTTATATGACTCTGCAAGAGTGACTGAAGCTTTAGACAGTGACCAGGGCTGTCATCACCAAAATAAAGGTTTCCCTATGGAGTCATCAGACTTCTACTTACACTTCTTCTGACTCTTCTTCTCTTGCCTATAATTCTTATGCTCCTTCATCATAACATTATTTCAAATTAAATAAATTATCAAGTCATAATACTAGATGGTGTATCTACAATTTCATTATTCAACAATTTGAGTGAATCAATCCTTTTGGTTCTCAGTTATTTTATCTGTAACATGAAGTTACAGAATTAGTCAATATGTAAGGTCCCCCATTCAACTCTCACCTTCTAGTATTCTATGATTCCTTCATTTTAGAGAAAACAAAAATAAGACTCAGAGAGATTTGGTTTCTTGATGAAGGTCACACAGTGGAAAAAGGGAGCTGAAGGCAAACTGCCTAGGTCAGCATACTTTCTATTGGACTACTTGACTATTTCCAGTGCTATTATTTTCATGCACTAGCTGAACAGAAGAATAATTTTAGACAGGATCTGCCCCTGAAATCCTATCCAAGTGGCTGTCTACTTATAAAGATAAGCTTGCCTTTTGTTTCCAACTAAAGCTGATTTATAACTTTGGAGGATTTGCTTATCGAGCCTTTAGCTTCTTCAGGGACCTTACACCAACTACATATATCACCTCAGCATCCCCAAAATGATGATGATCAGTAATCCTTGTAGGAGACTATGAAAAGCCACAAAAGAAATAAACCATTGCTGACTAATAAGGACTCACAGTAGAATGAATAATAGTAATAATAACAACACCAACTCCCATCACTTCGACTGCTCACATTCACCACCCTTCCATCTCTGGCTCTTGACTGATAATCAAATCCAAGGTGCCACTGCTTCAATGAAGGCAATGTTTTGCGTTATGGCTCCATTCAGTATCTCTGAGATCCTGAATCATAAGTTATCTAAGTTTACATTCCCAGCCCTGAAAACTGCTCCCTGCTCCTCTTCCTGCCTGTCCATCCTTATTAGCTAGCCCCTTTGCTCCCATGGTTATTTCCCATTCTACTTCATCTTTCTGTAATGATCTCTGGAACTCTTGTTCTATTATTAACAAAGTGTCGTCTCTCCAGAAATCAATTTGTATATATTGTCATCTGAGTGTGTGTGTATATATAAGTATATATATAATATATACACACATACCTATATGTATGTATGTATATATGTGTGTATATCTATATCTATATCTAATCTATATATATCAAACTTCCTTCCAATAAAATATAAACTGTAGGCAGGGAAGATTGTCTTTTATCTTTATAGCATCAGACACAGTGCCTTACAGAGAGTAGGTGCTTAACAAATATCTGATGAATTGAAATATATTTGTTTACATCTTATGAAGTGATTTCTTCACAATAAAACTGAGAGGTATGTGCCTATACAAATGTATATATGCATGATTGTGTACATAGGTATGTATATGTATTCATACATACATACATTTGAATACACATATATGTGTAAAGAGTGTCCCCAAAGACAGTGTAGTTTTAAGCTCGAATAACTTCAGAAGAATACTCTACAAACTGAAATAAGTTTTGAGAGGTTACTTATTTGTATTAAGTATTAATTTGTTTTTTAATTAAAATTCAACATAGCTACTGCCTTGCATTATACACTGCTCTAGTCAATTTTTGAACTTTGTAAAAACTTTTATCAGCTGTTGCTCAATGACTGAAATGATTACATTTGTAATTCGAGCCTTAAGATCACACAAAGAATGAGATTTTGATGCACATATGAGAGACAAGTTTAACGAAGATAAATCAGATGGTCAAGGTGGTCAAACCGGAAGATTGCCTCTACCAATTCACCAGTCTGAGAAAATGTCATACAGAAACTGTTGCAAATATGCAATGACAGGGTATCCCCTCTTGTTAAATCTTAAACTTTCAGATTATGGTTCTTATAAGTTTGTAGCATTTGTACTTCTGAAGTTGCTAAAATTTAAATGTGTACAAAGACTTTTGGGACACCTTGTATGGTTAACCTATTTTATGAATGATAAAATCTAATCTCAGAAAGGAAAATTGTTGCTGCTCACACAGCTCATGATTTCAGAGCTGTGTAACCAGCTGTAGATCAGTATAGGAATATATGGTAGCATATTCACTATCCACAATCACCTAAGTTCCCTATAGTAATGAAATCACAGGTTGTAACCAAAGTATTGTCATTAACAACAATAACAAAACAATTTATAGATGTGATAACCTAAAATAATTTCTAAATAATTTAATTATTTTCATCTACAACAATTATATCATAATTATTCTCTCCAAAAATCTTCAGTTTTGTTAATGTCTATGACTTCTGCAGTTCAGGCAATCATTCAAAGATTTTAGTGATAAAAGTCATAATTTCTGATTTGCCTAACCCCAAGAAAGTCCATTCCAATGCTAACTGGTTCATATCTTCTCCTTTATCTGGGCAGAAACAAAGTAGACAAAGGTCATGGGAGAGGTTACACATTGATTTTCAGATTGAAATCAAAACTGTTCCAAACCAGAAGAATTGGGATCTGGAGTAAATGACACCATGATGCTTCCCTACATGAAATCAAGTTGAAATAAATATTGAGTAGCCTTGAAGGTGATAAGAAGTCACAACAAAATGGGCTTGTGAAAAACAGAGGAAATCATGGGTCATGACAGTGAGGTTATTAAATACCCCTTAGGTAGATACTATACATTTTTAGAACCATAAGTGATTTTCGCTGAAGACCCATAATCAAAAAGAATCCCCATTTTAAAATCACCTGCTATGCTTAAAGAATTCCATTGGGGAAGGGGGGAGAGGGAGAATCCATTACTATATTTTTCTTGTTACCCTTGCTTTTATTATTTCATTGTCTCAGTACCCTTTAAAATGGTCTTCTCAAAGCATAGATATGACCATGTTGCCCTACTGAGTCATGACTCTAATACCAGCACCTTTGAAGCAATCAAAGGAAATTGGGAATTTTTAAAAAGGAGGATTACTTTTGTACTTTTTGTTGTTGTCGTCATTAATGTCCAGTCATGTACAACTCTTATTGGTCCCATTTGCGGTCTTCTTGGCAAAGATATTGGAGTGATTTGTCATTTCCTTCTCCACCTCATTTTACAACTGATGAACAGAGGCAAACAGAGTTAAGATGAGTCTTCCTGACTTCATGCTAGCCACCTAGCTGACTACTTTGTATTAACAATGCAAAAATATGCAATAAGGTTAACCTGACACACTCTATATTCAATCTGGAAACACTTCTGGACAGTAGATCATTAGCATATAGTGACTCACACAGTCTTCAGTTACCTATCAAGTCTGAGAGGACCAGTCTCTATGTGGTTAGGACATTTCATGCTCCAAAATGACCAAGAAGCCCAGTCAGAGAAACTGAGGTCAATCAGGTTCAGGACATTGTCCTAAGTATACACCATGTTCACAGGGATAGGGGGCAGGGGAAAAGAGAGGAAAAGAAGTTGTATCCTAGAAGATGAGGCCAAATCAGGCCTTGGGGGCAGTTTTGTCCTATCACACACACCTTTATTAAATGCCCTCCAATGGCTCCTTATTACCTCCAGGAACAAATTTTAAAATTCTCTGGATTTTAAATCCATTCTCCTTAAATCCCATTCACAACCTGGTCCCTTCCTACCTGTCCAGTCTTCCTACACTTTATTCCCCTCCACATACTCTAGAATACAGTGACTACTTGCTTTTCCTCTCTCATGACACTCCAACCTTTTCTTTTCTTTTTTTTTTTTTTTTTGCTTTTTGGAGGGCAATTGGGGTTAAGTGACTTGCCCAAAGTCACACAGCTAGTTTTTGTGTTAAGTGTCTGAGGCCAGATTTGAACTCAGGTCCTCCTGACTCCAGGGTCAGTGCTCTATTCACTGAGCCACCTAGCCGCCCTGACACTCCATCATTTTCACTGACTACTCCCCATGCTTGGAATATTTTCCCTCCCCATATCTGTCTAATAGTTTCCCTGGCTTCTTTCAAAAGTAAGCTCAAATCCCATCTTCTATAAGCTGCCTTTCATAGACTTCTCCTGCCCCATCTATCTCACCATCCCTATCCCCTTCACTGCCAGTGCTTTTTCTTTGATAGAACTTTCTGTTTCAGCTGTATATATGTATTATATATATGTTTACTTGCATGTTGTCTTCCATGTTTTTGCCTCATTTTGTATCAATAGGTTATTAAGTATTTAATACTTAAACACTTGCTGACTGACTAATTTAAAACTTTTTTCTTCTTCCCCTATTGCAATGTTAGTATATCATTATATAGGATCTCCCAATTGCTCAAATACAATTACTTTTTTCTTGTTTCTCTTGATTCATGTTTGTTTTTCACAGTTCCGGCTCTGATGGAAAATAGTCTAGCCATATTTTTAAGTCAGAAATGTTTGAAAGTCCTTTATTCCATTAAAGTTTCTCCCCTCCCTTTTTTCCACATGGGATAATATTCAGTTTTACAAAGGAAGTTATTAAAGAAGCTACTTTGCAAAGTAAAGTAAGCCTATAAATTTTACCTCTTGGAATACTGTATTCCAAGATTTCCTCTGATTTCAATAGAAGTTACCAGGTTTTGTGTGGTCTTGACTGTTTCTCCTTGGTACTTGCGCCATTTCCTCCTTTATGCTTACAATATTTTTTTTTCTTTGACTTGGGAGTTCTGGATATCAACTATTATATTCCCATGACTTTTCCCTTGGGTGTTCCCTGTCAGCAGTAATTACTGTATTATCTTTCTCTTTTCTTCACCCTGAGTTCTATCTGGTCAGTATCATTTAAAATTTCTTGAAATATGGTATCTAGCCTTTTTCTTTTTTGAATCATGGTTTACAAGGATATCAATAATTCATAAATTATCTCTGTTTGACCTGTTTTCCAAGTCTGGTTTGTTTGTCGTTTTGTTTTGTTTGCTTTTTGGAGGGGGGGAAGGTAGGACAATTGGGGTTAAGTGAATTGCCCAAGGTCACACGGCTAGTTTTGAGGCTGGATTGGAACTTAGATCCTCCTGACTCTAGGGCCAGTTCTCTATTCACTGCACCACCTAGCCACCCCAAAGTCTGCTGTTTTTGATAATAAGTATTTTGTATGTTCTTTGATTTATTTCAGTGTTTTGATTTTTAATCTTATATTTTTTGCTCTTTCATGAACTCATTGATTTCCATATAATCTTTTAGTTTTCAGGGATTCCATTTCTTGGGTAAGTTTTAACAAATTCTCTTCTAAGTTAAGTATTATACTTTCAATTCTCTCCTTCAGAGCTTTCTGGTTTTTAAACTCTTGCTTCATTTTTCTTGTCAGTCATGCAGTCATTGTGTAAAATCCACTACCACCCCTTTTTTTCTGAGTCTCCACTTCCACTTGTTATAGAGTTTAGGTTATTTGTTTTTCCAGCTTTAGTTCCTGAATTGGAGCTTGAGGTGAGGCCAAATCTAACTCCTGCTATTCTTTTGGTTAGGGAGGTAGGCCATATTTAGTCTTGATTTGTGCCTAGTAAGCTATATGTGTTCTAATTATATTTGTGCTCAACTTGTTGGAGAGACTACTTTTTCTATTTGCTCCTGGGCTTCTGGCTGGCCCTTTGTTCAGTTTGGGGGTGGAAGATGTCATGAATTGTAGTTTTCATGGACCTGAATATAATGCAGACTTTAGGGGTTTGCTGCAGTAGGCGTGTGGGAACTGAGCAGTTTGTCTCCAATTCAAGCAGCCATCTTGGCCAGAAAAGTACACTATTTTTATAGTACTGTACCACACTCATATGTATCTATGTATCCTCCGTCCTTGTTTACTCATACTCCAGTATCCATACTCTCCATACTCTCTCTCTCTCTCTCTCTCTCTGTCTCTGTCTCTGTCTGTCTCTGTCTCTGTCTCTGTCTCTCTCTCTGTCTCTCTGTCTCTCTGTCTCTCTCTCTCTCTCTCTCTCTCTGTCTCTGTCTCTCTGTCTCTCTCTCTCTGTCTCTCTCTCTCTCTGTCTCTCTCTCTCTCTGTCTCTCTCTCTGTCTCTCTCTGTCTCTCTCTCTCTCACTCTCTCACTTTCTCCCCCTCCCTCCCTCCCTCATCCTCTCTCCCTCCCCACCAGTTGCTTAGAGAGTTACCTATGTATCTGCATTAGCAGGTTTGGGGGAAAGCATTCTTTTCTTTTCCTTATTGAAATTGTTGTCATGTTCATCTTTAGAATTCCTTTCTTAACAATTTCCCATCTCACCTGGGTAAATTTCCTCTGTTTAATAATTTTAGTACAAGCTATATTCCTAACCTGTCTTTGAACAGGTTAACATTTGCTTTTCTTTTGCTTTTATACTTTTCTATAATTACCCCTCATCCCATGGAATAGCTCCCTTCCAACAATAATGTAGTCAAGCAAAACAAGTCGGCAAAGCAGTCATGTCTGAAAATATAATTTCATTCCCCATTCCTAGTTTGTCAATACATTGTTAAATTTACTGTAATAACTTGCTGAATTTATTACATGCTTAAAAAAAACTATGCATGACAGAAGTTCACAGTTTCTTACATAAACCCTTTTGGTTCTCTCTGTATATTGATAGTGTCTGCTAATTGCTAAATTAATAATAAAAATAAAATTTTAATAAAATCTGCTTCCCCAACATCTAAGAAACATGTTAGACATTGTGCTTTTTTTTCTTGTCTTTTATTATAAACTATAGAAGTTGTGACTCCTCCATAATATTCATATCATTTCCACCCCAGTAACAACTTGTAAGGACAGCTAGGTAGTTCAGTGAATAGAGTACCTGACCTGGAGTTAGGAAGACCTGAGTTCAAATATGGCCTCAGATACTTACTAGCTGTGTGACCCAGGGCAAGTCACTTAACCCTGTTTGCTTAAGTTTCCTCATCTGTAAAATGAGTGTAGAAGAAAATGGTAAACTACTCCAGCATCTTTGTCAAATCCCTAAATGAGGTCACAAAGAGTCAGAAGTGACCAATCAATTAAACAACAATAAAACAAATTATATGTCATTAGTAGAAAGTCAATCACCATTTCAACCATAGAAGGCAAGAACCTAAAATAATAAATCCTCTAGTTCAGTGGTGTCCAGCTCAAATAGAAATGAGGGGCATTAAATGGTACATAAAGATCACTGGGTGCATGTTGACTCTAAAAGCTACCTATTAACATTACCTGTGCTTTATTGTATTTCATTAATTTTGTTAAATATTTCTCAATTAAATTTTTATCTGATTCCTACTGTATTCTCATGTGGATAGTGCTTGATCCCCTGCTTTACCTGATTGTTCCATCTTTTCATGGAATAAACTATAATTAAGACAAAGCAAGAAAAGAGTAGCTGCTTTACTATTGACAGAACTCTAGCACATATTTGGACAATTGGTTCATCCATAGCTACCATACCAGGCTTTGTGAGTTACTCCTGGAATTCCTCTTTAATTTCTTCTTTCTGTCCAAGTAGTCTATAGTACAGTCCATAGACAAAACCACTCTACCTGATTCATATTCAAATGTACTCCACTATGCTTCCCCACTCTGGTTCCTCAGTTTCCTCACATGACTTTAACTTAATATGCATTAACATCCCGTAATATCCCTTCTTTACTCCACTTTTCTTTTAGCTGTCCTCTTTCTTCAGAACAAGTAGAGTCATCAAAAAACATATTCAATTTCATTCAACCAAGTCTAATTTATACCTATGAAGTCAAATTTATCACCCTGTATTAGTTCTTGTAATGACTGGCAAACTTATCTTATTTAGTCTCTCATATCCAGGTACCTTCCTTTATGTGAATCACAGACTTTCTTCAGAGTTGAAATGGCCCATCATGGCATCTAATCTATTCTGCAGCATAAATTGTCTCCTCTCTAACAAAATTAGCAAGTGATAATCCAGTACTCCTCAAAGACTTTCAGTGAGGGGGAACACACTATGACTTGAGACAGTCCATTCCTTTAGTTTTAGAGAGTTGTTAGGATGTTCTGCTTAAGCCTAAATATAGAAATATTTTTATAGATACATGTTTATCTCTCTATAGATACATACATACATACATAAATACATAGATACATAGATGGATACATAGATAGATGATAGACAGACGTAGATTTGCAGTTTCACCCATTGCTCCCAAAGATTCTCTCAGCACACAGATTTATATAAACTAATGGCTAAAATTTAAAGGGCTTATATAAGTGTCCCTCTATTCTCTTTAGAAAACTATGGAATTAGACACGGATTTTTGTCAGCGAATGTAAGCACTTTTAGCTACATATAAGCATCTGCCATTGCAACCACATATCTTGTTCATGTATTTATTAATGTAATGCTAATTAGTACTGTTAATGAGAGTTCTAACAGAAGGATAATAAGCAGGATCCTGATGCAAATTGTTCATCTGGCTTTTTTTTTTCTTTTTGGCAATGAATTGATTAAAGCCTGAAATGAAGCAAATATAATACCATAAATACAGATAGGAAACTACAGAGTTGGTTTTTTTTCTTCCTTGTTTCCTGGGCATTCATTTCAGTGTAATGTGGATTTATTCAGCACTGAGCTGGGAAGCCAGTACAATAAAAATGACTAAATGTAAACATAAAAATTAAACCTTTGTACACTGGACCATGCTGGTTATTACCTATCTCCATCCACTTCCTGATTCTTAATGGAAACAAATGGGTGTTGGCAAGTGATTCATACATTTCTTTTTTTGTCTGTTTGCATCTGGATAGGTTTGGATGCTAGGATTAGGTTGAATTACATAAAACTCAGCTATCTAGTATTAACTATTCCCATAAACTGAGAAGATTGACAGTCTGCCTCTCAGCCTCCACCTTCTTCCTTCCTCCTTCCTTCTCCCTCTCTCTCCTCATCTCACATTTCTTCTTCCTACTTCTCCCTCCCTCTCTTTTCCTCACTCCTGTTTGTCCCCATCTCAATGTTTTTTGTTTCCATTTTCTGGAATCTCTGCATAACCCTGGATGGCTATACTTTCCTAATCTCTGCATGAAAATGAAATATTGTCTGCTGTTTCAAAAAGATTGACTGGCCTGTTTCAAGGTCATATCTACATTGCTATTTTTTTCTTTATTTTATCTAAAGAGGGGTAGAATTTGGGAGATATGATTTCATTAGTGTGGCAGAACTCCCAGTCTATAAATTCTCTCCACAAATACAGATTAAGAATTCTTGTCTGATGTACAAAGTCCTTGAAAATTTCCTGTGGGCACTAAGAAATTAAACGATTTGCATAATTAATCAACAAATACTTATTAAGTGGCTGTACTTTGTCAGACACTGCTAAGCACTGGAGATACAAAGACAAAAGCTAAACATACCATCTTGCCCTCAAAGATTTTACATTCTAAGAAAGGTGACAACATGCACATCTATAGGATAATATAAATCATATAAATCAGATACAAGGTAACTTTGGGGTTTGGGGGGGTTGTTTTTGTTTGTTTGTTTGTTTGTTTTTTGCTTTTTGGAGGGGAGAAGGCAGCGCAATTGGGGTTAAGCCACTTGCCAAAGGTCACCCGGCTAGTAAGTGTTAAGTGTCAGGCTGGATTTTAACTCAGTTCCTCCTGACTCCAGGGCCAATGCTCTATTTGCTGGCCGCCTAGTTGCCCCTACAAGGTAACTTTGGAAGAAAAGACCCTTGCATCTATGAGAAATAGGAAAGTCTCTCACAAATGTGGCACTTGAATAATCTTGAAGCAAACCCTACTTTCAAAAAAATTATGAAGAGGGAGAGCATTCTAGGTTTGAGAGCCATCCAATGCAAACACACAGATATTGGAGATGGAGTATCCTGTGTGAGAAACAGTATAACTAAATGTAGAATTTAGAGTCAGGTAATGTATAAGTAGATGGAATAGGTAGGAAGGGGCTTAAAATTTTAAAATGACTGTCTTATAATAAGAGCCCTAGTATGTAATGGAACTGGAATTCTCAAATAGCTCATATGGGAGGGAACGGGGGGAGGTTCACCTAATGCCAATTCAAATGAGCTATTTGAGAATTCCAGTTCCATTACATACTAGGGCTCTCATTATAAGACAGTCAATTTAAAATTTCTTAACCTAAATTTTTTTTACCTGTCAAATTGGGGAAATAATACTTATATAGAGGAAAACACTTTGGAAAATCTTAAACAACTATACTGAAATGAATAAGATTAAGTCCAGAATGGGACACAGACAGGCAGATTTGTTACTATTGTGCCAACTCCTAGTGTGCCAAGTGTCAACTCCTAAAGAAGACTAGATAACAGTAAATATAAAGAACAGAAAAGGACTTATTGATACTTATTTGTATGAAGTGGAACAAGATAAAGTACACTTAGGAAAATGATGCAATAGTAACTCACTATTTCATAAGCAATCCTCTTTTTCTCTTTTGTTACATATTGAAGTCATCATGTTTTATTGATGCTTGCTAAGTTCATAACAGATTAGAAAATTTAAATTAAGAAAGACTAAAACACTGCATATGTCTAAACTAGCTGTTTTGACAAATAGAATGGAACAAGATAACATAAGTAACAAAACAAAACATTGCTGGGGTACTTTAGATTCAATACTTCCAAGATCAGATCTAATCCACTGAATATGGTTCTTAGATCTTTTTCTTGAATAAGATCGATTCCATCTAGTACATTGTTGATGTCATATACTTTTCCTTCCAATAATCCAAATGTTCTTGCAACTTCATTTAAATCCAGAACTCAAGCAGGAGCAGATCTGATGACCTCCATACATTTACAAGTTAAATAAACCAAAGACACATCATAATGAGGTTGCGGTCACGGTGCTTAGCAGGCTTTCCACATGGACTGGCAGTGGGGAAATTCAGCACAAAGACTCTAGCTTCCTCTGATAGACCTTGGCATTCATACTGGAGTACAGGTCTCATGCTCTTGACCTGGCAGCCTCTGGGACTCTATACATCATGCCCATCATGACTAAGTAAGTCAATGGGGCTCACTGTAGTCTTCCTCCTAGCTACAATCTCTTCCTAGATCAAGTTCTTAGTGACCTAACCATACCAGATCTTAAATTGTATTATAAAGCAGTAATCATCAAAACTACTTGGTATGGCTAAGGAATAGAGTGGTAGTCCAGTAGTCAATGACTGTAATAATTTCAGCATTTGATAAACCCAAAGAGTCCAACTGCTGGGGAAAGAGCTCACTATTTGACAAATTCTGCTTGGAAAACTGGAAAATAGTGTGGCAGAAACTGCATGCAGAGAAGCATCTTATAACGTATATAAAGATAAAGTCAAAATGGGTACATGATTGATACATAAAGGTTGATATCTTCAGCAAATTAGGAGAGCAGAGAATAGTTTACCTGCCAGATCTATGGAGAAAGGAAGAATTTTATGATCAAACAAGAGATATATAACATTATGAAATGCAAAAGGGATAATTCTGCTTACATTAGATTTTTTTTAAAAAAAGGTTTTGTACAAAGAAAAGTCAATGCAACCAAGATTAGAAGGGAGGCAAAAAGCTGGGAAACAATTTTACAGCCAGTGTCTCTGATAAAGGCCTAATTTCTAAAATATATAGAGAACTGAGTTAAATTTATAAGAATACAAGTCATTCCACAATTGATGAATTGTCAAAAGATATAAACAGGCAATTTTCAGATGAAGAAATTAAAACTATCTATAGTTATATGAAAAAATACTCTAAATCACTTATCATTAGAGAAATCCAGATTAAAACAACTCTGAGGTACCACCTCACATCTGTTAGATTGACTAATATTACCAAAAATAAGGAAAACAATGTTGGAGATGTGGGAAAATTGGAACACTAGTGCATTGTTATTGAAGATGTGAATTGGCCCAAATATTATAGAGAGAAATTTTGAACCATGCCCAAATACTTGAATTTCTAACTTTCTGTCAAGGCAGGACTCTGTTTCCAGTGGAGGTATGGGTAGGGTGGGTATGAGTGTACTCTCCCAGGCTTCTGGGATTTTGTATCAGCCACTGGATCCCCCACCCTCCCTGGGTGCAGAGCGCCAGCAGTAGCAGCAGCACTACTACTGCCCAGGAGCAGGGGCCTGACCACAATTTTCTTTCACCCAGGTTCCACAGAATTCCCTCATGACCTTCTACACTGTTCTTGGCATTTGTGGCCTGAGAAGTCTGGAAAATGCCACAGATGCCAGTGATTTAGACCTAAGGTCTGCTCCAGCCTCATAGTGCCTGACACAACCCATGCAGGACTGTGCTCCACTCCCAGCAAGTTTGATATACCCTTCTTGTCTATCTTCCATGCTGTTGGGCTGGCATTGTGTTTCATGCTGTCATTTTGTGGGTTCTGCAGCCCTAGAATTTGTTTAGAGTCATTTTTACAGGTATTTAAAGAGGTTTGTGTACAAACTCAAGCAAGTCCCTGCTTTTACTCTGCAATTGGTACTATGTCCAAAGGGCTATAAAACTGTGCATACCCTTTGAACCAGCAATACCATCAGTAGGTCTGTATCCCAAAGAGATCATAAAAGAAGGAAAAGAACCCTTGTGTATGAAGATATTTACAGCAGCTCTTTTTATAGTGGCAAAGAATTGGAAATTGAGCAGATACCCATCAATTGAGGAATGGGTGACCAAACCATGGTATATGAAAGTAATAGAATACTATTGTTCTATAAGAAATGATGAGCAAGCAGATTCAGAAAAACCTGGAAAGAATTATATGAATTGATGCTGAGTGAAGGGAGCAGAACCGAGGAAACAGTAACAGTAGTATTATGCATGGATCAACTTTGATAAACTAAGCTCTTCGCAGCAATACAATGATCTAAGACATTTCCAAAAGACTTATGATGGAAAATACTATCGAGACCCAGAGAAAGAACTATGAAGTCTAAATACAGATTGAAGTAGAGTATTTTGTTTTGTTTTGTTTTCTCTTTCTCGTGATTTTCCCCTTTTGTTCTGATTCTTCTTTTACAACATGACTAATGCGGAAATATGCTTAATACAATTGTAAAAATATAGCCTATATTAGATTGCATGACATCTTGGGTGCAGAAGGGACAACATTTTGAACTCAAAATCTAATAAAAGTGAATGCTAAAAACTCAAAATAAAATTTTAAAAATTTTTTTAAAAGATCAACTTTCTAGCAGATTATGATGGTAATTAGCACCTTGTAATAGTAATGGAATTTAAAGATCCCCCTGTATTGGCTTGGTTTTTGGACTGATTGTGTTAAAACCCAGAGCTTGTGAATCCCAATTGTGGGATGGACTTGTTGATGTGAAAAGAGAGGGCTGAACTGGGAGGAGCTGGTGACATAAATTTAGAGAGACACAAGCAAAGAGAGAGGCAGAAGAACTTTTTGGAAGCAGCATCTTGGAGGCAGAGAGAGATGGAGAGGATTACTGAGGGCCAGTTTGAATTGCCCAGGACTTTTGAGAGCTGCCACCCAGAGCTGCCAAAGACTGAGGAGACATGGATTTTATGCTGGTACTTTGTCTGTCTGTTTTGATGTTTTGCCAGATTTGTTCACGGGGGAAAGACAGTCCTGTTGTTGCAGAGGTTCTGGAACCTTGCTATTGGTTCAGAGCTCCTGAGACTGTTCTGCAGACAGAGAGTAAATTCTGTCCACTGGTGAAGGACAGTGCTGTTGTTGTAAAGGTCCTGGAACTTTGCTGTTATTTCAGAAGCCCTGAAGAAGGATTTTCTTGTTGTATGTTTACAGAAATCCTGGAAGAGGGTCTTGCTAATGTTTTCAGGGGTCCTGGGACTGTTCTGCAGACAGAGAATGAATTTATGAAGACACTGGCAATGCATCTTGTGGCCTTGCTAAGCTTTGTCTCCCCAGGAACAAAGATTGCTGAGAACTTGCCTCAGGTCAAGATGAAAAAAAGACCTCTCTTTGGGTATTAAATGCTGTGCTTAAGCTTGTTGTAACTCTGGGGGTAGATTCAATTGTGATCCAAGGGTGGGGAACTTTTGACTTTTTTGTGCTCTGTGATTGACCAAATGAATGTACTTTACTTATGATTGGAAACTAATCTCCATTTGAGAAGAGGGGCTTTGTGGTTGACTAAATGAATGTACAGCCTAGGGGTGGAGTAGTGCTTAGAAGAGGGTCTTTGGAATTGACTAAATGAATTATAATGTCCAAGGGTGGAATAGTACTTAGAGATTATTGAATTGTATTTTGAATTATGCTATATTTTGATTTTCTCTGTTCTTAATTTTTCACTGAATAAAATGGAGAGCACCTATGCTGGTATTTTGAACCTTGGGAAGTTGCCTTTGCTTAGCATTACACACCTCTGCTGGTTGGGGTCATATTTATCCAAAGCTCACTTGTTAGTGTTATATGTTTATCATTTTTTCTGAATATAGGAAATAACTTTTCCATACCACATTTATATTGTATACCTTTCAACTGTCTCTGTTTTGAAAAGACCCTAGAAATGAAACAAGATCTAATCTATATTTCTTCTGGGCACCAGGACCGAGGCTATAATGAGGCAAACTGTTAGAGCATCTGTCCTTATTCTTATAGGACAAATTTCCCTAGGACTGAATCAAGTCTGGATCATTGTGTGCATCCAAAAGAGGAATTCCATAGCAGAGAAGAGAAAGGATTGGGAGACCCAACTCCTTAGCTTCAACAACGATTATTATTACCTGTTTAAAAATTATCTTCTTTGTTACAGTGTATTTCAGTGCCATCTTTCATGTATTGGAAGTTCTTTAATCAGAAGACAGACTGAAACTTTGGATCTTCTGAAATAATTATATCCAAATAAAAGATGCTACTATATAGTAGAATCAACAGTGGATGAAAGTCAGAATACTTGGACTATGCACCTGTTTCAGTCACTTAATAGAATATAAACCTAGACAAATTATTTAACTTTAGGTGACCTCCATTTCCTCATCTGCAAAATGGAAGGATTGGGTTTGATTAACCTTAAGATGCTTTCCACTCCTAGAATTCTGTGGCTTTATGATTAATCAGAGAGAATTCAGGAAGTGCAGTTCTTCAATCTGATTAGATCTAGAAAGAGAACAGAGTTCTTTATTCCATTTGGCTCCTTTCCACTAAGGATTATTGTTGTCATTTTTATAGTTGTTTTTAGGTCTGGAACTATAATTTCATCCATGTAAGGGAATTCCAGTGTGGCAGCACCCTACAATGATAAAGGTCAGTAATGGTCTATAACTTCATTTTCGATTAATTAACTTACACAACCACACAGCTAGTTTGTGTCATAGGCAAGATTTGAGTGAACCCTGGTCTTCAGGTCCTACAGATTCAATTATTTCCCTTATAAAAATGAATCCAAACTCTATCCATCCCATAATTCCCTCCTGCGTTCCAATAGCATATTTCTGCCTATCTCCAGCTGGATATCTCACAGGAATCTGAAAATAAACATGTTCATTTTCCTTACCACTAGACCTGTCCTTCCTCCCGACTTCCCCATTTACATCAAGGGTAACACAATTTTTTCCCATTATCCAAGTTTTCAACCTAGAAATCATCTTTGACTGTTTACCCTCCAAACTCTTATGGAACATGCATTCAATTGACAATTTATGTCTACCTGAATTCAACAACTCTTTAATTTATAACCTTATCTCAATTCATAAGACATCAGATTAGTCCAGTCATCATCTCTCATCTGGCCTACTATAAAACATGACACAAATTCTAGAGCTAATATCCCAAGTCCCACTTGTGCAGATAAGTTGGTTCCCTAAAGAATGGTAAGTACTTCTCCCCTCATAGTCTGAGAGGCTGAGGGGCGTTTTTTCTAGTACTGTAGCTCAAAAGCCCTCACTAGTCTTCTCCTCAGTTGATTGTTATTATTTATTCAGCTAGACTTTATTAACTTTTAGAAAGTTAAAATTTAACACAAAAATTAACTGTGTGACCTTGGGCAAGTCACTGCACCCCAACTGCCCTCCAAAAAGCGAAAAAGAAAGTTAAACTAAAGTTGTAGAGTAAGAAGTATTGGTACAAAATACTCTTTCCCCCAAAAAAATAAAGAGTGTAACACTCTTTCACATGTACATACTGGGTCCAGGGAGATGTAGGCTCAAACTTAGAACACATATAACAAAGTGGGGTAACTCATAGAACTTCAAAGTCCATTTATAGAAGTCCTCAAGATACTTCCCTTTGTTATTGCAGTCTTTTTTTAGCCTCTTTATAGAGTCCTAAAACTACCTTTCCTCGATATGTAATGGTTGCTCTTGGTACCAGATACAGATCATGTTGCCAGCCACAGCACCCAGGACACTGTTAGAATTTCTATGAGAAGCCTAACTCTCCAACCTTCCAAAGTTCACAACGTCATTCTCTGGTCAAGGAGGTGGTGAGGAGGCAAAAGCCCTATTCCGTTCCTTCATTGCTTCTCAAGAGCTTTACTAGAATGTATTTATTCTATAAGCTTCTAAACAAGTGAATTCTTGGTTTCCATTTTTCTGGAACATCGTTCATTTCACCCATTGGCTTTGAAGTGCTTCCCACATCCAGTTTAATGCCCTTGATTGATTGATTCAAAAGAGGTGTTCTCATCTACTTAAGGCACAAACTACGTTAAGTGACATCACCTGAAATCGACTTCACTGACCCCACTCTTACAAGATAGTTGAATTTGTCTCCCAAAGACAATTCTTTCCCCTCTCTAAAATGTCCTTCATATAGCTGTTGAAGTGCAAGTCAGACTATGTCATTCTTCTGCTCAATAATCTTCAGTGGCTTCCGACCTTTAGAATAAACTTCAAATTTCTTGATTTGACATTTAAAGTCCCTCATAATCTGGCTCTAACATATACTTTCAAGCAAATTACTCATTAGTCACCATCATAAGTTCTACATTCTAGCCAAACTGGCCTGCTTCCTGTACCTGATTTGGAGCAGTTAACCTTTTGCAACTGTACCTTTGTAAAGTCTGTCCCATAGACTTTAAATATGGTCCGTACCCACTTCTGGCTCCTGGAACCCCAAACTCTGTTCAAAGCTCAGGTAAACTTCCACCTCCTTCAAGAAGTATTTCCTGATTATCCTAGTTATTAATGCTCCTCCACTTAATCCCACTGCCTTCCCTTCTGTTTACTTTGTATTGGACTACTTTTGAACTGTCTTATTACCCATAGACACAAAGGAAAGATTAGAATAATAATTGGCACTGCTGAAATTTTACATGTCATAGCTCTTGTTCCAATTACAATTATTCCTGCATATACCTTCTTTATACATAGTGGCTTTCAAGTCATCTCTTCCATTAGACAATGGACTCCTTGGGAGTAGGGATTGTCTCCTGTCTCTTTTTTTCCCAATCTCCAATATTCATGCTGACTCTTTCTACTAGAGACATATCATATAAATATATCTTGTACTAGTTATTCTATGGATCCTCAAATCCTTCTGTCCCTCCCCCCTTTTTTCCCCTGAGCTGAGCCCCTAAGACATAGATGTGATGCCTTGAAATCATTACCATTTGTAGATATCTGCATCTGAATAAATTATGAATCAGTCTGTTCTGTACTTGAAATTTTATGCAAAACTTAATTTGGCTTCTGTAATGTTGTCATTCCTTGATTAGACTTTCTGTCTTTATCTTCCCCTTATCCATCCCTCTCCTAATACTGTTAACATAATTCCTGTTATCTAATAGTAAAATGATTCACTTTTTTTTTTAAGAAAACACTTGTCCAGAGGGGTTGACCAGGTTGAAAATGGGTCTTGATATCGTGCTACTGACAATTGGTTAAATAAACTAAAAATGATTAGCCCACATAAGAGAGAGTCAGTGGATTGGACTTGTTTGATTTGGTTCCAGAGGGTAGAACTTGACGTAATGGGTAGAAATTGTGGGTATCAATTTAGTTTTGATATACAGGAAAAAATTCTAATAATTAGAACAATCTTAAAGTAGAATTTGCTACCTTGGGTAGTAATGTGTTCTCTTTAACAGACATCTTAAAACAAAATGTGGATATTCATTAGTTGAGTACATTATAAAAGAAGTATTTTTTATTCATGGAGACCAATGTTTAGGATGAACCCTTTACAAATCTGAGATTTGTGATTTTAGAATCATTAATCATAATGGTGTTCCTTTTTAAAAGACTATAGCTGATTCTAGTTAAAATGGGGTCTGGCTCCTTGTGCCTTGAAAGAACATGAGTTTGTTCTCCCTATCTTAAGTAGATCCATACCCCAGAGGTTAGATCCAGTCTCACACACTTCCAGCTGTGTGACCCTAGGAAAGCTACTTAATCTCCTTCAGCTTCATTTTTCTCATCTTCAAATGGGCATAATAATATTGGTAAAATGCCTCACAGACCTTAAAGTTCTGTATAAATATTGCTGCTGCTGCTACTACTACTACCAGTACTACTAGTTTTATTACAACTACTACTAGCATTACTACTATATCTGCCACCACCTCCACCACTACAACTACTACCATCACCACCACCCCCATTACTGCTGCTGCTGCTGCTGCTGCTGCTACTACTACTACTACTACTACTACTACTACTACTACTACTACTACTACTACTACTACTACTACTAGTACCACCACCACTACCGCTACAACTACTGCTACTGCTGCTTCTACTACTACTATTTTATTCAATGGAGAAAGTCTAAATAGCAACAAGGAAATTTCAGAGGTTCACTCCCAGGGCTGGGAAAATCCTTCAAAATTCTATAAAGCACTGAACAAGAACTTCTCAAAACAAGAGTGTATACTCTGACAGATGTCTGTCTCTCTCTCATCCCTGCCTCTACCTTGCAGCTCTTGCCTCCTTAAAAGCTTTCAATTTCATTTAGGCAAGGATTTCTTGTCTGAAAGATCCTTATTTTCTAATGCAAATCAGTAGCAAGGAGAGAAATTCCACAGTGTAGAGTAGTGCATCCATTCCCTAAAATGGAGAGAATGCTTGCCTAAGAATCAGGACAGCTTGGTTCCAACCTCAGACCAGCCACTAACAAACTATTTATGGACTTGGGTAAATTATTCCACATCTCTGAGGCACAGATTTCTCACATATAAAATAAGGCCCTTAAACAAGATGGTTTGTAAGGCCCCTTACAGCTCTAAAAATCTCTAATAAATAAGACGTTTCTATATACCAGAAATCGTAGTAGTCACAGCATTTAACATCACCAGCAGTGGGGTCATGATGGGCTGGCATTTCGTGATGAAATTCAAGGATCTTTACATTCCAAAGATAAAGGTCCTTAACCAAATCAAATCTTCAAGGGTTGTTATCTACAGTCTTATTAACATCTGTATTCATGACCCCAGTAGAGAGAAGACTGAATCAGAATGAAACTCTCCAGTGATACTAAATTGAAAGGGTGCAAATGCCAAGAAAGAAAGAGAAGAGATGCAAAGGGACTTAGAGGCAATAGTAATGTGAATCTGAAATAATAAAAGGAGATTTAACTTGAGGGAGTATGCAGCAGCTTCCTTTGAAGGAAAATATTCAAAGCAAAGAGCCAACCTTAAAAGGAACAGTCAAAAGGGACTTGAAGGCAGCAAGCTGGATGTAGACTAGCAATGTAATATCGTAGCATAAAAAGGGCTACTATAATTTTGGAGTTAATATTTGGAGCTATCAAATCACACAGCTTGGAGGTGAAGAAGTCCTTTTTTATGAGTCACTAATGAGGTGACATATTATTTCCTAGCCACTTCATATCAGATAGTGGAAATATACCAGAAGAAATTCAGTGGATTGCAAAAGAGTTAAACAAGAGGACTGCATACAGAGGGGACTGATTTCTGTGGAAAGATTAAAAGCACTAAATATGTATATTTGACGAGGTGCTAATTAAGGTCACAGAGGGAAGACATGATTGCTTCCTGGGAGAATTTAAAGAATGTAGAAACAGAGTCAAGAGTGGAATTGCTTAGAGAAGTATACATGGACAGTCTAGTAAGTAGGAGTGATGAGAGGAAATCCACAAAGGAACATTTACTAAGTCTCAAAACAAACTTCCTGACAGTGTGAAGTTTATTGCCACTCAGTGTAACTCAAATTTCAAGTGACCTTTTGCCTTTACATCAGTGCAATCGTTTCCTCTGAGGAAAGGTGCTATATAAATGTAAACACATAAAGCTGAGTTGAACAGCATGTGAGAAAAGGAATACTGGCCAGAAGACTCCTCTCTAGATCCCAAGAGACAAGCCAGAGGTGAGCTCAGATCTTTCTTTTCATCTCCTCTTAAGGAGAACAGTACCTGACTCTTATCAATTGTGTATGCCCATTCAATTTGGGAGATGCCAAACAAAGGAATCCTTACTGGGTAATCAGATTCTTAAAAACACATCATCAACAACAACAACAACTCAGCTAAGTAAGTTAATATTGAGTCAGACTGGCAAAAATGACCATAAAGTGATTTCAGGAAATCCTCCAAAGGAATGAATATGAATGATGATTTTAGAGATTCAAGAAAGCACAAAGGAGTGGAAATTTACTGAAAAGAGAAAAGGTATTTTTTTCATTGTGTTATGCCATTTAACCAGACTTGTAACTAAGATAAAGCAGTCAGACCCTTGCACCAGAGTGTCGAATTTAAAGGACCATACTGATACTTTAGATCTTTAGCAACATAGGAACCAGAGCACTTAGAATCTATAGAGCAAGGGCAATTAGTTAAATCAGAAAACTTGCTAATGTTATTGGGGGGGGGGGGCCTCAGGGTAGTTGCTCTGCCCTTGATCTGACTTTCTCTGTAAGACCTTGCTCAGCACAGGGTGATTCATGCTGCTTGGATATGTCTTAGGTGCAAATATTCCTAAGTGACATCAATGGTGTTTGATCTTGTGTTCATTCATTCAAACCCCCATGACAACTTTCTTAAGCTGTGGTTTAGCAAGTGGTAGGGCATCCTATCCAATCCTTTTCAGAAGATTATCTAATCCTTTTCAGAAGATTATTGGTCATATAAAACTGTTTTGAACCAAACACTTATATATAGCTCAGATTCTATCTTAAAGTTGTATATGACCAAACCTTGACTCTGTCACTTTCTAGGTATGTGATCCTAGATAATCATTTAATCTCTCTGAGTCACAGTTTCCTCATCTGTAAAACTAAGGGGTTGGACTATATGATCCCTAGTGTTAAGTCACTGATGCCCTGATTCTTGTTGCTATACCTTCAAATATGGAGCGAATGGGATAGAGATGGGGCCATGGGGGGGGGGGGGGGGGGGAGGGGAAGTCACATAGGTAAAAGACAAGAAATCCGAAGAGTTCCAACTCTTCCACTCATTCTGTTACTAGTAGGCAAGTCATGTAAATTGCCTGGGACTCATTTTTCTCATCAGAAATGTGGAGCTAATACTACTTGACCCACCTATTTTACAGGGCTGTCATGAAAGGGAAAAAAAAATCAACAAGGCTTTCTGATTATGTTATCTATCTGCATACCTACTCTATCTACACACATACAAATGTACTGCATGAACTTAAGCTGTTATTATGGGACTTTGCTTTGAAAGCAGGCTAGGATATTATCCTGGGAGATGGGATGTAATGTCAAATGGGAAGTGGCTTCTTTTACTCAGTAAATTTGAAACTGTTGCCCTCTGGGAAGGAAGAAAAATGTGAGAAAAAATGAAGATGTTGGGTGGCTAGGTGGCAAAGTGAGTAGAGCACCCTCCCTGGAGTCAGGAGGGCCTGGGTTTGGATCCGGCCTCAGACATTTGACACACACACACACACACACACATACACACACACACACACAAACTAGCCATGTGACCTTGGGCAAGTCACTTAACCCCAATTACCCTACCTTCCCCCCTCCAAAAAAAAAGCAAAACAAAAATTTTAAAAATGAAGATCTACTTAATCACTACATATTGAGCAAATACAATATACAGAACAACATTTTACTAGGTTCTCTCAAACCCTTCCCCACCCCACACACACACAGAAGAAAAAAGATGACCCCATACACTCTTAGATTGATATTTTAAATCAGTGGTTCATAGACTAGGATCCATGGACCACAAAAAAAATATTGTGAAAAAAATTTAGAAGTTCTGTGCATTAGGACAGGATAAAACCCACATCTTTATTTTCATTAACTTCTAACTGAAATTTAGCATTTCCTTCAATTATTTCAAATCATTATTCTGAGACAGGGTCCATAAGCTTCACCAGCCTATAAACAGGAATGTTTCAGGTTAAATTGGAAACATTAGAGAAATCAGTTATCCTAGTACTAAAAGTTACCTCTTTGTATTGCCTCTGTTATTTTTATTTTTTCCAGGGTTTGGACCTTCCAAAGGTAGCAATGGAACAAAAGTTTGAAAAGCCTTGATCTAAAAGGAGGTCCCCTGCACCCTGAGCAGTCATTCTACTATCATTAAATCCCTAAGTCTGTTTTCTTATGGTCTCTCCTTGTGGCATTCTGAGCCTAGACTTGTCTACGAACTTGGTCATTCATGGGAATTAGAGAATATGGCTCCTTGCTTTACTCCTTAGTGCTAAGAGAGAGATGCCTCTAAACAATGAAAAAGTATTGTTGTCTGTCTTCCAACTGTTTCAGGAAGCCTGCTGGGGTGAGATAAAGACTTATTCAAGGAGGGGTGGCTAGGTGGCTAGGTGGAGCAGTGAATAGAGAGCACTGGCCCTGGAGTCAGGAGAATCTGAGTTCAAATCTGGCCTCAGACACTTAACACAAAAACCTAGCCATGTGACCTTGGGCAAGTCACTAAAACCCAAATGCCCTGCATTACTCCCTCCAAAAAGAAAAAAAAAGTTACTCAAATGATGTCTCAATAATCCTTCTGCTCGTTATTCCTAAACCTTTCTGTCCCACTATGCTTCAATAGTCTCCACTTCAAGGGTAAAACTTTTCTCTGCTATTTTGTTATTTGATAATACTAGTGTATCAACAAACTCCTGGAGGACTTGACATCAGAGATTATTTTTTATCAAGGGGAAAAGATGCAATTCTTCCCTTACTGTCATTATTGTGCAGTTGTTTACTTATGTCCAACTCTTCCGGACCTCATTTGTGTTTGTTTGGGTTTTTTTGCAAAGATACTGGAATAGGTCACCATTTCCTTCTCTAAATCATTTTACAAATGAGGAAAACAAGGCAAACATTGTTAAGTGATTTACCCAGGGCCATACAGCTAGTTAAGTGTCTAAGGCTAGATTTGAACTCAAGCAGATGAGTCTTCCTGACTCTAGTCTAGCCACTGCACCATTGTATTAGCAAACACCCTAGCATACCCAGGATGGACTGCTACCACAGGTTCTTTATATGCTTTGCTAAAGGAAAGACAACTTCTAAAGGAGTCAATAATCTTACTTTAGCTACAGATAAGTAGAAAATACAAGTAGAGAAATTAGCACAGAGATTTAACAGACAGCGCTCCTACTATCTGAACAAAGGAATATGACCACTTACATACACCACCTGTTCAAGAAAACACAACCTCTGAGCAGTCAGGGGAGCTCTTAACAAATGCAGTCCTGCCCAGGGAATCAATAGGTCCTTCTCATAAACAAATGTAAAAGTAAATACCAACCTCCCAGTATATATAGTTTTCAATGAATAGACTCAGAGCCAGAAGGCACCATAACCCTCAAGACTAAGTGCCTAATTAGCTTAGTACCAAAACTATAGTATAAACAAGCCTCCTCTTAAGCAAGCTCCTCCTTAGGCAAATTCTTCCCCCAATGGGGTCTATGTAACTCAGGATGTATCACAACTGTGAAAGCAGAAAGACATCCATGATTGAAATACCTGTGTACCTTTAGACCTGGGAACATGGCTCCAGTTCCAAGGGAAAGGGGACACGTGATCACAGAGACCTATTAATGGATAAGAAAGATCCTCCTATTCCATTAACACTACAACTACCTAGCTACCTTATTCTTCCCTTACTAGATAAGCTATTAGGAGTTATTAAAATTATCAAATTTTCAGGTCAGTCAGATATCACAGAGAGTAGTGTGCTGATACAAAGCATCATCCCTTAAAATTACCTTCTAGCTTTACTATTTCTAGCATCAAAACTGAGGACTTTCTAAAATCTCTGACTTTAACACTGAAAGTGTAGTTTGGGACTAGCTAGGTGGCACAGTGAATAGAGCACCGGCCCTGGAGTCAGGAGGACCTGAGTTCAAATTCGGCCTCAGACACTTAATACTTACTGGCCATGTGGCCTTGGGCAAGTCACTTAACCCCAATTTCCCTGCCTTCCCCCCTCCAAAAAGCAAATAAAAGAAAATAAAATAAGTATAGTTTAAGGCAACTCCTCGTCAAACTATTTGGCTGTCATCTCTCAATGAACTGAATCCACCAAGACTATTCAACCCCAGAGGGATAGAGATGGTGTTAGCAGGTGGCAGAAACCATTCTAACACCATATAAGAAAGAGTGACTCACCTGTGAAGGCCACCTAGTGGGAATAACTGTCAGGAATTCCAACTTAGACTGCATGTTAATTACCTGCATGATAACTCACTGGGGTTCTAGGAACAAGAAATTAGCCCACCACAATTAAGGATATATCTAATATACAAAAGAAACGGAGGAATTGTCTTTGATGCTGTGTGTGAAGATATCCATGGCAGAGTTCAGGAAAGTCACATAAGCATTCTGGTGTTATTTAGAGACGTGTGGATGAGACACACAGATTGTGGGAGGGAAGAGGGAGAAGACTTGTGCCTGTATTCATTCGGAAGAAAAGGTTCTGGGAAGAGAAACTGTGAGCAAGCAGGGCAGCATTGCTACTACCACATTCAATTTATTACGTACTTAAAAATAACAACACGATACGTATAGTAGAGATTCACAGTTTCTTATATAATCATCTTAATGAGTTCCTTTCTGTTTATGAAAATGTCGATGTTTATTGATGTTTGTCAAGTTCACAATAAGAAAGAGAAATATGAGGGAAAATATGTATTTATTAGTGTCTGTGGCAGCAGTCAGAATGGACATTAGAGTAGCTACAATCACTGAGAATAATATCAGTGATGAAATCATGTGGCCTCTGGGTAAACCATGAGCCTTGAGCACAAAACATTCTTACCAAATCTTTCCCTAAGAACTGTACCTACAGCACAGAGCCTTCTGGCTTCTGATTGACAGACTGAATTAAGCAAAATGGATCCATCACTTCCAGTGGCCTCTTCTCCAACAGCTGCTAAGCATGTCCTTTCTTACCCACAGTGTGGAAGATCTGACTGGTGCTTAAAGACCCAAGCACATTAGAAGGCAGTTGTAAGACCTCAAAAAGCACCATGAGCATAAGTCATTTAGCAAGGTTGCAGTTATGACTATCAGAAAATAAATCTTTTCGATTCACACCACTGCCCAGTACCCAGAACTGACCCCATGAGCCCAGCTGCGCTGCATCTATTATTTCAGTAATTACACAGTAGGCTTGAGCATGTTTCTCCCTTCTGCGAAGTTACCCTGCTCCAAGTCTCCATCTTTAGCAAAAGGCCAAATTCAAGCACCTGGCAGTTGAAGGTGTGAAGAAGAAGCCACACTCCTGGCTCCCCAAAAATAGTGGAGAAGAAAGAAAGAGGACTAGAAAGAGAAAAGCCACATACTATCTCTGCCCCACTTCTGCATTGCTCCCTCCATATACATAGCAGAACCCTTCAGTGCAGTCTAATTACCTATACATGGAAAAGAGACTAAGGAATATATTTCCCCACACATCCTCCCCAAGCTTTGCATTAACTAAAAAGGTCACCATGAAAGTGTGATTTTTTCCAAGGAACTGAAATATGAGGAGCTAATCAAGTCTGAACTTTATCATTTTCATGAGTCTTTTCTGTTTTATGATATGAAAAATAGGTAGAGTGTACGATGCTATGGAAAGAAAACTAGACAGGAGACCCAGATTCCAGGCTACATAACCTGAATCAAGTTATTTCTCCTCTCCCAGTTTGAGTTTCCTCATCTAAAAAAATGGCCTTGTAGGATTTCATGATCTCTAAGGTCCTTTTCAGCTCTAAAAAATTATGATTCTTTTCTTCCTACAATGTGCCTAAACTATGTAACCACAAGGTTATGCAACCACAAGGCACACCCCAGTTGTGTCATCTTTCTAACACATTTTTCACCATATATCTATATGCTTAAGAGAATTTCCCCTTTTGTACACACATGTACAACCTCCTCACACAACTGCACACTCTATTATTCCTACCAAACCTCTGTCCATCCCCACCTCCACCCCCACCACTGGGAATATATGAAACTAGGAATCAATAACCACTTATAGCCTTTCCATCCAACACTGTCAACTTCATTCTCCCCTGTTATGGTGATAGACAAGCTGACTACAGATGGGACCCATCAGTATGCAGGAGACAAGAGGCATATAGTTCTTTAGCATAAAAAACAGGCAGATGCTACAAAGGCCAGCTGAGATGCATACTGCAATTGTGTGATCTTGCCCCTTCTTCTCCAAACTTTGAACTCCCTTGGCTTATACCAACCAACACAACCTGACAGAAAACTGACTCCCAATGACTTCCTTTCGTTTTCCTCTTGGGGCCAGTTTGGACTCAACAGAATTCTCAGTTAGAGAAATACAACAATTCAGCTTTTATTAAGCAAGTTTTCTGTGTTAAGCATTGTGCCCTGGAGAAAAATGAAACAGTCCATGACTTCAAGTGGCTTACATTCCACTGGCATGGGGAGTATGATGCATATACATGTAGGTATATAAAAGTAGGGAGAGAAGAAGAGAGAGAATCATTTGGGAAATCTGGAAAAGCCTCATTTAGATAGCACCCAGCCTCTATGAGCAGATAGTATATTCTAGACATGAAAAACCACGTATACAAAAACACAAAGGTGGGAGATATAACAATGTCCGTGAAGAATAGTCATTATGTCAGTTTGATTTCGATGGGAAGTCCAGGAAGGGGAGAAATATGTAATAAGACTTGAAAGGTAGGCCATTGTTGTCATTTTTCATTGTGTTACATTCTGGAAAAGGACCATGACATTAGGAAGGTGATGCCATGACTTGCAAGTCAATTGGATTTAAGTGAGGGAGGACTGTGCAGAGTCACCACTCTCACTTTCACCTCAGAAGCCCTCTGGGTCCAGTGGCAAGATATAGATCAGGACAACTGGAGAGGCCCTGGATACAGGGGGAAACCTTGATCTTTTTAGGATGAGGTCTTTCCCAAGTCTCAGTTTATGCCTAAGGGAAGCATCAGTCTGGTTGTATAAAAAACACAGGAATCAGAGTGGAGAGATGTGGAGAGACTGGGTCAGCTTCTAGTCTGTTCTTCACTAACTATTTTAACTTGATCTAAGTCTGTTCCCCTCCCTGGGGTTCTTTCCTTATCTGTAAAATAAAGGGTCTATGTACAAGATAATCTCCAAAGTTCCAAACCAACTCTTAAGCTATAATCCTGTGATAAAATAGGATTCCATTTTAACTGTGTGTGTTTATCACACACACATACATACATATACATATTATACACAATCTATAGGGACATATATACTACAAGAAATGAAGCCTACCTCTTTCACTGAGAATAAGAACATAGGATTTAGAACTAGAAGTAATAGTAGATATCCATCGCATCCAACCCATAATCCAACAGATAAGGAGACTGAGGCCTAGAGAGATTAAGAAAATTGTCCAAACTCCCACAGGTATCAAAGTGCAGTTTCAATGCACTGATCATTTCCTCTAAGCTGGTCACTTTAACTTTCCCTATCCTCATTTCACATTTAAAATATCTGAGTCCCAGAGAAATAAAGTTCCTTGCCCAAGGTCACATAGCTACTAAGTGAGTGGCATACTTCATACAAAAACTCAGCTCTCTTAAGTTCCATTTGGGTGTCCTTTCCCTTATACATTATTGCTGCTTAGGTACTGTGACATCTGATCTGCATCATTTCTGGATCATAGTGTTAGCTCTCTTGATGTTCTATCAAGGCAAAGTCAATAATAAATATGTGAGTTTTAATGAAGACCAGATTCTGAGGTAGGGGACCTGGCTTTGAAGCTGGATGCTAAAAGGTAGACAGGAAGATTTTAAATGCCAGGCTTTGAATTTTATATTTCATCCTAGAAGTGAAAGCAAACCATTAGAATTTAGAATATGAGTGTAGGGTCAGAATATGGAAGCATCAATGATAGCCTAGAGGCAGCTAAAGAATTTGTAAGCACAATGCCTGACTTATAGTAACCACTTAATAAATGTTTCCTGAATTCACTGGCTTTTTTCTAAACATCACAAATAAAGTGATAGCTCTCAAAGTACGAAGAAGCTACAGACATGAGGAAAACCTCTCTCTCTCTCTCTCTCTCTCTCTCTCTCTCTCTCTCTCTCTCTCTCTCTCTCTCTCTCTCTCTCTCTCTGTCTCTGTCTCTCTGTCTCTCTCTCTCTCTCTCTCTGTCTCTCTCTTCCCCTTCCCTCCCTCCGTCCTTTCCTCCCTCCCTCTCATTATATTTTCATTATATTTTAGAGATGAGTTTTGGACTTCTTCCAAAAAACACTGAAATGAGAATCAAGAGAGTTCTAGTCTTTCTGCTGATATAAACTAGATGTGTGACTTCAAGCAAATTGTTGAGACTTTCTGAGCTTTACTTCCTCAGAGAGGGTGATCTCAGATGGTCTCTAAGGTGGTAAATTGTTGTTTCTTTTCCCAACAAACATTTAGTGAGCACTTACTGTGTTTGATGTTAGTTTAAAAAAACTACTTCTGCTTCACTTTTTGATTCAAAAACCTTCAAAGTAGCCTTACTTTTCCCAAGAAGATTACTGAGCTAAGGGACACTGAGGTGATGATTTTCATATGAATTAAAGTTTCTATGTTCAACTCTTGATTACATATAACTATATTACAACCCACCAGGGCACCAGCTGGAAAGAGAAAGTACTAAGAAATAAATATGAACAAATATAGAAATAAAATAGAAATAACTCACTAAATTCAGTGATGTCAGGTTTAAAAAGTATTTTTCTTACATTAACTCTATAAATGTACATATTTTAATTCCTACTTGTAGTTAAGGAAATTAAAACCTGAAAGACTAGACAATGTGTCCATGATTACAGAGAGTAAAGTACCAAGAGTTGGAATTTGAACCCAGGTCTCTGGATTTTGAGCCTAGTTAGCTTATCTACTATTGAATTACTTTTCAAAGAAGCTGACACTCAGTAAAGTATGGATGTTTGTTCATGTTTTGAATGAATCCTAAGTTTGAAAATAAATTAATTTTGGATTACCTGGTGTTATTTTCTTCTATTTTGCTTTTCCTTTTCATTAATTTCAGCTATAGATTTTCTTCTATCACTCAAAAAATGTAAACTAGGAGTATGGATTTTTAAGTAGAAGAGAACTTCAAGTTAACCTAGCCCAACCAATTCATTTTGCCGATCGTGAAGCAACATATGGAGAGATGAAGTAATTTGCCCAGAATGATACAATGTCAGAGCCAACACTCAAATTCAGGTTTTCTAACTCCCAGCCCCAAAATCTTTGTGCTATCTCATGATGCCTCCATTCAGCTTCATTTACAGAAAATCTAACAGAGCAACAAGTTAGCATTAATCCTTCATTTTGCTTGCTAACTAAGCTTAGATGCCTCCGATCAGGATCAAATCATGCCTATGGTGTTTTAGGAATGTTTTGTGGATGTGAAGTCTAGCATAAAACAGTCTGAACTAGATATGATAACATGAAAGGCACACATTATAACACATGTGGTGTATATAGTAAGCATAGATAGGCAGATGAGTAAGTAATGAATCAAGAAGGACCTTCCAGTGTGAGGAGAAGAATCCTATTGAGCTTCCCACTTGAACTTATTTGTAATCTTTTAGCTGTGAGACCCTTCTTAGCTTGATCTGAGTCATCACCCTTCACCCTGCCAGAGAACATTTGGATTTTCCTTTCAACTCTTCTGACATCCAGCCCTTGAAGCAAAAGAAAAGCAGCTTTGAAAGGTCACAGGGAAATCAGTGTCCAGCTATCAAATGTGAAATCTGAACAGCTGTCAGGTTGCAGAAAACATCGATTCCATCAAATTATATTTGGCCAATTTCCTGTCCCCAGATTTGCCCAAACTTTGTAAAGTCAAGACCTCTCCTGCAGTGACTTTTCCTAGCACAAGTCATAGGTAACAAAAAGACAAAGGCCAGCAAAGAGCAATAAGCAATAGATAGATAAATTAGACACATATGGACAGAGAATGCCAATTAGAAAAGGGCAGAGATTAAGTGAGAAAGCAGATCAAAATGCTTACTGGTCATTCTCAACAAAATCCAATTGTGCTGTGGACAGGAACAAGATGAAACTTGCAGACTTTACCAAGGAGGCCAAATAAGTTCCTGAGGGATAGTCAATATCTTTAAAGCCAATGTCTAAGAGTAAGAAAAAAAAAAAACCTCTTTAAAAAGGTTATGATCCACTGGGATTCTTCTGTCCAGGTTTCTTCAAAAGAGTAATTTTCCAACATGAAACCATTAGATTCATCTTTAGTAAACAAGGTTAAAATAATCAATAAGCATTTATTAAATACCTACTATGTACTAAGCATTGAAGAGACACAGAAAAGGTGAAATAATCTATCTTTTCAAAGATCTTAGAATATATCATGGGAGAGAAAATATATATATGTATAATTATATACAACATAATTACTATATGCAAAATGAATAAAAATACTTTTAAGTTAGTTAAGTACAGGATGGTTTGTCAGGGAATTGTAATGCCATGCACAAGCAGCTTTCCAGAAGAATGCTACTGTGAACAGCTTTTAAGGTTCTGATTTTACAGTATAATGATCACTCTATTCTATAATAAATCAAAGCAAAACTTTCACAGAAAATCAAGGTACAGCATTCACAATATTACAACTTATCACAGAAAATCACAATAAAATATTCATAACATAGTCTCAAAGTACAATAGTCAAAGTCTTCCACTCATGGGGCATACTTGATTAACTCAATCAGTCACTTATTCAGCAGTCAATTACTAAGTATCATACACAAAACCCTCCACCCTTTAGGTCACTAGTAAACTATATTTCCATAATTACTCAGTACCCAAGGAGAGGACTTTTCATTTTGAATTGGGCCTGTTCTCAGATTCCCTGGATCCCCTTTCATGGTCCCAGATTCTACCTGGATTCATTAGTCTGTCACCAGGGTTCAATGGCAGACAGCTCCCAGTTCCTTCTACAGCTCTCTGGGTAGGTCCTGCTCCACAGTGAAGTTCACAGGGCCTGGTCCATGTCAGATCCTTCACTTTTTCTGCTCCAGGGAATTCAAGGCTCCACCAAGCCACAAACAAAGTCTTAGCATCCCAGTCATGCTTCCCTAGTCACCTGGGCTCCTGGCTCCTGGCTCTTGGCTCTGGGCTCCAGGCTCTGGGCTCCTGGGATCTTGTTCAGAAGAAGCTCCACCACCATAAGTTCTCAGTAAATTCTGGCTCAGTTCTCCATTCTCTCTTCTGTAGCTGCTCTGCCACCAGATCCTGGTCTCAAGAAATTCTGACTGTGCCTCTCTGGGGCTTTTTCTTATATACACACAACATTAGCTTCCTGTTTCAGCCAACCTCTTCCTGTTACATCACCAACAGGAAACAGGAGTTCATAACTTCTGTTCTCCCAATAGAGACTTGATCAGTTACTAAGTGCTAAGTACCTGATACCTTTGCCAACACAAAGGGATCTTCAAATTCAAGTTATATTACTAGTACAGGAATGTACTAGCTGTTGGAAAGAATAGTACTGTCATCATTTTACTGGCCTCTTCCCCTGATGGGGCTCTTGTCAGAGCTTGATATGTCTTGGTTCCCTTGTAGCAGCTAGATAGTAGGAAAGAGACATGCTTGAAAGGACCCTTACTTAAGGAGGGTTGCAAAGCATTAGGCAGGTAATACAAATCCAGGCAATTTCAAGAGTGGAGACTGCTAAGCAGAGGGTAGGGCACTTGAGTCATATACAAGAGAGTCCTATGACAGGTGAGTAGTCACAAGCAAGGTCTAGGCAGAAGATACATATACAAGATGAATGAGAAGGCCTGAAAGCTAACAAAGTTCAAGATGATTTGCCACACTGTTTATCTTATGAATAAGAATGTTTCTATGACTAGGCAGTGAGGCTGGCACTATGTGGCAGCTTGTTCTAAATTAGCTTTGACTGGACAGCTCCCCACTAACCCAATGGTATTAGAGAAACGGTCATTTCTAAGCTACATGGAACAGGGGCAATCTTAATTGCTTTGTATACATTGTTGATGTTGGGACATTTCTCCTATACCTCCTGCTTTCACTCCTCCTCCCACCACGCCAGGGTGTTTATCAGCCCAAGCTGATATATATTTTTCCCCCACCGACTCAGTGACTTTTCATAACAGTAGGCCAGGCAGATATTTTTGCTGACCTAGATTCTCCAGTCCAAGATCTTTCAGCTCTCTCTGGACCCCATGCTTCATTAAGCAGTACAGCAGGAACACATCTCAACACAAAGAGCATGTATAAACCTTTCCCCTCAGGTATGTATTTCTTCCCTCCCCCCAATGCTTCCTACATATGCAATATTAATAATGCAACTAATGTCAGCAATTCTTGGTCAGCCCAGGAGCTTTCTCTGCCTAAAGAAATATTTTTCAGATTAGAGATTGGTATCACCAACAGAGTTATAGTTATATGAATAGCTTTTTGAAGGTGGTGAACTCTGGGCTACATCAATGGGGTAAGTAGATACCTTTAGCTCCTGGGTCCTACTCATGCACTTCCTCCACCCTTCCCCCTCCATCTTCCCCTCTTCCCCCACTCTTCTTACCATCATCTGTTTCCCTCTCTCAGACTTTAAGATGCACTATAATGATGCGAGGTAGCTAGAATTACACAGTTCAAAAATATATGTGTGTGTGTGTGTTGTAGGAGTAGTAGTAGCAGTAGCAGTAGTAGTAGTAGTAGTAGTAGTAGTAGTAGTAGTAGTAGTAGTAGTAGCAGTAGTAGTAGTAGTAGTAGTAGTAGTAGTAGTAGTAATCCCTTTGAGACACTTCTCTCTTGGCATCAGGCATTTTCTCTGGCTATGCCTCATGCCTGGAATGTTCTCCCTTCTCATCTCTGCCTACTGGTCTCCCTCTCCCTGGCTTCCTTTAAATCCCAAATAAATTTTTATCTTCTCTAAGAAGTATTTTCTAATTCCTCTTAATTCTAGTGCTTTCCATCTTTTAATTATGCCCTATTTTCCTACATATGACTTGTTTGTACATATATTTTTGTTTCCTGTGTTCCCCACTAGATTTTAAGCTCCTTGAGGGCAAGGGCTACCTTTTGTCATTTTTTGTATCCCTAGTGCTTAGCACAGAACTTAGCACATAGCAGGTGCTCAATAAATGTTTCATGATTGATTTTAAATGTATTTGTTGTGGTACCAAGAGAGAGAAACAGAGAGATGGGATAGAGATGAGAGAGAGAGATAAAGAATATGTGTAGGGCGGCTAGGTGGAGCAGTGAACAGAGCACTGGCCCTGAAGTCAGGAGGACCTGAGTTCAAATCCAGCCTCAGACACATAATACTTACTAGCAGTGTACCGCCCTTCAAAAAGCAAAAAAAAAAAAATAAGAATCAAATAAACAGGGAGCAGCTAGGTGGTGCAGTGAATAGAGCAGACACTTAACACAAAAAAAAAAAACTAGCCATGTGACCTTGAGCAAGTCACTTAACCCCAATTGCCCTCCAAAAAAAAGCCCAAAAAAATGTGTAAACAGAGAGAAGCTGACTGGCAAGAAACAATGGAGTAAGGGAAAACTGTTATCGTGGAAATTGTGGTAGTCTATCAAGGTACACTGAAATGAAAAAAAATATGAAAAACAATGAGCTATAGGATGTTCATATGTTTTATCAGAAAGAAGTTTTACACACACACATAGGCTCCAGCCTATATTTATTTCCTATATATTTCACTAGTGTTTGGTAGACTACATCTTGCTCACCACTTGGAACTATCTTGAAAGGTCAATAGTCAGAATTATGCAACAGGCTCCAAGGCTAGATAGAATTTTATATAATCTGAGATTTAGATGGAACTTTGGTGGGCATCTAATTCAACTTATATCTGAACAAGATTCCTCCTTCCATCACACCCAACAAGCAGTCATTTAGCTATAACTTGAACACCTCCAGTGAAGGGAAACACTACCTTCAAGACTCTTCATTCCACTTTTGGACATCTCTAATGATTAGGAAGGTCCCACACACACCCCTGCATACACCCAACCTAAATTTTCTTTACATCTTCCACTCAC
This sequence comes from Petaurus breviceps papuanus, assembly GCF_028583685.1. Lineage (NCBI taxonomy): Eukaryota > Metazoa > Chordata > Mammalia > Diprotodontia > Petauridae > Petaurus > Petaurus breviceps. The sequence goes on along the minus strand of NW_027186296.1, from coordinate 62,451,842 downwards.
TGCCCTATGGGGCCAGACAGAATGACACTAATCTGTCTTTCCACATGACAGTCCTTCAATATCGGAGGACACATGCATTCTTTCCATTTAGTCTCTTATCTGGCTTAAACAGTGGTCAGGAATCTTTGGCCTCAAGGCCATAAGTGGTCCTCTACATCCTCAAATGCAGTCATTTGATTGAATCCAAATTTCACAAAAAACTTCCCCTTAAATAAAAGGATTTGTTTTGTGAAATTTGGATTGAATCAAAGGGTAGCACTTGAAAACCTAGAGGGACATATGTGGCCTCAAGACTGCAGGTTCCTTATCCCTGGCTTAAACTCTAGCTCTTTCAAATGGTTCTCAACTGGAACATTTTTGAGGCCCTTAAACATCCTGGCTGCAGTCCTCTGCACATGGCCCACTTTATCAATATACTTTCTAAAATGCAATATTCAAAACTGAACACAACACTCCTGAGGATATCCTGCAAGGAAGGAGTATAATTAAACTATCCCCTCCTTAATCTTTAGCACTATGCTTCAGTTAATGTTGTCTGGCGGTTTATTAGCTTTTTGAGCTGCCATATCACATTGCCACCATATATTGTGTCTATAGTGCATGAAACTCTTCAGTTTTATAATTCCTTCTATTATGCCCCCCCCTCACTGCTCTCCACCCTATCTACCTCTCTACCTACATACTATCTGATTATTTTTTTACCTCCTTATTTTTAAAAAATATTTATTTTGAAGTTATTTGTTCATCTATTCACTTATTTATTCAAAATGTGTTTGTTTTGGGGGCTAGGTCTCACTATCTCACTCAGGCTATAATTTCAGCAGCCACTTTTGAGTCTGATCCCACTTCTACTTGGAACAGGTACTTTGACCTACTCTGTTTCCATCCTAGGCTAGTTTGCCCCTTGTTAGATGGCCTTGTGTTCCCTTACTCCCAGGGGATCACCATATGGGTGCTAGACATAGTTAACTCGATTGACTTAGCTAACTATGGCTCAAAATCCTCAAGTATAAATTATCCACAAAACTCAGCTTCCCATTAGCAGAGATTACAAGTATGCACCACCAGGCATGGCCCCATATGAAAGATTTATGCTGCTCTTTCCATATTCCTATGTTCCTTAATTCTGTAAAAACATTTCTTTCACACCAGTATTATCTTAGAAATAGCACACTATTACATCACAAAATAAAATTTCAGTGGCCCAACACATAATATAAAGAGAAATAACAGATGCCAGTAATGTCACATTTTAATAATTATTTGTTTTACATAAACAGTGACCAAAAGGATCCAGAGTATATATGACTAGAGAAGAAGAAATACCGATCATGTAGAAAGAACAAATGGTATCTTTTGAGTTTTCCAGTGATTAGTCACTATTTATTGTGGGGGGGTTTTGGTAAATATTCAATATTTTCATATTTGTATGATTCTTTTAGCTCCCCTAGTAGACTGTAAGCTCCTACAAGGCAGGAGTTATATGTTAGTTTTATTTCTATCCTGTGTTTAGCATATAGCATGTGCTTAAAAAATTCTTGGTGAATTATTGACAACATACATATTGTATTGCTATCCAAAAATTACCTATACAAAAGCCTCGAATGTGATAGATTAATGTCACATTGAAGATTTGGGAAGACAACATAGACGACACCAATATTGAATAAAGAGGCATGTAGAAGCTGTAATTTAGAACTGATACAGGGAATATCTAAAATATATATAATATAAGGTCTACCTATAATATAAGGTCCATCAAAGGATTAAAATATACAGCACCCAGTCAGAAAGTGAACATAAAGTAGATATACCATTTGATAATACCAAAAGGGAATAATATATATTTTAAATAAGCCATACAAATCATAAGACTAGCCCTGAATATAAAAGGACATTTGGGGCCATAACTTACTTTCAGTCCAAACTGCCTGAAGGTATAAAACAGGTATAAGTATCCTTGCATGCTTACCAAAGGTATCACTAAATATCATAAAAGGAATTGTGTTGCAGTGAGAAAAATTTGGAATTTGGAATTAAAAGACTTTGAATTCAATTCCTGCTTCTGTTACTTATCACCTTTGAAGGTGAGCAAGGCATTATATTTCTCTGTACCTCAATTTTCTCATCTGTAAAGTCAGAGTTGTACTGTATGACCTCTAAGATCCTCTCCAGACCTTGTCTATATTCTTGTGTTGGGTAGAGTCAAAATCTGAGAATAATTTTATATAATTGGTGAGGACTTCCTTTTTAAAAGTGGATGACAAAGTGACAATTTTACCAAGATCAGAAAAACTGCAAAGTGTACTAAAATGAGATCCCATAAGTGTCTACCCTAACTATGTAGGAACAATCAAATGGGTGAAGTATCCTATTATCTGTAATAAGATTTGCTCTCTGATTGATGGCCTATCTATCTATACAAATATCTCATACATATACTGCAAACAGAAAATAAGCTGGCCCAGAATTGAACTGGAAGAGACTAGACTGGATTCCCATTGAAAGATTGTTCACTTCTTTTAATGATCCTAAGACTCTCCCTGAAATAAAGGACTAATTAATTACCACGAATATTCCTTAGGTATTGTTTTATGACTATTACAATTGCTATTTATGGATTTCTACAGTTTCTGTAAAGGTGAAATTGAGGGACACAACAAGCAATGTGGAGACACGTAGTGAACACAAGAGTGTGGCCATGTGTGGCATATGAGAAATGTTACAGATGAAGTGTTTTATATTATCAAAGAAAAGTCCAACTAGAAAAAAAGATGGAACAGCCATACAGTGAGGGTGAGAAATAATCAGTGCAAATCCATTGCGTATCACTGTTATCCATGGAATGTCAAGGGAACACAAGTCAAACTCTCTGCATATTGTGTGGAGCCCCATGTTTGAATTACAGAATGACATACAGCTAGGTCCTGATTGATCCAAGCAATAAATGCAATAAAGTAATCACATTACTTGAATTTGCACTACATATTTCCACTGGGTTGGAACTTTTTACCATATTGTACATGACTACATCTTCAAAAAGTGAATTCAAATACAATGCAATTGTTTCACAATAACATTATTGACAGTAATCAGGATATGCCTATTAATAAAATTCCATAGGATGCGTAAATTTAGATAGTTTGTAATCTACATTGTTAGAGTACCCTAATTGATGAGATCATAGATCCATTAGAAAATTGAAGTATTGCTTTAAAAAAGGGCATGGCTGTTGAAACCATTAGTTAGCTTCTAAAAATTACTATGGATTTCAATGATTCATTCATTCTGTGTCCCCCATTATCCAAGACAAAGGTGATGAGATAAACAGGTCATGGATAAATTGTGTGAAATGGTAAATTTTAAAGAACATCACATGAAAGAAGCAAATTAAATAAGAAGATATGGTAGAATTTGCTGTATAACTGAGTTTCTGATAGACTTAAGAATTTCTTGCCTAATTTCAATTTAAGCTTTTTGGCATAAATTAAGAAAGGTTGATTAGGGTAACTAACTCAAATTTTGGGGTGTCCTTTGGTCACTTCAGAAAACATTCTGTCCTCCTTCTCCCCACCCTCCAACCCAGTGAAATTTGGGTAGTTTTGAGGGAGAGGAGGGGAAGGGAGTCTATTCACATAGAATTACCTCTGTCTTCTGAAGAATCCAGGGCTGTCCTTGGCTAAAGCTCAGTACTAGACCAGGAAAATATATATTAACAGGGATAGAAGAAGGATCAGTGACATCAAACATTTAGATGCTGAAAAGGATTAGAAATGAAAACCCCAGTCTATTTTCTAGTCTTGAGTTGTGTCATCACTCCATACTCCTCTCCTCTTCTCTATATTTCCCCCTTCTATCCTCTCCCTCTCTCTCTTCTTCCCCTCCCCATCTATCTAGCTAGCTAGCTCTTGTACTACAGTTCTGAGATTCTTGACTGCTTAATCTGCTAAGATTGACTAAACAATGATTTCTCTGGTAATAAAAACTGAAGCCCATTTCTATGGCCCCAAAGGAAGATTATGTCCCAGTTTTCTTCAGGAAGCAGTGGGTGAAATGTTGCCACTCAGTAAAATGGAAGAAAAGAGGAAAAACAAATGGCAAACAAGCCACAGCAAAATGTGTGCAGGGTCACTATGTTCCTTCAATTAAAGGATACGTTTTCACATGTTTTTGGCACTCTCAATAGAAGTAATTAAACTTTGGCAACTTCCAGTCCTCTCTGCTTCTCTTTTCATCCATATGGAAAGGATGGAGCTAAGAAGGGTCAGGTCACCCCTTCTGAGAGATTCCAATTCAAAGCTTCTCTCTGGGGAAAAACAACAATAAGGCCTCTTCTGGTCTCACATTGCTTCAGATTCATCTTCTTTGTGACTTCACTGCCCACTACAAAATAAAAATTCATGAGGGATGGGAAGTGGGCAAGGGTGTTGGGAAGAAGTTGAGGATTTTAAAACAATTTTTATGCAATATTAATGGAGAATTTTAATGTAATATTAGAACTTTTTTTTAGCCAACCACCTTGATGCTGAGGGTAAGAAACAACTTGGTAACTCTGAAAGAGTAATTTAGTGTTCCTTTTTAAACTGATTAATGTAAGTCCTTAAGTCTAAATCACCCTCCTAACTTTCTAATAAGAAGCACCAAATTTAGCAAGACTGAACAAGGAAGGGCTAATATAATTCTTAGAACCAAAACTGTCAGATTGGTTCCCCAAAATCATGTTTAAGGTGGAAACAAAGATGAAGTCATCAGATAGCATCATGAAGAAATAGATGCAAGAGAATAGAGAGAAATAGGTGTAGAGGCATAATCATTCTTAGCCCAGACTCACACCTCCTCTAGCCAGAAATCACCAGACATCCCCCATGGATGATCTATCATGATCTCATCCTGTCCTTGGTTCTAACTGAACTGTAATTTTACCATATGTTATGGGACTCTTTCTCCAATTACAGTCAGTCAACACCCAACAACATGTCAACAGCCAGGGTGAGGGGGCTGATTTAAAATGTGTCATATTAGTGAATGAGGTCTCCATTGGGTCAACTACCGTGCTCTGAGAGCAAAGGGACCAAAGGCCCTAGAATTCCATTTAATAGGAGAACTATTGATGCTGACTCCAAAATACCAGCAAACTAGTGATATCTCCTTCCTTTCAGTTCTAGTTCTTTATTTTTCCTACTGATGCATTTTACTTGGGAAAACAGCTCAAATTTATTCAGGTACTTTCCCAACCAAATCCTGCTTCTTATCTAATTTCCCAGCATGACAAACTAGAAAGGGCTCAAAAAATTCTAATGACCTTTTCTAGTGAGTCCTTATTGTGAACAAATGTCATGCAAATATCTAGACTATATAGCCCCTTCAATAGTTTTACTTTCTTCTATTACACGAAAGGAAAAGGCAACTTTTTCCCTCTGATATAGTAACAAAGGCCATAACAAACCCATTAGTAAGAAACTTGTTTCAATACTCATTCACTGTTACCTTCAAGAAAAGGTTCAGCCTTTCCTTATGCCTCAATTTTCCTTTATGTGAATTTACCAAAAAGGGGGAGTATCTATGCCCATGTCAGTATGGGAGTCTACTGGCATGGAAATTCCTCTTCCAATTCAGGGCAGAGTCCATTTATGCCACCGAAGGTTACCTAGTTATAAAGTGACAGAGGTAGGAGTCAAATTGATCTCCCTGATTCTAATTCAGTCATTTTATTTATTATATCATACTACCTCTGATCTCTGACATGACAATAGGAATGCCATTCCCCTTTGCTATTATATGGGGAATTGATAAAAATGAATAAAAACATCTCAAAAGTACTGAAAGTACCTTAGATATAGGTGTTATGGCTGTTAAGTATAAAAATAAGACTCCATATCAGGGGGGCAGTTAGGTGGTGCAGTGAATAGAGGATGGGCCCTGGAATCAGGAGGACTTGAGTTCAAATCCAGCCTCAGACAATTGACATAATTACTAGCCATGTGACTTTAGGCAGTCACTTAACCCCAATTGCCCTCCAAAAAGCAAATAAAAATTTAAAAAAGACTCCATAAATAAGACTTGATTGCTGATCCAGAGAAGGAACTACAGGGTTTGAATGCAGATTGAAGCAAACTACCTGCTCTCTTTCTTTTTCTTATTTTGCTTTGTTTCCCCTTTTCCATTTTTCATTTCATTGGTTATAATCCTTCTTTACAACCTGACTAATGTTTAATGTAAAGGTATTTACAGATCCTTTATTTGATTGCATGCTGTGGGGTTGGGGGGAAGGAGAAGGAGGGGAAGAAAATTTGAAACTAAAGGGTTTGTGGAACTTAAACTTGTAAACTAAAAGCAAACAAATATATATTTTTTTAATTTTGAAAAAAGACTTGATTGCTGAGCCTGCCTTTAATTTTGAGGATATGCCACAGTTAGTTTTGGTTCACAGTGTGGCCTTTTGGAAGAAAGTTGGGGCTGAAAGACTAAAGACTCTCAGAATTTCAGAGCTAAAAGAGATCTCAAAAGCAATCTAATTCCACTCACAGCTGACTAAGAATCCTTTCTATCAGCCAGGTGATCAACTAGCCTTTGCTTGGAGACGTCTGGTAATGGAGCCCTCATTACTTACAGAGGCAGCCAGGTCCAGTTTTGAGTGGCTCTAATTGGTTGGATGTTATTGCTTACATTTAGCATAAACTTGCTTCTCTGTAACCTCCCATTCATTGTATCTAGTTCTCTTCACTTAGTTCAAGCAGAACAAATATATCCCCTTATCAATCTGTCAAATTCAGGAAGACAGGTCTCCCCACAAATGTTTTCTTAGCTGAATCTCTCTAGTTCCTTTAACTAATACATCATACTAATGATGATTTCAAGACCCTTAAGCATCCTGTTCGTCCTTCTCTGGATCTGTTCTACCTTAATAGCACCTTTCCTAAAATATGGCAGAAAAAGTTGAACAAAATACTACAATTGTGGTTTGAGCATGGCAGAATAAAGCAGGACGTCACTTTTCTTGTTCTAGACACTACATCTCTCTTACTACAGCCTAGAATTCTTGAGTGACATCATATAATTGACTCATTTAACTTGCAATACACTAAAACCTCCAACTATTTTTTTTCTTGGAACTTAGACAGGGATGAGTTACTAATTAGTAATGTGACCTTTGGATAGGGCCAGGACAAGATATGAGTGTACCCCCAGGTGACATCTAAAAACTACACCCCTTGCTGTTGATTTGGTAAATCATGTTTCCTCCATGTGGCTTTCCACAGGAGCTTTTGAGATTTCACTGGAATATATCCAATTAGATTCATCACAAAATAAAATACATTTACACCATATAGAGTGAATCATGTGTGATTACAATAAGCATATTATACACAGACACATGTGTGTATGTGCACATACACATATATAGCATGTTTATATCCATGTATGTGTATATACATGTAGATAGAGAGATAGACCTATACATGTATATGTGTATATGTATATACACATACATGTATATATTTATGTGTAGTATCAATTATTGTGCCCTCCCTAAATGTTATGTCCTATCAAGGAGGCTATCTTGTTTATCCCTAGTTTAAGCTCTGCTTTGGAAAAATCCATTAGTCACTTTTGCCTTCTTTTTCTGTGATTATTGCTATTGTTCTTAATTTATCAACTGAAAATAATAATAATGGATATATGATATAATATAGAATAATGATAAAATGAAAATGATAATATATGCCTTAATATAACAAGGCTTTTGTGGCCAAAAACATAGAGTGAGAGATGGGAACTCTATAAAAGATTAAAAGTGCTAGATAAGTATGAGATATAATTATATAATTTTAGGCCAACTTTCTTATACTATGCAACATGCTCTGAAGACCAAAAAAAAAAAAAACCTTTCAATCCCCAATGTTTTCAAAGAAAGAACAAATATTCTGTTTGCTCTTTTTTTTCTTTTTGGAGGGGGAAGGTAGGGCAATTGGGGTTAATTAATTTGCCCAAGGTCACATGGCTATTTTTTCTGTGTGTGAATCTGGATTTGAACTCAGGTCCTCCTGACTTCGGGTCCAGTGTTCTATTCACTGCACCATCTAGCTGCCCCAGAAACAAATATTTTAATATTAACCTATATAATAGACAAATAGCACACCACCTTAAAAATTTCATAATTTACTTCAAATTTCAATTGTAATTTTTTTTGATTGATTACCTTTTTTAAATGATATCTACATGACTGCTCATATGGGCACAGAGAAGCAATTATTAATTCCTTTGTGATCTGCTATCTTGTTCAGGGGTAGTTTTCTTCAAGGAATTAGGTAAGAATGGGTTCTACTCCTCAAGAAAGCTAAAAGTTATTTCCAAATATCCTCACCCTTTCCTGAGAAGCAAGTAGTTTATTTTGTAAGAAGGCAATCCCTCTTTAAAAGAGTATCTCTGGGGTGGCTAGGTGGCACAGTGAGTAAAGAACCAGCCCTGGAGTCAGGAGGACCTGAGTTCGGTTCCGGCCCCAAGACACTTAATACTCACACCCACACCCACACACAACTAGCCGTGTAACCTTGGGCAAGTTACTTAACTCCAATTGCCCTCCAAAAGAAAAAAAAGAGTGTCTCTATTCTTTAAACAAAGCATTGGCACATTGTTTAAAAGCACTGAACTTGAAATTAAGAAGACTAGAGTTCAAATAGCATTTCAGGTTTTTCATAGCTATAAGACCCTGGGCAAGTACCTTAATCTCTCTCATCCTAAAATGGAGATGATAATGATAATACATACCTCATTGGATTATGATGATGATGATCGAACGAGATTGTATAATGTTTTGCAAACCTTAAACTGCTTTTTAAATGATAGCTGTAATTATCGTTGTTGTTATTATTTTCCTTAAACATCATTTTTAATTCAAAGGATATCATTGCTGATACTTCAATACATTATTCCAGAAGTTTCTCCCCACACTAATAGCAGTCAAGTCAATCTGTTTGCTGCATGGACTTCTGTCTAGTGGATGGTACCATAAATCCAGACAGGATTAAGTGGTGTTAGTTACTGCTGCATCGACAGTAGCTTAATCTCTGACATAGCTTCAGAGAATTTACTAAGATTAAAAATTAGGGAGGAAAGATTCTAGACATTCAGAGGACGTTAGGGCCTTGTGGGAAAAGCCATTAAAGATTTATTCTGCCTTGATTAAATTAACATTGGCCCTTCCTTTTCTATCAAGCAAGTGTTTGGTATCTTTCACCTGTTTATATTCTTTGGGTCCATGCCACCAAAAAAGTCAGAGAGAGTTGTCCCAAGTCTACATTCTCTGTCTATGCCAAGATTCAACTATAAAACAAGATTCGCAATCATGTATATGCAGGACAGAGGCAATGTTCTTTTCCCAGGTGCTTTCTCATTAAACTACCTTTCCTGGAAAAAGAACTTGGGTACTACAGGTTTCTCTCCTAGCATGCAAATCCTTTTGTGGGAAAATAGAAAGCAGATGGTGCTGAATGACAGGTGATATCTACCACTGAAGTGTTGAGGGATATATTTCCCCAGAATACATTTTAAGGAGGCATATATATGGGGGCATCTTGGCAGATGGCTTTCCAAAAGGCACTAGGCAGGCACTTCTCACATAAGATATCAGAGTATAACAGAATGTTAAGAACTGTAAGAGACCAGAGAAATTATCTAGTCCAAGCTGCCTCTTTTTCTGAAAGAGGAAACTAAGGGTAAAGGTATGCTCATTAAAAAAAAATTCTCAACTTTACATTCCTTTCCTTTTTTCTTTGCTTTCCTTCTTCCTTTCCTTTTGGTTTTTCTTTCCCTTCAGTTTTTCTTTCCTTTCCTTTCCTCCCCTTTCTGCTTCCCTTTCCTTCCCTTGCCTTTTCTTCCCCACCTCCTCTGGGCTCAGTCTCCCAATCACCACTCACCCTAGCAGGCCAGGGACCCAGAAGACAGTTGACTACTTCTCCCCTTGGGATTTTAAAGGATAATCTCCAGGAGTTGGGTGTTTCTAGTAGTATTGCTCACAAGCTCACATCTGTTGTGCTTCCCATTGATAACCAATTAGCCAGCCAGAATTAAATATATTTTATAAGGGAGTATTTACTATGTTGATAAAATAAGAACAGAATAATATGAAATTAATCTACCCAGAATTTGAGGCACAGTATTTCACAATCCATAGGGAGTCTAGGAAAAGTGAATTTAGATTTAAATAGCTCATGGTCATAGCTACTGATTAGTAAGTAAGAAGTTCCCCTTAGAGGAAGCTTTCTGCTATGTCCTCAGGGTTATTAGCCTTGTAGAGTTTGCAATCTGAGTTTCTTTGTTGTGTCAAGTTGGTTCTTGACATGTCTCTGAGTTCCCAATACAGTCACTCTTATTATGAGGAGACTGATCCAGACATCAATGAGAAATCGAAATCTTCTAATCGAACTCTTCGAAGCTCAGAAGACCACCCAATGGTCAGAGTAGAGTAGGAGAGAGAAATGTGACACTCCCTCTTGGCTCACTAAAGCCCCAGAAATCTTCTTGTATGGGAACAAGGGTCTTCCTCCTTCAGGTATTGCCAAAGCCTTTACTAGTCCCTATTTGACCTCTTCCCTTTTTATCCTAGATATAAGTTTTGCTTACTTTGTTATAAGGGAGGATTCATTGAGGAGGGGAAGAAGGATAATCTGGCAATCATTGGCAAATGACTAGAGTGTAAAAAAAGGGCATCAATAAAACTCAGACAAGATATATATGACAAGTTGAAACTCTGAAAAGTGAAACAATGTCTTAAATTTCAGAACGGGAGCAATAATACATAGCAGAATGTGAAAGAACAGCAATCTCATAGAATATTATCTCCTAACAGAAGGGAAGGAGTATTTCAACTTGGGGAATGGGGAAGACCTCACAGAGGAAGCAGTATTAAAGCTGGACTTACAAGAACCTGGAAAATATCCTTTCTGCAGAACTGCAGTGAAGGTGGGAAGTTGGTCATTCCATCCGGAGGGAATGAAACAGTATGAGCAAATGGCTAAAGCAGAAAAATAGGGAAAGTGTTTAGGTAATGGTAACTAGGTTTGGAATGCAGGGAACATGAATGGAAAAAAATAAAACTGAAAAGGCAGCTTGACCTTTAATGAATAATAATGATAATAGTAACAACATCATTTATATAACACTTTAAGGTTTGCAAAGTTTTTTTTTTACATGTGTTATTTTCTTTGTTCCTCAGAACAACACCATTAGGATGTATTATTATTATTATACTCATTTTACTGATGAGGAAACCAAGGCACTAAGAAGTTAAGTGACTTGTCCAGGCTCACTAAGCCATGTATGAATCAGGATTCAAACTCAGGTCATTCTGACCTCAAGTTCCAAACTGTATTCACTGTTCAACCTAATTGCCTTGGAGGGCCTAGAATGTGGGACTGAGTTCCAGTTTTATTTGGTAAGCAATGGGAATCACTGCCTGCTGATGGAAAGATTTTTAGCAGAACAGAGTTATGCTTTCAAAGAATTAGTTGAGCAGTTATTTGCCTCAATTTCTTAACTGTAAAATGAACTGCAGAAAGAAATGGCAGACCACTCTGGCATCTTTGCCAAGAAAACCTCAAATGGCATCACTGAGAGGTGGACATAATCAAAAGAACTGAACAACAACAAGACTAATGAAGGCTCAGGAGAGTAAAAGTAGAGAATTCATTTTGGACATTATTCTGATAACCTAGGTGAGAAGTTAGGACCTAAACTATAGTGGTGACAGTGGAAATGGAAAACAAAGATAGATGCAAGAGATATTATAGAGATAGAGTCTACCAAGCTTGGTAACTCATTGGACATAGTATCAGCCCTCCTATTTTCTTGGCAGATATACTAGAGTGGTTTGTCATTTCCTTCTCCAACTTATTTTACAGATGATGAACTGAGGCAAACAGGGTTAAGTGACTTGCCCGGGGTCATACAGCTAGTTAAGTGGCTGAGGCTAGATTTGAACTCAGAAAGATGAGTCTTACTAACTTTAGGTGCTCCTATTCTCTAGGGTGAGTTTTCTGTTCATTTAATGTCTTTATAGTGAAAAGTAAGATGGAGATATAGGGAAGCAGGAGTTGCAGAAAGTAAAAGCTTCATTGAACCACAGACAGAAGAGAGCATCACAAGTAGGAGATTGGGGAGCTTGGCAAGAGTCCTATCTTGGAAGTCCTAACATACAGAAACCCATGATAATGGATTTGATCAGGTTAAGGCTTCTGTGGCATGTGATTCAGGGCATCATATGCTCTGTGTCTTTGTGAGATTTATCTTGATTTAAATTTGTTAAAAGCCAAAGCTGACACGTCCTGGCAGCATGCTGGCTGACAAGACAGAGAAACTTATCCCATGTGAAACTCAGCACGGAGTCCTATCCTGAATGACTGCTGTAGCCGTTATTTGTTCTTAGTGGCCTGTCCCAGGTTTGCCATTGCATAGACAGGAATGATTCCCCTTTCTTTAATATAACCTCTCAGATGCAATGAGGGACCAACTATGTGAGAAAAAGTTGATTTTTAGTAAAGCACTTGTTTTAGAATCAGAAGACCTAGGTTCAAATCCTCGTTCTGCTGCTTACTTACAGATGTGACATCACGCACATCACCGAACGTGTCTAGACTCAGTTTCAGCAAAATCAGTTAAGTTAAACTAGATGACCTTTAAAATAACTTCAAAATCCACAATCCTATGACTCCTTTAGGGGAAAGAATTCTCAAAGCTCAGAGCTCTTAATTGTGCTTTCTAAGAGATAAGAAATGATCCATGGGATAACTGTCTCTTTGGTTTCAAGCAATAGCATAGATACTACCAACTATCTGCACTCTATTGGCCTTGATATGTCAAGTTTGGCCATTACTGGATACCTGGCACCAAAAACCCTCACTATCATATTCCTACTGTCTAGTGCTATACCAGTCAGTTTCTTGTGCCTTTCTTCAAATTCTCTCTTTCCTATAATCCCCCCCCCAACTATCTATCTATACCCATACATACACATTTGACGGTTTTTTTTACTTTATATGGGTATTTATATATACATATAGTATGCATCCTATATGTCAAAATATATGTGTATACTGATACAGATATATACACACATATATACCCACATATATACGTTTTTTCAGTCATTTCAGTTTTGTCTGACTGTGAGCCCATTTGGAGTCTTCTTGACATATATACTAGAGTAGTTTGTCATTTCCTTCTCCAACTTATTTTACAGATGAGGAACTGAGGCAAACAGGGTTAAGTGACTTTCCCAGGGTTACACAGCTAGTAAGTGTTTAAGACCAGATCTGAACTGAGAAACACGAATCCTCCTGACTTTAGGTCCAGCACTCTATCCACTATACCACTCAGCTCCTATGGGCATTTATATATGCATATTGTATGCATATATATGTCAATATCGTATGTAACCACATATATCTATGTAAGAATATGTACATTATACAAGCACATTTATGACCACGTGTCTACGGCCACATGCATGTGTGTATACAATTCATATCTAGCCTTTGAGTATGTATCCATGCATCAACATTTATGTGCATATACACATACATATGTACATTGCATGGTTATACTCATGTGTGCATGTGTGTATGTATGCATATTATACATACACATGTGTGTATGCATACAGACATACAGATATACATGTACATATTGCCTTCCCAGGCAAGATTATAAGCTTCTCAAAAGTTTGGACTGATTTACTTTTGTTTTTGTATACCTAGAGTCTAGCATAGTACCTTTCACAAGCCTAATAATTGCCCTTTGGAAATAATGTGATCCATACATAGTGTCCAACATGGTAGATCACACTACCTTCAAAGGACAATTTGGCATTTTCCTGATCAGTCTTAGGTTATTCTTTATGCTTTACTTTTTCCTATTGAATGTATCAAGTTAGGGGTGTTAAGAAAAAGAGTCATGAGCATGAATGCCTTCTAACTCTCAGAAACTCAATCTAATTGTTTTTTAGGGAATTTCCCTCAGTCTACCTTGTGGAATATACACAGTTTTGGGTGGAAGAGAATCATAGTACTTGAGGGAGACTAAAGAGATCTTTTAACATCCTTCCCTCTTTCCCTGACTCAGTTTGTGGCGAGAGCCATCACTAATGGCTATGAACCTTTTTACTTTAGCAGTAAAAGACTGTTCTGTGCAGCCCAAATGCATTGGTTCTAGTGCCAGCATGCAATCTGCTGACAGGCAAGCATGCCTGTATCTAAATAAACACTGTGTATGGTGAAAGCATTTTCCATGGTCACAGCAGTGAGATGCTAAATATGTGGTTCCGCTTTGTGAGTCCTCCTTTCTCTTTTTCCTCCCTCTGGTCTGTGTAAGGTATGTCTGGGGAAGTGACTTTCCTATGCAGTCCTCCAACTGCAAGAAGATGAAATAAAACCCTTTCTTCCCACCTGCCTTGTATTCTATTGTATACTATATTCTACTGTATACTCTATGCCAGAATTTTATAGTTTCCTTCCCACATTAATGTATTGAAGAACCACTTGCTAGGGTCTCTAAACCTTTCCCTTGGAATGAGAGATTTCTGAGAATTCCAGGCCTCAAATCATGTTGTTTTTATTATTTCCCCTGTAATACTCTTAAGCTTTAAGACAGTCTGGCTCCTTCTAGTTCCCTGTTAATTTCCTTTCTCTTTAAGCTTCTAGTCTTACTTGGGCTGCTCAATTCTTCTTTATCTCTTCACACATATTACAAAGATTTTTTTTGAAAAATAAGTAACATCAACCTTTTTTTTTGCATTACTGTCCTCTACGAAAATCTTTTATTAAAATAGACACCCAAGCTCAACCCTGAAAACTAATTACACTGCCTGGCCTTTAAAAATCTCACAACATCATAGAGAGTTAAAAGAGAACTTTGAGATTGCCTAGTCTAACAGGTGAGGAAACTGAAACCTAGAAGGTAGGGACTGTTTCTTCTTTGTTTTTGCTCAGGTTCATACAGGTAGTAATGGTAGAATTGGGATTTGACCTCAGGACTTATAAAATAATTTAGCCTTTTTATTCTGATTTCAGGGATTATATGGAAACAGTCTATTCTGCTTATTTTATGATCACAGGAGGCCAAGGAGAAGGCTAATTTAATAAACTTTTAGTAATCTCCAACTATATGCATGACACTCTCCTAGATACTGAGGAGACACACACACACAGTTGTAGCCTACGATTTTTCAAGAAGGGAGTGTTTATGATTCAGAGATTTCACATTTCATTTCTAATATTATCTATAACAGTGATACTATTCACAATCACTGTTTATTAAAAGACAGCTGAAGACTACCAGGCAGAACATATTCATAGGACTTCAAAAAAATCATCTCATCTGAACTTTTCACTTTAGAAATGAGTAAACTAAGTGTCTAGAGAGACAAAGTATTTTGTTCAACACTAAATAAGCGGAACAAGGGTCTGAGCCAATATAATGTAACTTCAAATCCAAAATAGTTTCTATTATGCCACGTTATACTCATCTATTACTATGACTATTAGAAACTAATATTCAGACTAAATGAGCAGTCAGATGGCATAATAGATAAAGAAGTGGATATGAAATGAAGAAAATCTGAGTTCATATCATGCTGTAGATACTTATTATATGACCCTGGCCAATCACTTCATCTCACTATTTCCTCAACTGTAAAATGGAGATGATAATGGCATACAAAAAAACAGTGTTTTTCACTCAATGATTACAACTTCTTCATTTGTCCATATTCTCGGATTCCCAACCCAGTCTAAAAGCATGGGCTTCTCTTTACAGCATTTGTCACTGAGAAAACAAGTACCTTTCTCTGTAGTATCTATGTCCACTTCAGTCTTTATGAGGAGGGTAATTAAGATTTGTCAGAACAAATTATGGTATGGAAATATAATGGAATATTATTGCACCATACAATATAACAAAAGGGATAGTTTAAAAATACTCTCATTGATTACAATTTATGACAAGAATAATGTACTGTGAGCAAGTGGGGATTATACTGGTAATTCAGGGCTGGTTCAATATTAGGAAAACTCAGCATAATTGACCATATAAATAACAAAACAAACAGAAATAAAATGATTGTTTCAAGAGATTCAGAAA
Source organism: Petaurus breviceps papuanus (assembly GCF_028583685.1). Taxonomy (NCBI): domain Eukaryota; kingdom Metazoa; phylum Chordata; class Mammalia; order Diprotodontia; family Petauridae; genus Petaurus; species Petaurus breviceps. The sequence goes on along the minus strand of NW_027186296.1, from coordinate 62,435,708 downwards.
AAAACTTTTGACAAAACACAGCACCTGCTAAAAACACTAGAGAGTATAGGAATAACTGAAACTTTCCTTAAAATTGTAAGTAGCATCTAAAACCAAAAAATATTCTCATTACTTTATGAGACCTGGTAGAAAACCATTATTCTTCTTATATTACAGTTGTGGACATTAAACTAATGACTTTTCCAAGGTCTTTCAATTAATAATTGTCAGAACCCAATCTTGTGGTGCATAGTCCAGTTTTCCTTCCAGAACATCAAAATTTATAGAAGTATAGAATGCTTCAAGAGTCCTCAGAAGTCATCTAGTCCAAACCCACCCAGTGAAAGGAATCCTAAGTGATGAAATAAGATGATTTAACTTCTCATACAAAAGACACTGCTGACAAATTATTCTTAATACACATATTTATGAAGTATTTTCAGTTGTGTTTTATAATCCTTGTTTGAAATACCATTGCATCATTCCCTGAGTAAGCACTATCATAGATTAGAATGTGGTCATGGTAAATCTTGCCCAGGGAATGCACATGTTTTACTCTGGTAAATTTCATCCTTAGCATATACTAAAATTATTTGCCTCATGTTAGGGCTGAGAGACCCCAGACATTCATTCTTAGTCATTTCCTATCTTCATTTCCACATTCATTCAATTTATACCACAGATCTCTCCCAGTTTCCATAGGATAAATTTCTTCTTATTATTCACTTTTTTTTCATGCTTAGACAATATAGGTAATGAAAGTAATAGTATATTCCTCTTATACCTTGTTCCTAGATTCTTCTCATCTCCACTTAGCAATTACCATTCAGTCTCTACAGAGTAAAAAAAAAAAGCCAGTTTATTGGCAAATACATTGTCACTTTCCTTGGTCAAGTTTCTCTTTTAGGGCTAAACAGTTTGATGTGGGGCCAAGTACCCCACAACAATAGTACGGGTTCCTGATTCAGGAAGGGGCTATTTATAACTTCTCATCGCTAGTGCATTCCAGTTAACCTAGCACTCTTCTTAGATTTAAGGAGAGAAAGCTCACAACCTAGGCTAGAATTTTTCCAAGTCACGTCTCCTCTCTGAGCTTCAGGTTCCTCATTCAATTTAAAATATTTAGAGCAAGTACATACTAATAGTTATCATATATATATTTAAATAATTATATATGTATATATAAATATATAAATATATATAAATACATAAATATGTATATATATATATAAAATAATTAGAGATTTCTTGACCAACTCCAAGGTACCTACTTTGCATCTCCTCCCCTCCACTGGAAACTTAAACTGTGCGCTAGGAACATTGGACTCCTATATGTGACCTTTTACTTGTCTTACCTGGAAAGAGGCCTCTATAAACATTCCTGTCACCTCCTCACCTTGCCAGTGACATACCATAGCCCTGCCCATTTCAGATCCCCATTATATGCGGTTTTCTCTCATTAAAATGGAAGTTTTTTGATGAAAGTGTTAATGTAGGGTTATTAATTAATGTATCTTGCTAATTTGTAATTGTATCTCCAGCATTTAGTATCAGAAATATAGTAAGCACCTAATATGTGCTTTATTGAACTATTTTTATCATGTGATTTTATAAATGAAAGTGCTTTGTGCATCAAACAACATACCAAGGCAAGTTATCTATTTTCTGCCCAAATATACGATGTATGTGACTAAAAGCCAGTGAAAAATGGACACGTACTCCCAGTAAGATACACAACTTTCCATACACAAACAGATTCCTTAAAAATGTGCCCCAATAGGATATAGTCCTTAGTTTTGGCTAATCTACTTATAGCTTCAGAGTACTAATATAATAGTAGGTAAAGAAGATATTTAAGTGGATGGGCCTTCAACATTAATGGGAGACATGAACTTAAGTTCTTGACTATTCAAATAAAAAATACCCTTGAAAAACAAAATCATAAGAATTGAAAAGGACAAGGGAGAATGAAACCTATTTAAAGACTGGAAAATAGAAGGGGAAATATATTAATAATAATTATTTGAAGGTAATGGCTTATGTTCCTTTATGTAGCTCCAACATAAATGTCACTGTTAGAAATGATATTTCATTTCAATACTGACAAATCAAGTACTTAGTGTACTGGGGGGAAATGATTAGAATTATTTTAATGCTGTTTTAACTGGAGGAACTGCAAAAATATTTATATTTTTAAGAATGAAGGAAGGAATGCCCCTCCTGAGTATATTTAAGTACCCTTCATCTTTTGGATAAATGGTAATACTAAACAAAAATTGGAAAGATGACCTTAGAAAAATAACCTCACGGTTCAACTGGGATTCAACATTCTATCATACAAAAATCATTTGCAATATGTTCAAGATGGAAATTTCTATGCTGCTTTATAGCTCATAGATGTCATTATAGTCTTGAAAACAGCATCTCGACCAAAACATTCAAACACGAATTGGTTTCTCTCCCTTGTATCAAGCCCCCACATGTAAAATTACTCATGGTCCCCTTGCTCACTCTCTACAGTTCTGCTCAGCTACTCAGAAATTTGGGGAAGGACTGAACTGTAAAGAGAAAGTGAAAAACAATCCATTTTTGAGAGGTGTTTCATATAAAAATGTGGGAGTGTTGAAGCAAATCCAGGTCTGGCATTATCTGGAGTTTTCTCTACTAGTTTTCTTTCCTTTCTATATTACTGTTACTCTATCCAAAGTCTACATGGAATGTCCCAAGGGGCAAACACTGGTTTGATACCTAAATGGCATCTTATCAGAAAGTTGCCAAAGGCTGTATTTTAGTGTATGCCATTCCCATGGGTTGCACTGGGAGTTTTGTGGGAGATAGTATGGACTTGGATTTGTCAAATTCTAATTTTTAAAATGTGACTTTCACATTTATTTCATTAGGGTGTAACTGTAGTAGATCTACAATACCAATGGAAAGAGTAATATGTTTCAAACACTCTCTAAGATGGGCATTGATTCCTGTTTGAAATGATTAGGCATATACCATATACCCTAGGATATGGTGGAAAGAGCCCAAGACTTTGGAGTCAGAAGCCTTGAATTTAAATTCTAGCTCTGAGATATAGATATATAGATATATGTATATAAATATATATGTGTGTGTATAAGTATATATACATATATGTATGTGTGTGTGTTACATGACTTTGGGCAAGTCACTTCTCTGGGCTTCAGTTTTCTCTTTTATAGAACATTATGCCTCAATGACATGACCTGTATGGTCTCTTATACCTATAGTTCCTATCTAGATCCTATAGAATTATCCCTTCCACATCACAGGGGTTAGAAGGATGGTGACCCTGCAATCTGGAAAAATACATGTAAAATTATTTTGACTCTCCATTCATACCAGATAATAAGTTTGATTTTTTAATTTTTCTTCTTTTTCTTTCATGGAGTGTTTATACTTCCTTACTATAAAATGTGAATTAATTTTTTTGGTAATATGCTCTATGTCATCTGCTGGCCTTCGCATGTTATCTATCTGTGACTTGTGTAAAATTCCCCCCAAAAAATTCCCATTGAATTTCTTATGCTGACCTGCAAAATACACACACACACACACACACACACACATATAAACTGTAATAGGGAAAGTTATGATGTGGAAGGGATAACTGTAATTAAGCAACTTTTTGTCAAGGTAAATGCTAACTAATGTTAGGAAAGTAATTTTTTTTCAGGATATTACAATGATATTCTAGCAAGAATGTGGTAAGACTCTTTCTAGATCCCTCAAAAACAAAGGTAGTGATGTGACTACATAAGGCCTAATCTCTGGAGCTATGCTAATTGAACATTGGGAAGTCCATTCAATTCAGGAAAACTGATTAGACAACATCATGTGTGCTAAGCTTTAAACATGTACACATGGGTGAGAAATAGTTAGGAAGCAGAAACAAGGAAGTAGTAAATAACCCCTATTGAACCACAGGGAGAAGTATTATCAGTAGAAGGGGGAAAAGCAGGGAGAAACACATTACTTATTCTATTCTTTTAGACCAAATCATGAGGAGTTTGAATGTCCTTCCTCATTTTCTCACACTCCTGCAAGAGGTGTTATTACCTGTGTTATGCCCCTGTATTAACAGGTGTAGGTAAAAGTGAAACAAAGGCAAAATCAAACAGGATAAATATGTCCATCCTCCCTCCTGCCCTACCCTGAGACTTGAGTTTTCAGGTCTCTGAGGCTTCTTTCCCAGAGACATTTTCTTTGGGTTTGGAAATCACTGTCCACTGGAACCTGAGGCTGAAAGGAGGTATCTTTTTCTCCTTTTGCTTAATGAAAAAATGTCAATGTCTCAAATTTCAGGAACCCTGGAAAGATATAATCATATTTTACTGTTTTCTGGGTGAACCTACTCTGTGTGTTCAAGCTTTGAGGGAGGTAGTGTTTATGGAAGTTCCCTGCACAAAGAAATTCCATGGCATATTTGCTTATTTGTCTTTGAGTTAAAATATCCCCTAAATAATTTGTATTTTAATCCTGTATGCTTGATTAATATGTACTTTCAAGGAGAAAGTTATATGTGTGAATTATTGGGTACATCCTACCAAGATATGCTATTGCCAAGGGATAGATATTCTGAGTTCATAAGACTCTAGGACTGTAGCAGCAAGCACCCCAAGCGTCCTCAGGGTTTGCTGCCAATACAGGTTCTTAGATCTGCTTTGTTAAAGGAAAGCAACTCAAAATGGGTTAACAAGCTTACTTTAATCAGTCAAACATATATCGTTTACCTTGTTCAGGGGAAAAAGGTCAGCACCCGGAACTTCAAAGTATACAGGCAGAATTATCAAGACAGAAACAGATCAAGTAGACAGATTTCCAAACTGTCCAACCATTACATCCA
>NW_027186296.1:62303935-62430756 GCF_028583685.1 Petaurus breviceps papuanus | reverse complement strand
TCATCTGATCAAATCACAGAACACTTCTCAAAGTGAGCCCCAAAACAAAGCTACACATCAGGGCTTATATAGCCTTCTCCTGGCTCAGAGAATGTAACAACCTTATTGACTCACTGGCCAATCAAGAAGTATCTACTGAAAAACAAGCCTCCCACCCCAGGCTTCAGGTGCACTTTAGCCTAGGGGCAGGGAAGATCTTCCAAATTTGCATTCTCATTACAAGGACCAAGTGCAAGTGAGACAAGTCCACAGAAGGGCATTCTAGTTCTAGTGAAATATCACAAGAATTATGTTAACTTTATAACCACTTGGAAAGGTAGATAATGTTCATTTGCATGACATTTTCCACTGAGTTCTACATAATCATGGGTGAATTTGTATACTCCAAGGGCTTTGCATTTGTCCCAGGAGAACAACAGAATCAGCATAATATGCTTTATTTCTTGTGAGCTTGGGTTGTTTTTGGTGTGAATGGATATCACAAAGGAGCTATCTATCATCTTTCCTAAGAAATTAAAATGTGTTCATTACGTTGCCCCTGTCACAAAGTCTTTTATTTATGACCTTTGGGAGAAAGTGTGTGAAGAACAGCTCAACCACTACGCTCAAGTAGATACCCAGCTGCTTGAGCTGTTAATATAGCTGTAGAAAGAACATGATTTATCCGAGAGTTTATTTCCCACCAGTTTGTTACAAATCCCACACCAACTCTGTGCTGACCCACACAATGCACACACATCAGTGGGCTCTGGTGATATTATGACAATCTTGAGAGTGACTAACTTGAGTAAGTACCAAAGGCACGGGCCCATTTGGAATATATGATGTCTCTTCGTGGATGCCTACATGATTGAGCAGGGTCTGTTCAATTAAAAAAAAAGAGTAACAACTTCCTATTCATGAAACCAAGCCAAAGCTAATGTAGTCATCTCTGCAACACTGCATCAAGAGCTTATCTTTCACTTGGGTAGCAGGTGGAGAGGGGACTCCCTCCAGCCTCCTAGCAAAAGCATCAGTTGGATGGGCAAAGCCAAACTATTTCTGGAAATAGCAACAATTCTATTGTAAGTGGATAAAAGCCATTAACCAGTTCTACTTCAAGGCAGTGGAGTCTCCATATATTCTATTTTGGTACTACATACCAAGGATACCATCCCATAAGTGGTAATACTCAATTAATTGATCAAATAACTCAGCAAATATTTATGATAGCAATTTGAGCATTATGTCATATACAGATTTCCCACTCTCTTCACAGAACAGCTGAGGGAGTCCTGAGTTGACAAATAAGAATTTTGCCAATTGTAGGGCAAAAGATACTTACTTTATAAGGTCCTTGATTACAACCACAGTAACTGCTTTCCATAGTATAGCTCCTCAACACTCCAATTTCTCGCCACACAACAACCCGTGCAGTCGAAGCCCTGGATTTCTCCACCAGGAAACTGCAGCTGCTGATTGCAAATGCAGGCGCCACCTTATCAAGTATTTTAGGAAGTGTCTGCAATGAAAAATCAAATTATTTTGAGTCATGGATAATTGGTTAGATAATTAGATATTAATATTAACATGCTATAAGAACTCTTCAGTGAGATCAAGGATCATTCAAAAGAGACCAGCCTAATAATCCACACAGGAAAAATAAAAAGGATTCAAAATAGCTACTGTTAATACTATCACTTGTCATCAGCTAGCCTATCAATTCAATAAGGTACAACTAACAAGGCCAGTGAACTTGGCTTCAGGAAAATTTGGGTTCAAATCCTGCTACTGTGCAACCCTGGACAAGTTATTCAATCACACTGTGCTTCATTTTCCTTAAATAAAAATTAAAGGGTTAGACTCAAAGGCCCCTGAGCTTCCTTTTTACTCTAAAGCTATCATACTACAACATTTAGGATGGTAATTATAGGTAAATAGGAGGGAGAGAGTAGCATAGATTGCATTTGGGAAATTATGCAATATCTTTAACCACCCTATGCTTCTCTTTGCTGAAAAATCCAATATTTTCCTTTTTTTGAGGGGGGTAGGTAGGGCAGTTGGGGTTAAATGACTTGCCCAAGGTCGCAAGGCTAGTTTTGTGTTATGCCTGAAGCCAGATCCAAACTCAGATCCTCCTGACTCCAGGGCCAGTGCTCTATTCATTGTGCCATATAGCTGCCCCCAAAGTCTCACCTTTCAAAATAAATATTCCCCAGGTAATTGTCTATGCTTGAGAATATCACAACATCCCAAATTCTAATGCATTAAAATTACAGGTGTCCCATAAGACAAGAGAGAGAGAGAGAGAGACAGAGAGAGACAGAGAGAGAGACAGAGAGAGACAGAGAGAGAGAGACAGAGAGAGAGAGAGATTGGGTGCAATAATTTTTGCAGAAATATCAGTAAAGGCTATAATCTGAAAAATTCTGTGTAAAAGATAGCCTGCGTGGGTGTTCCATGGGTACCTTAGAAATATTAACAAAGGGGGCAGTTAGGTGGCACAGTGAATAGAGCTCTGGCCCTGGAGTCAGGAGGACCTGAGTTCAAATACGGCTTCAGACACTCAACACAGAAAAAAAAAACCTAGCCATGTGACCTTGGGCAAGTCACATAATCCCAATTGCCCTCCAAAACAAAAGGCAAAGAAAAAGAAATATTAACAAAAAGATCTAGAGAAGGTCCTCTAAGCATATGGAATAAATTATTTGTGGAGAATCTAAGGAAAAATATAAATAAGACTCATACAAGATGAGAAGGTATAAATAAGATCTGTCATGCAGTAATGAAGAGAATCCTCCCATTAATGAGAGAAAGGGGACATTTAAGTTTTGGAGTACATACACAATCCTACATAAGAATTTTTTTTCTATGCTTACTATACTTCTCAGTACCTAGGACAGTTGTCATATACTCTCATCACCACTGTCATGAACATCAATAAACATTTATTAAGCACCTGCTGTGTTCTAAACACTGTTAAGAGTTGGGGATTCATAGAAATGGGGGAGACAGCATGTAAATAATTAAGTACATAGAGCATAAATAGAATAGGTCATTCATCCATATTCATTGAAATGAACTGAAATATAATTATTGAGTTGCTCCATCAAGAGTCTTAATTTCAATTTAGCCAATTCTGATTCTCAAAAATAGAGAGAGCCAGATAAGTATCAGATAGTTGGCCTAAAGCAAATTTAATATTATATATTCTAATTCAATCAATATATTTTTTATAAGTACACACTACATACCAATTATTGTGATAGCAACTGGAAATAAAAAGACAAAATAAAAAATGAGTCATGCCTTTAAGTATCATACAGTCTAATTAAAGGTGACTGTGTGTGTTTGTGTGTGTGTGTGTGTGTGTGTGTGTGGGTAGGTACGTTGGGATAGGCATAAGGACTAGAACCATACTTTTTTTAAGCTTTTTATGGAGGGGGGAGGGCAGGACAAATGGGGTTAAGGGACTTGTCCAAGGTCACACAGGTAGTAAGTGTTAAATGTCTGAGGCTGGATTTGAACTCAGGTCCTCCTGACTCCAGCGCCCATGCTGTATTCACTGAGCCACCTATCCTCCCCTAGAGCTATTATTTCATTACTATACAGAGCTATGAAGATGAACAAATTCTATCAATTCAGGTTGCTACTTTCTCTGGAACTTATAATCTTGACTTATCCAAGTCACGTAACCAGGATGTGTAAGAATTGGGATTTGAACTCATATATTCCTGGTTCTGAAGCCTATGAACCAAAAAGTAATTGCTGTATATCAGATGGACAGTTTGAATGCTCCATTGGCACCTTAGAAATATTATGAAAAAGACTTAATGTGTAAAGCATAATGGGTAAATTATTTGTGGAGAATCTAACAAAAAAGCTAAATAAGAATCACACAAATGAGAAGGCATGAATGGGATCTGCTTTTTCAGATATGTACAAAATGGATAAAAACAAATACAAGGTTATTTTAAGAGAATGCACAAGCAACTAAGGATAGGAGAAAAACATTCCTGTGAAAGGTGACTCAAATTGAATCAAGAGAAACTAGGGACTTTGAGAAATGGAGATGAGGAAGAAGGGCCTTCCAGTCTTCAGGGACAGCCAGAGCAAAGAAACATATCGGGGTGGAAATGGAGGGCTTTGAGCTAGGAAAAGCAAGAAGACTAGTTTGGCTGGGGGCATGACATGCAATAAACCTGAGAAAAAATCAGTTGGGTGAGGAGGTTTTGAATGACATTTAACTAAAGTGAGAGAAGGATGTACAGGAGAAAAGGCAACAAAATGATTTGAGCTGTAGAACAAGAAAGAGGAAGGAGTTTAAAGGAGATTTGTGAGGTTTGGAAATATGATGAAGACTAGATAGTGAATTTAGGTATTCAAAAGACTGAAATAATAGTGAAGTACTTGAAAATGTAGGAGAACAAGAGTTACAGAGCAGGAGTTAAAGGAGGACTCTAGTTAAAGGAGAAGGAAGGAGAAAGGAAAGTATATTTGACCAAAGAACTATAGTTCTTTAGGCAGTGTTAGAATTGACTGGAATCCTAGTAGGTAATACCTACTAGAAATGCAATTTAAATACTATTGTTGTTGTTTTTTACTCTAAACCCCATGTTCTTTCCTCCTAATACTATTATGTTATTTGTTCCACGCTTCCTTTTTGTAACTTCATGTTTTCCAGGTTGCAAACCAGAAGTTTGCTTTTGTTGTTGCTTTTGCCTTAGATCAGAATAATATAACATTTTACATAGTAATAATGCCTTATGATTAAATGCTTGTTGAAACTGTTAATCCATGCCAATTGTAGAGCAGAAGAGATTCTGATAAACCAAAATCTTGGTTCTTTGGAACTGAAGAGCTAGGGATGATTGATAGTGCTGACTGAGGGCAAATATGATCAAAACAAACATTCAATGGACCAACTGGGCATCATTTCCCTTATCTGAAAAGCAGAGGTTTCAACTATATTATCCCTAAAATACTTCCAGTTCTGAAATTAAAATACTTCCAGGTCACACACATATATACACACACACTCATTTACTCATTCTCTCATTCCCTTCCATCTCTAGATAGTCCTTATCCTAAATCACATTAAGTTGGTATATTGGGACAGACTTTAGCAGGGCAGCAACAAGATCAAAGCTTCATGCCACAATAGATGAACTTTGCAGTCACTCATCCATTCATGGATAATGAAATATGGTTTAATATGCATTTAAGTCCTTTTAAAAATTACACTTTGGAATTGCCAAGGAGCAAAATATAGTAGTCTTATTCTTAGGCAAAATAAAGAAATCCAAACTCACTAACGAGAGTGAAATTGGTCAAGACAGTTTCAAGAACCATCTATGTCACTCATATAATTCTTTGAGATCAGGCATTATTAGAAATTATGTCAAATTTGACACATAATTTAAAATATTTTTTTAAAAAAACTACATTATTATAAGTTATTACAAATTTGGCACATGATTTAGAATATATTTTTTAAAAACACTGATAATATGGTTCTTAGGGGCTAGTAGAAGTTTACTTTCTCTTAAAATAGGGCTTGTCACTTGGGAGAATTTATATCTTGTACAAAAGTAATTTTATTTTGATAAAGAAGTTATCTTCTACTGAATTATTTGGATTATCCATAAGAGATAATGGATTTCAAGTATGCAAACATTTTCATTTTGTAAAGAAGCATATTTTGTTTATTTTTCTTCATTGTTGGATTGGCTTCATTATTATTTTATCTGGACACAATTCTAGTTATTATAGTAATTCTGTATAAAGTGTTATGTGTGAGGTATACATAAAGTGTGACTGAAATTCTATGAAGACAATGATCACATTCTTTTGTGGTAATCTGAGAAGACTTCAGAGAGAATCTTAAATGCAGTATCAAAGGGTAGCATTAAGACCAGAGAAGATACAGGAGAGGAACCTCACAGGTAACAGGTACAGCACAAGCCAAGGTGTAGAAACAAACAAAAAAAAACATCAAGCATGTTCTCATAACTACCAGTAATCCAAGTATAAGAAAAGATAGTGGCAGATAAAGTGAGAAAAATAGATTGGGAATTATGTTGTGGTAGACCTTGAATTCCAAACTGAGTAGCTTAGAATTCATATACTAGGAGTTCATTTGGTGAGTTCTCCCATTTCACTTCACCCAAAACAATCTAATGAACTTATATCTTTCCCTAGAGAGTCTGAACATATCCGCAATCTGCTTATGATTAGGTCTCATTGACTGGAGCTATGCCAACATGAATTGGTTTATTTGGATCTGGCCCTCAACATTTTATTATACATAGATTTCAGTGACTATGACCTTTCCCAAAATGCTTTGGTTGGCCAAGACATTAGGAGTATGGATTTTCTGTAGGAGGAGCCGCCCTTAAATATTAGATCATAAAAGTTAGCTAATATTAACTTCACTTGTTTAACCCTTCTCTAAGAGAGGAGAGACTAGAGATGCATGCACAGTCACCTCCTCCCAGTTAGTCAAAACATATGGTCACTTATATCTTTATCATTCACTTGACCCAAGAGGAGAGTTCCTAATCGTGGAAGTCATAAAATGGTAGCAGGTCACATTAAACTGGAATATTAAAGAATCCTGAAAAATCACATGGCATAAGTAGCCATATGTTTAGTCATAGAGTCTAAGAAGGAATCATACACATCTCCGCTTTCTTGTGTGGAGAAGTGGTAGTCTGAATTTCTTTACAGCATGATCTCAAAATAAATTTTCCCACGTTGATTGCCTTGAAAATAACCCTAACTTTGAGATTTGGATATGATACTATCCAGAGAGAGAAAAAAGAGCCCCTGAGTAGGATGTCCCTTTGAGAAAGATGACACTGATGTGCCTTCCCCCAGCCTTCAGGTAGATAATTATAAATCATTAAAATATGAGGTGAGAGAAGTCCTAGACCTTGCTCAGTATAATTGCATTGGGTAATTCAGATATCATAGGTTTAAAAAGAGAAGGTTACCTGTCTAGTAATCCCTAGCCTTTTGGGGAGAGTTTTCACTATTGGGTTGCATTACATGTCTAGGAGGGACTCTATAAGACTCTGTAGGAAAGGGAGGCATGTCAGAATATTATCTTTATGGCAACTGTGAGATGAGACCCTTTCTGCAGAGGACTTCTTAGTTATTCTATGTGTTTCCCATATTTGTTTATGAGTTTTTCCTATATCATATTTGCCTGTGCACTTTCTGCATTTTGGTGGTAAAAACAAAATTTTATTTTCCATCCATATATGTATGTTAATTTAAGAACTTGAATGGGTTTTGGTTACTACAAGATTCATATCTGTTGAAAACTAGATATGAATATATTTGATGATTTCCCTGAGAAAACTTGGGGCAGGGGCAAAGTGAGCCAAAGAGAATATATCACTCTTTGGACAATGTTGAGATCAGTCCCAGTCAAGCATGAGTACAAATTTGATCTGGACCAGGGGCAAATTTATTTAGTAGATGATCTAAATTTATTCTAAGTTTTTTCATCTGTACATGATATTATTTGAATTGTTCTTTAGGAAGATTGGTCTTCAGTATTGTTTCTTTTTTAGAGATTGGAACAGGAATAGACTCAAGGTTAAAAAATAAAAAATAGTTAAAAGTACATTTTCAATAATCCTGGAAAAAAGATAAATCCCTGAACTACAATGATTGTGATGCCATGAGGAAAAGGAGGAACCTATTGCAAGATAAAATATAGAGATGGAAACATAGGGTCATAAATATAGAATTTGAAGGGATCTCAGAGCTTCTTTTTTCTAACCCTCTCATTTTATAGGTAGGAAATTGAGATTGCCAGTGGTTTAGAGATGGAGAGAAAAAAGGAGTGTGTGGAGTAAAAGATAATTTCAAGGTTTTGAACACAGATGCTTTGGGAAATGATGTTGTATATGAACAAAAATAGCATTGTTATTATAAAGAAATGATTGAAGGGGTAAAGATGAGTTTGGCTTTTAAAATATCAAACTTTAAAGTATTTGTGAGATATCCAGATGGAGATATTCTTTCAGCAGTCAGAAATGAGCGAATTACCTCTAGAAGAGAGTTCAATCTGGTCCTCCTCTCCTGGATTTTCAGTATGTATTAGAATGATATACAGTGTCCCAAAAGTCTTAGATCAAAATAATATATTTATAAATTGCTTCACATAGTGCCTTGGACTTAGTAGGTACCATATAAGTGTTTATGCCCTCCCCCACTAGTGTGGTTTTAAACTATAAAAGCTTAAAACTAAATTAAGACTTTTGGGACACCCTGTACTTCACCTCAGAGTTAAAAAAAGCCCCCTCCTCTGTCCCTATCCTAATTGTCTGAATAGATAAAAAAAATCACTGAACTATAAATAACAATCTAAATATTGGGAACATAGAAGGTGATTGGTATGAATTTTAAGGTTACTGTCCTCCATCTAAATGCCCTACTGTTGGTGAGAATGGGGCATGTGAGTACCTTATACATCTTGTAGGTAATGCTTAATAAAGTGAGCATGCATGGAGCTCCATCCCTCCCAAAATGAAAAACCTGTTTTAAAACTGTTGAAGAGTTTCAATATATGGGAACCTGGCCTATAACCACATAGGTTAAATAATCTTTTGGTTCTAATAAGCGTGAATTCAAAGGTGTGGGTATTAGTAGCATAACTGGTATCGTGCCTCCAAATACCTTACCCTATAACCAACATCCTCAGTGACAATGGAAGTGTCCACCATGCAACCTGCTTGCCACAAGGTCTCCTTTATGCTGCAGCCATAGAAAAATACATTCTTCTTCTGAGAGTGCCCATGGAAATCACAGAAGACCTATGAGGGTCAGATGAAAGAGAAATTGAAATTAGTGTACCTGACCCTTCGATGTTTAATTGATTGATGATGAATTTAATGGTGATTATCAATACATATAAACTTGATTTGCAACTGCAGATGTGTATATCACTTGCTTGACCAAGGGCTATCCAACAGTATAGGATAATAGTGTGGTACCAATTCTCCAAATCTTTTCAATGCTCTCTAATACTGGGATGGATTTGTTTCAATCAGTCCCATCAACTGGTTGGGGTAATGGACTGATACTCAAAGTCCTAGAAATAAGCTCTGTGTCAAGAGAGACAATCTATTCATCATAACTTTTAACCCCCCAGGTGGCCCCCACAGTGCTTCCCATTTAAATAAATAGTCCAAGATGATCCCTTTAACACAATCATGAAATAATAACAGAAGACAAAGTAATTGTAATTGTAAAGTGAATGCTTTCATAAATCTGGATCACACTAGTGTACCAATTTGCACAGTGTCCAGTGGGTAGAGTGGGCACAAAAAACCCTACTGGTGAAGCATATAAGTAAAGAAATCTTAACAAGCCCGTGGTAACAAGCTAGACTTCATGTCTTGTTGCCCTTGGTCTCTTTAGGAAACAATCTACATCATACTTTATCTGATGCATGTGACTACTGTCATTCTGGACTTCTCTGCTCTCCTTCTGAACAAAATCACTTTTCTTCTACTCTCAAGATGCTGTAGCTCTCTTAGTACACATTTGCCTTATGCCTAGTAACTGCAAAGTGTCCCACATCTTCCCTCTTAGTTGAGTACTGAGGCTACATTACATTCTTTCAGTGAAAAGCTAGCCCTTGAGGCAGCTAGGCAGCACAGCGAGTAAGAGCACCAGCTCCAGTGTTGGGACGTCTTGGGGATCAAATCTGGGCTCAGATACTTAGCACCATACCCAAAAATAACTGGCTGTGTAACCTTGAGCAAGTTACTTAACCCCAATTGCTTAAAAAAAAAAAGCTAGCTCTTTGAATCTGCAGTCAATCTGTTCTATAACTCTCAGAATCTACAGTCAGATCTGTTCTATGACTGAGACATTCTCCCTTCCGAAACCACAGAGAACAATGTAAACAAGCCAGTGAAAGGTTTCTCTTTATTCAAGATACAGTTATCACTAGAGAGCAAGGGAGCCTTTCTCCAGTCAACTCTTCAAACAACAGAAGGTTCTGTTTAATCTAATTCTTGAATCTGAGCTTTCCACCAATCAGATCAGTTCCCTACGTAAACTGCAAAGTCTGCCTATTTCTAGTAAGCTGATTTCAATCATACTCAATTCAAAGTAGTATATATTATTTTCTGTCTCCTATCTGCTTCTCTATTCTGTTGACTTCTCAGATCCACTAGTTCCTCAGCCCCATCAACTTTAATATTCTATTCATGGCTTTTAGAATCAGTTAACATTTCTTTGACCATAAATGAGATTGAACATATGTTATATTATTAAAAATGTGTCCTTTTGACACAGCAGTAACACTTCTAGGAATGTATCCTAAAGAGATCACAAAAATGTGAAAAGGACCTACATGTACAAAAATATTTATAGCAGCTCTTTTTGTGGTGGTCAAGAACTGGAAATTGAGGGGATGCCCATCAATTGAGGAATAGCCAAATAAGTTGTGGTCTATGAATGTAATGTAACACTATTGTGGTATAAGAAAGGATGAACAGGCAGACTTCAGATAAAACTGGGAAAACTTACATGAACTGATGCTGAGTGAGAGGAGCAGAACCAGAAGAATATTGTACACAGTAACAGCCACAGTGTACAAGAACTGATTTTGATAGACTGAACCCTTCTCATCAATGTAAGTACCTAAAACAATTCTAAAGGATACACAATGGAAAATCCCAGCCACATCCAGAGAAAGTTCCATGGAGTTGGAATGCAGGATGAAGCAGACTATTTTTTTTTATTTTATTTTGTTCTTTTTATTTTCTTTCTCAAGGTTTTTCCCACTCATTATACTTCTATGCAACATGACTAATGTGAAAATGTGTTTAATAGGAATGTATGTGTAGAGCTCATATCAGATTTGAAGCCATTTGGGTAAGGGACAAAGAAGGAAGGGGTAGAAAATTTAAAACTTATGGAAGTGAATGATGAAAACTAAAAATACATAATTTAATTTTAAAAATGTTTCCTCTTTTGCAAATTCTCTTTTAGCATTATTTGACTAACCATTAGGAATTGTAATTTGTGAATTGCTTATAGAATATAAGTTCCTTGAGGGCAAGGTTCTTTATTTTTTTCCCCTTTATTTTCCCAAGATTTCATGTCCCATATTAACATTTACTAGGCATGTAAGAAAAATTTGTTCATTGATTTGTAAATTTTCACAAATTCCTCCTTTATTTTCAATATTTTATCCATCAAATATGCCATACACATTTTCTAAAAGTTATTTCTTTTTATTTGATCATTTTATTTTCTGGGTTTTTTTTTTCATTTTCTTGTCTTGAAGCAAACCTCTTATCCCCAGTATTCCTATCTACTTAATAGTCATCTCCTCTCTATAATATACTGTGATTTTGCTGAACTCATTGTTATATACATAATTATTTTTGAGACTATTGGATTTCAGACCATTTGATTTGAAAACAATAATATTTAGATCACACCAATAATGTTAATCATTTGTCATTTTTCTGTATTATTACGATATTTATAATTTCAAATACCATGTCAAATAGATATAGTGAAAACAATCCTTTGTTTTATACGTGACCTTATTGGGAAGGCTTCTAAAATGTCTCCATTGTTTATTTTTCTGGATTTTTTCCTAATGATAGATATTTTATTCTAATAATAAAAATCCATTATTTGAATAAATTTAATAAACATTTATTAATACCTACTATGTGCAATGTAACATGTTAGATACTAGGATGCCAAGACAGAAATTAAAGATTCTCCATTTTCATAGAAATTATATTCTTGCTTCAGTCTTCATCATTAAATGCTAGATTTTATCAAAGACCTCTGAGCATCTATTGACATAATCATGTGTTTTTTGAAAGATTTTTATCTGTGTCAAGATATTTTAAAGCAGTCTTGCATACCTATTGCCTAGTTTTAATGTATTGGGTGAGCCTCAGTGAAATCTAGGTCTTCCCTAGGAAACTGAGTTACTCCTGGGTATGCCATAATATTTTATGACTGCTATGAGATGACCAACAATTGTCAAATAGAGGGCTAGATTTCCTAATATCACCCAGGATGGACCCACACTAAAAAAAATCAACTTCTACTATATAAGGCAGAGTACACCTTTACTGATTTATTGATATTTTATGGTGTGGTAGAGATATCTCCCCCAACCACTGTAATAACTTTAATGCATCAATATTAATTTAAGAAGAAAAAAGGTAGGAGACAATATACTCACTGATCCTTCCTTGCTAATTTTGAAGCCAGAACACTTAGAACCATCTTTTCTCAAACCCACACTCCCCTCACTGAGTCACACATACACATGCCAGGCCTTTATATATAAACTTTGGTCTGAGTTGTATTTAACTAATGTATATGCAAGCCTCATTATGACTTGCCTCAACAAAGAAGAATACTAGTTCCTTATAACAGACTGATCTGGATGCCCTCCATTTTGTACCTCCAAAAAGATGTGAATATTTGTGGAATGGGTTATATGGTTGTTGGGTTTTCCTTTTAAATGTTTCTCCCCATCCTACCCTGTTCCTCCACAAATTAATCTGGAATCTTGTTTTAGACTTGACCACTCCACACGAAATGCATTTTGCTCAGCTTCTCCTCCAAACCCCCTCCCCCTTTCACTCCCTATTGCCAAATCCCCTGACCCAACTTTTGTTCACTTCATGGCTTTGCTAGCTTTGGGGTTGCCATGTTTTCCATTCCTGATATCTGGGTATTGTTTCCATTTTACAGTGGCAAGATCTCTGCATTATTAATACCTTTGTCATAGGAAAATGAAAGTAAGGCTGGTGCTGTGAGGAGGCATAACCTGGGAAATATGATAGAAATCCAAAAACAGCAGCATTTCCAATTAAACCTCCCAAGGATTATGTGAACCCTGGAGATTTAGCCCTTATGGCTCATGTACAATGTTCTACAGATTTTTGTTCAGCAAAAGCTCTGGAGTGGAGTGAATATCCCTATGAGGTAAATAACATTAGTGGCATGTTCAATTACTGGCTAATAGTCCCACTGGAAAGACTGCATTTACCAGTTCCTCTAATGACAGATGTGCACTTTTCTTAATAAGTGTTTCATCTGAGTTATCAGCAACATCCAGTCAAGGTTAGGTTAACCAAAGGTAGTGTGTATGAAATTGAGTCTTAAAGTATCTAAAGGGGGATTTTTAAGCCCCACGCCTATTCCCAACTCAGGAGTTTCACTTAAATTGAGCTGTTCAAGGCCTGTTTCAAGGAAGCCTTCATGAAGCTGTCTTTGCTCAGAGTTGAGATTTGGCCCCCTCCAATGGCTAATTGTGAGTGAAATTAACCACATGGAGCTTAATAGAATGTGCAACTGGCTAACTGGTTTGGAAAGTTCCCACAGGGGGTCCTATTATTATACCATAGTAATATGATTAGAAGTGTATTTTTTCCTCCTCCTCTTGTTAGAGCTTGCTTTTAAAAGCTTTAACAGTCCTTTGATAGATCCCATGTAAGCAAATAATGAATATGTGCAGACTAATGCATTCTATAGTTATATAGTACCTTTCATAAATGGAAATAAAATCACTTTGCAAACATCAAATCAGCCAGTTATCAGAGGCAGGTATCATTTTCCATCCTAAGGTTCCCAATTAGAAAAAAAAGTGTGAGTGAGCCACTGGGCTTCACATAAAGGAAATCAGTCTGTCAACAAGCATTTACTAAGAGCTTAGTATGTCTTAGGCATTGTGCTAAGTGTTAGAGATCCAAAGAAAGGGACAAACCTACTGACTTGCTTACCCTTTGAGCAAACAAACATTCCTTAGGCACTTAGGCATTCACCCCCAAGTGCTTCTATTCAGTGGCCTGGAATTCTGTGATTTTTTTTTTCGTTTCTATTAGAGAGAACAATGAACATGGAACCCAAAAAACTGTGGATTTTTTTTGCATGTGTTTAGATTCATATTCCACATATGACCTTGGGTAAATTATTCCATGGACTCCCTGAGTCATAGTTTCCTCACTGCTGAAATGAGGGGAGAAATAATTGTAGGATATAATGCAAGTGTGAGGAAAGCGATTTCCAAAGTATAACTTTCAATGTTATTGGGAGCTATTATTATTTTTTAAAGAAAATTCTAATACTTCTTGATACCAAGGTCCTAAAAATTACTTCCAGAATCCATGGACCAAAAAGACAGGAAAGAGCATTTGCTTAGGGCTTACTAAGTTACCAGAACTGTCCTACATGCTGGAGTTTCAAATACAAAAAGCATGATTGGACCTGACCTCAAGAAAATTATTTTCTAATAGAATGATACAATGCATATGGGAAATGAGGGACAGAAGTATTTTGGGCAGGGGAGACACAGGCATGATGAATGGGGTCATAGGGTATTTCAATGGCATGAGTTTCCAAGAACGTTAAAATTGATTTGATGACAGTTCCAGGACAAAAGGTAATAATCAATGGAGGCATGAGAAAGACTGGAGTACAGAAAGGAGAAAAGCACTACAGAATGACAGGAAGTTCATTGTGCTGCATTATCATGAGTGAAGGGCCCCAAGATATGATGAATTTCTCAGATATTAGTTACATAGGAAAAGGGGTTCCTTTGATTTTCACTATATCAGTCTGCCAGTCAGCATTCTCTCATTAATCTATGCCAGCAAATATTTTCTATTTACCTTTCCATTAAAAAGAGGGAAATTTGATTTTCAGAGAACATGCTATGAGTGTCCAAGACCAAAAATAAATACTGCAATTATAGCCCTATTGTGTATCAGGTCCTTTACTATGCATAGAGGATATAAAGGTAAAAATGAAAATAGTCCCATTCTAAAGGTGAGTGTATTCTATATAGGTGTCTAGGTGACACAGTGAATTGAACACTAGACTTGGAGACAAAGAAAACCTGAGTTCAATCTGACCTCAGATACTTATTAGCTCTGTGACCCTGAGCAAGTCATTTGGCATCTTTGGACTATTTCCTCATCTGTAAAAATTACATAATTGGAACAATCAACTCCCAGGACTGTTGTAAGGATCAAATGATACAATATTTGTAAAGCACTTTGCAAACATTAGAATTATAAATGTTGGTTTTTAGTGTTATTGTTACTAAAGGCAAGGAAACCAACAGATACACTGAAAATTAAATAAGAAATATATACAAAGTAATTTCCTGTTGGAGTCTCCTGAAGAATAGATTGATCAGGATAAGCTTTCTGTAGGATCTATCACTTGAGCTGAGGGATGAAGGAAGAGTAGGAATTCTTAGAAGCTAGAGTAAGGAGGGAGGGCATTCCAGGCATGAGGCATAGCATGTACAAAGACAGAGAAGAAGAACATAGGATTTCACAAAGAGGAATAGCAATGAGTCATTATGGTTGGAAAAGAGAATGTATGAAAATAAGAAACATGCAACTAGACTGTAAAGGCAAAATGGAGCTAGGCTGTGAAGATCTTTGAAAGTCAACAGAAGACTATATGTGTTATCCAAGAGGAAAAAGGACATCAATGGAGTGTTTTAGAGAGGGAAGTGACATGAAAAATATTGTGTTTAATATAAATTTGGTGGATGAATAGAGAATATATTAGAGAGGGGTGTGGATGGATTCAGGGAGACCAATTACAATAATATTGAAAAAATTCAGAAGAGAGGCAAAAAATATTTAGCCTGGGTCATGGTTATGTAAATACAGAGAAGGGGATGAATGTAAATATTGCATGGGTAAAATTTAAAATACTTAGCGACTCATTGGATAAGACAAGTGATGGTTTAATATAAATCTGAGGTTGAGAATCTAAGTTGCTAGAGGAAAAGTAGCACCTGCAACAGAAAGAACTTAGTGAAGAGAAGACTTGTGCAAAAGATGTTTTATTTGGACATATTGAGTTCAAGATGCCAAAAGTTATCAAGTTGGAGGTGTTCAACAGACAGTTGCTAAAGAACTTGAATCATCTGAGAGACTGTGATTATATCTGTATCTGGAACTTCTTTGAATAGAGGCAATAGTTGAACCCATTATTGCTAATAAGATCACTGAATTTATATATAGAGAGAAGAGGGCCCAGGACAGAGCCCTGGAGTATACCAAAGGATTACAAGGTTAGGCAGGGATGCTGCTGAAAGGAATTTTTTTTAAAGTGGTCATATAGCAACAGAATCAAAAGAAAGTAGGGTTTTGACACCCCAGGAAAGAGAGGGTATCTAGAAGGAAGAGGTGCAAATCAGTGAAAAAGGCTAAGAAATACAAATGTTCTTTTAAAAGTCATCAAAATAGGTAATTAGTGGATCACTGTTATCCTCGAAGAGATAGTTTGATTCAGTTGAGAGAAGAGGTCAGAAGCCAGATTGCAAGGGTTTTAAGGGATGAGTATGAAGCAAGATAATAGAGGCAAAATTGTAGACTGCTTTTTCTTAGAGTTTGGCTATGTGGAAAGGAAAATAAATAAAAGACAGAAATTCTGAGGGGATGGTAGGATCAAATGAAGTTTTTATTAATTTAAAGCATGGGTGAAATTTGGACTTATAAGCAGTAGTGAAAAGGCTTATGGATAAGTAGAGGCAGAAAATTAGAGAAATAAAAAGGGGATAATAGAACACACAAGTTTCTCTCAAACAGTGGTGTCAGACTCAAAGAGAAAAAGGGCTACTGAGCTATACATAAGGATTTCTACAGATACATATTGACTTAGAAAACCACATATTAAAATTGTCCGTGTTTTATTTTATTTATTTTGTTAAATATTTCCCAAATATATTTTCATCTCTTTCAGGCCATACTTAGGAATGTTGTGTTGTATGTTCAATATTTCTTCTCTAGATGACCAGATAGGGATAAGGCCAAGGACACAAGTCAAGAATTTTTCATTGGTAAAGAGAAGAGCCACTTCTTCTGAGATGAGAGCAAATGAGGAGAGAACAAGAAATAAGGTTGTAATAATTTGGAGTATGGTGTTAGGGAGAAGAGAGAGCTCATGATAGATGGCTTCAGATTTTTCCAGTGAAATATTTGGCAAGGTCATCTACTGAAACAAGTGAAAATAAGCATAGTGTTGGGGACTAGAAGAAATAAGAGAAGACTTGGAACAGTTGATGAAAAAAGTGGCAGAGAAGGACTTTCAGGAAAGAATAAAAATATCAGTATACAGCAGATGAGGGCCTAGGTGAGGGAACAGAGAATAAATTTGTATATGACCCTGTTAGCAGAATTTTATTACTTCCTCCATCTGACTAATGCAGTACACATATAGGACTAACAGGAGATGGTAAGAATAATATAACTTTGTCATCTAGAAAGGGATTAGTGGTTATTGGACCAAGGAAAAAGTGATTCAAGGGTAAAAAAATAATATTAAGCTAAACTAGTTAATTACTGAGTCAAGATTTTGAAGAAAAGAAAATGAAGTCAGAGTAGGGGTGATGATCCAGAAACAGAGGGAGAGGATAGGGCATTGGGAGGTAGTGGCAATTTCAGAGAAATTTGTCTAGATTGTGAGGATAGAAGAGATGGTGTGCAGAGAGCTTAGAGCTCCTTGGAAATCTTGTTAAAACAGCACTTCATGATGCCACCTCAGGATGGAAAATGCCATCATTTTTTTGGCCTTTTTTTGACTTCTATTTTCAAAGAGGCTGATTAATTTAGAAAAAAAAATTCTATGGGGACTGAATTAGGTCAAATTGTTGGCCAGGAAAATTATTTGAGTAATTAGAAATTCAATTCCCCTTGGGTCCCACAGAGAAGGACAGGGTAAACAAAGAAAAAAAATCTAGTTCCTTCTCCCAGGGGTAAAAAAGCTGGTTCACATGAATTGTAAACTAAAATCAATAGGCTCTTCAAAGAGACAGAAAAATAAGTTTACCAACACTCCTGTATAGGGAGTAAAGAGCAAGGAGGATACAGGGATCGATAACCTCTCCTAATTCCTCAATTCTGAGTCTCTACAGTGGGACAAGAGCCAGAGACTGCTACAAAAGCTTAGCTCTGTACACGAATCTAATCGAAGTTTCCAGCATCCTTCTTGAGGTAGATTAAATGATACACAATTCTCACATGCTATACCTATCCCAGCCAACTCAGTCACAAGAATATTGCCTCTGTGAAGAGTGTAGGCATTATACAAGATATATGTGAATGTATGTATACAAATATATATATGCATAAATATGTATACATGGGAGCACACACACATATATATGTATATATACATATATGAGCATAGGCAATATAGAAGATATATACATACATTTGTATATATGCATGCACATATACACACATCTGTATACATCTTCTAAAATGCCTATGGCATATATATAATATATGTGTGGGGGGTATACACATATATGTCTCTATGTGTATGTATATATATTTATATGTGTATATGTATAACTTAGTAATTATGTAAAAGATAAATTTAAGAGGAGAGAGATTTCAGTCAAGAAGACCAATTCAAGTATGAATTAATGAAAGCCTAAACTCCAGGGGTGGATGGAAGTACAGTGAAGACAGATGGAAGAGATAGTATAGACACAGAATAAACATGGTTTGACAACTCTGGATATTGGAGTGAGGGAGTGGGAAAAGATGATGATGGCTCTGAAAATACTGAAAAACAGAATTCCAGAAGAGTGTTTTGTTTAGAGATGGAGAGAGATAATAAGTTCTATTTTGGATATCTTAACTTTGAGGTGCCTAAGGGACATGGCACATGTGGGGGCAGAACCCTGCTGTTCTGCCTACTTCTTTTTTTTTTTTTTGGGAGGGAGGAAGGTAGGGCAAGTGGGGTTAAGTGACTTGCCCAAGGTCACACGGCTATTTTTTGTATTAAGTTTCTGAGGCCAGATTTGAACTCCTCCTCACTCCAGGGCTGTTGCTCTATTCACTGCGCCACCTAGCTGCCCCTGTTATTCCTACTTCTAAAAGTTCAGGTTACCTCCATAGACCACTGGCTAATGTGTGATTATCATTTGGGGCACTGATTTTGCTGGGCCTCATTGCTACACTAGTCAACTGACTGCTCCTAGGGAGTACTGATTGTACACACAAAATTCATCTGTTCTCCTGTAAAAAAAATAATAATAAATCTCAAGAAAAATATTGCTTTTGTCCAACATTAGGCTGAGAACCCTAATCTATCACCATCCACAGAACCCCAGAAGGGTTCCTCAAGCTTCTTTATGTTTCCTTTGTTTTGGCACTGAGACAGTCTTCTGTAAATAAGATAGGAACACAAACCGGATGAATGACAGTGCTTATGGTATCTTCAGGAGGTTGACTAAATATATCCAGGTAGGTAACTAAAAGGTGATATAGAGCCCATTAAAGAGCTTTGTAACACTGTGAATAGCATTTAGTACTCAGCTGTTTCTCACCCACCTTTCAGATGCTCCCAGCAGGAAACAAGTCTGTGGCTGTCATGTTTATAGCTAATTAATGTTTATTTATATTTTTAAACAAGCCTTTCACCTGTCACATTTTAAAATAAATCTTCTCTTCGATTAGAGGTTGTCAGAGCAGAGAGGAATCCTGCCTTATTGGTTTTCATTACATGAGTCAGGTAAGGTGCCAGCCAGCCCTATGAGGATATCTTTCCTCCCTCCTCCTCTTACTGCCAAGCTTCCCTACCTAGTAGTTACTGTACCACCCAGAGATATGCCCTCCCAACAGGGTACTAAATGAGGGCTGAGCTGGGGCTCAGCTGCCCTCCTCCAGGTGGAGGGGTTGTATCAATCTGCAAGGCCCCATTAAGTGAATCATTGAATCCACCTCCTAGCTTTCTAGTTGTTAATGTTGTTAATGTCAAAGCTAAGGATCTTAAAGGGGAAACCATTTTCCCAAGTTCACATGAAATATTAGAGGCAGAGTCATGCTTTCTGAGTTTTTCTCTCTTTACCTGACTGATTTCTGGCATTTTTAACAATGTATTTCACAGTAATTACTGCACTCCTATTTCTTCAAATCCTGCTTGGAGTATTTTATTGTATTTTAATTGCGGGTGTCATGTAGTCATTTTGACACCTTGGATGTAGATCATTGGGCAGCTAACTAAACTTACATTCAAATCCTTGAGTGAGCAAGGTAATTTTGTTATATAAGGTTAGCACTGGGTTCTTCACCTATTAAAACATCTCACTATTAAAAGTGTCTTTCAAGTGAAACCTTTGGAACATTCCTGTTATCTGATTACAGTTTATTTCTTAGAAAGCTGAAGAGTAACAAAGTTAAAGGAGACTCACCACTGGGGTCCGGCCAATGTTATTTAAATAGTGTAAGAGGCCTTTCGTATGGTAGATAGTTGGCTGATGTTGGGCACTAGGGGAGAGCCATTGTCTGTTGAGATCCTCCCCTCTCAGTGAACATCTATGACTGAAAAAAAGGAAAAGCGAGAGAGACAATTTTTAAAAAATATATTCTCAAGGCAAACAAGCAAATGAATGAATCTAGCTTTTTTTCTGAGTTTCACATAATCAACAAAGAGTTGCAGATGCCCAGATAGCTGCAAATCTGTCCTTCAATGTCCCAAAGATATATCAGCAACTCATGGAACAGAAGGAATCAGTGCTTACTTTAAAGTTTGTGCTCAGCAATCGAGAACTTTGGAGAGAACACAGAACATGTACTTCACATGCACATATCCCTGAAGAGCAAATCTATGGGACTCCTCAAGGCTCTTCTCCCTCTAAGCCAATATACAATACTGTATAGTGGATAAAACGATGAATTTGGAGTCAAGAGGAGGACATGAGTTTAAATCCAATCCAGAGGTTTTACTAGCTGTAGGGCACTGGGCAAATCACTTCATCTCTCTCAGCCTCAGGATTTATATGTTTGTTGTTGTCATTTTTCATCTGTTAAATTAGGAGGTTGACTTGATAACCTTTGAGTTTTATTCAAGTTCTAAATCTGTGATCCTCTCAACCCTTTAGTCAATTAGGTTGAAAAATTTTAAAACCACTTAAGGGGGTGGACAGGTAAATTTGACATAGGTCACAAAGGTCTTAATTCCATAAATTCAAAGAATTTTTAAACTGTTAGGGAACTTGTTGATTACCTAGTCCAGTAATTACAAAGTTTGGCAGCAGACCTCAAAAAGGAACTGACTGGGTCGGTAAAATTTTTCTAAAGGATCTTTGAATATATATGTTCAGGAGTTCAATCATGTATAAGTCTGTGACTCCATTTGGGGTTTTCTTGACAAAAACAGAGTAGTGTGTCATTTCCTTCTCCAGATAATTTTTTTACAGGTGAGGAAACTGAGGCAAACAAGTTAAGTGACTTGCCCAGGGTTACACAGCTAGTGTCTGAGGCCAGATATGAATTCAGGTCTTCCTGACTCCAGGCCCAGCACACTATCCATTTTACCACATAGCTGCCTCCTTGAATTTGTAGATAAATTGATAAGTGAACAAAAACATACATTCTGTATACCCAATAAATAACATGTGTCACATATATCACTAGTTCAGTGTAAACATTAAGATAGAAAATCAGGATGACAGAATCATTGTTGATTATAATGGTAATCACAGTTCACATTTATATAAAGTACTTTAAAGTTTACCAAGACTGATGCATACATTATTTCTCTGAAGCTTCACAACAACCTTGTAAATTTGTTACTACTTGGTGTTATTATCTCCTTTTTACATATAAGGAAACTGAGGCTTAATGAGCTTAAATGTCTTGCTCGTGTTTACAAAACTAGTAATCACCAGATGCAGGATATGAATCTAGGGTTTCCTGATTTCATGCTCCTTCTCTATTTATTCTGACCTTTTGTCATTATGTATTTTCTCAATCTATGCTAATAAATTAATCAACAAGTATTTATTAAGCACAGGATTATGTACCATGTGTTGGGGAAGCATATATTAAAAATAATAATCTCTACACACAAGGAGTCTACAAGCTAAGAGCACAATCATTGTCTTGTTGGGATTTGTAAAATTTGCTCATATTAAAAGAAGTCCTCATAGTTGAAAAAGGTAAAGAACCAGAGAATCAATTCAAACCCCTTATTTTACAGATGAAGCAACTGAAAGACACAGAGATTGAGTGATCTAAGGCTATACATTTAGTTACTGGAAGAAAACAGGTCTTTTCATATGCTTCTTATTTTTTTAAATTTTTATTTGTTTTGTTTTTATATCAACATTTCCTGATAAAAGCCTCTCCCTTTTCCACTACACAGTTGACCAGAAACATTATCATATAACATTTTTTTTTCTTTTTGGAGGGTGGAAGGCAGCACAATTGGAGTTAAGTGACTTGCTCAAGGTCACACAGCTAGTAAGTATTAAGTGTCTGAGGCAGCATTTGAATTCAGGTCCTCCTGACTCCAGGACCAGTGCTCTACTCACTCTGCCACCTAGCTGCCCCTCATTTAACATTTTTAAAAGACAGAGGAAAAAAGCAGATTAGCAAACTCAACCATCATATCGACAAAGTCTAGCAGAGTATACAATATTCCAACTCATAGTTCCATAGCACTGCAGATATGAGAGGGGTTATTTTTTTTCAGCCCTTATCCAGGTCCAAGTTTCTTCACTGTTGTATTGACAGAGTATCCTACATATTTTTCCTTTTTGTATATTTTTATTATACTTTATTGTAGTTATTGTGCATATAATGTTCTAGGTTTTTTTTTATTTCATTCTGCATCAGTTCATGATACTGAGTTCTTTCTAATCATGTCTCCAAGACTTTCCACCAGAAACCAGATGGATGCACTGATAGTATTTTAATTCATTTGCATTGTAGGATATAACTAAGGTAAAATATGGAGTAGATGAAATGTGTTTAATTATAATTTTTCAATGAGAGGCATCATTACAGGGTAGAGAGAAAGCTGGCCCAAGAGTCAGAAAGTCAAGGTGAAATTTCTACCTCTAAAACATTGACTGGGTGACCATGAGCAAGTCACAGTCTCTCAGAATAGGTTGTGTGGCAAATGTTTATGTATACTGGGAGAAAAAACTTTCTCACAGGTTCAAGTAAACAAATACCTAAGTTATTTTTTCAAGCCAAAAAAATACTTTTACATGTTATCTATTTGAGCCCTTTTGAGATCCCTGTGGAATAGTGCCCCTCTCCCCTCATTTCCTTTTCATTTTATTTCTTATGAATTTAGAAGACTTTTTACTCTTGTAAACATATGTGTATTTTTCCCTCTTAAACCCATTCCAAATGAAAGTAGGTTACCAGAATTACCAGCTCCCCTCCCCCATCTATTTCCTCTGTATTGATTCTTCCTCTTGTACCTCATTAGTAAAAAAGAATTGTTCTTTTTAGCTGTTCCTAAATGGTTTACTTTTTAAACTCATACCATACTCAATCTTTCTTATGAGTTACCCAATTATTAATAAGAATCTTGGACATACATTTTATATATATATGTATATAAAGTAAACCATATGTCCTTACTGAATCCTTTGTAATCAGTCTTTGGTATGTACCTTATGTTTCTTTTGGCTCCTGTATGTCAAATCTTCTTTAATTTCAGGTTTGTTTTTGTATTTTAATAGTCTTGAAATACTGACAGTTAATCAAATTTTCTTTCTTTTTATTCAGTATTATGCTTAATGCTGGGTTTAACATTTTTGGCTGGAGCCCCAATTCTTTGCTCTTCAAGATACAGTGTTCCAAGACCTTGGTCCTTTCTATAATATTCCTACGAGTTTTCCACATACGAGTTCTTTTAAGTGGTGATCAATGGATTTTTTCTATTTCTACTTTCCCCCCCCCTTGTTCTAATGCTTCAGAACAATTTTCTATTATTGTATCAATATTCTCTTTTTGACCATAACTTTCAGTTAGTTAGTCCAGTTATTTTTATTTTTTCTCTCCTTGATCTATTCTCCAGATCTGTTGTTTTTTTTTTTTGTAAGATGTTTTACTTTCTCTTCTATTTTTTCATTATTCACATTTTGTTTAATTATTTCTTGACTTCATATAATTTCACTGGCTTTTTCTTGCACAATTCTAATTTTCAAAGTGTCCTTTTCTTCCTTATGATTCTGGATCTCCTTTTCTAATCGCATGACATTCCTTTTGTAATCTTGTTTTTCTTGGCTTATTCTTTTATTCTTTTTTTGTTAGTTTTCTCTCCATCTCTATCACTTGATTTTTAAAGTCTTTTTTTTAACATATTTTGGGGCAGGTGACCATTTGATGTTACTCTTTAGGGGCTTCTTTACTTCAATATCCTTCTCTGAAGAAGAACCCCAGCCTTCTCTGTTCCCATAATAACTTTCTATGGTTTGATTCTTTCTCCTTTGCCTGTGAATTTTTTGTGGCAATAGCTTAATTTTTGTAATCAACTCTAGCCCTGAGTTATGGGGGAATGGTGCCTCTTCCCCAGACATTCAGCTCTCTCCTCTAGCCTGGAACCAAAGGCAAACCTCCAACCTCTTGTAAGTGCCCACAGTCAAGGATTTTCTGCCCTAGTCCTTCTGCACTCATCCGGTATGCTGGTTCCTTCTTGCCCCTGCCTGCTCTTTGCAGCACAGCTGGGTCTGTCATTCCTTGTCAGCAGAGATTCCCTCGAACTTCCAGGGCTCAGACACCCAATTCTCCGCACTATGCTGGGGGTAAAAGTTCCTGTGGCTGGGGACCAGGCAGCCTTTCAAACCAACAAATCTCAGGGTTTGCCACTTGCCCCAGATCGTCAGTTATCCCCTCTAGCCTGGAACCAAAGCCAAATCTCCAGTCTCCTTAAGTACCCACAGCCAGTGACTTTTCTGCCCCACTGCTTCTGCAATCACCGGGCATATGCAATGATCTGCTCTTTCCTTCTCACCCACTCTGGTCTTCCCAATACATCTCGGTTTGGCTTTCCTTGTCAGCAGGGGTTCCCTCGATCTTCCTGGGCTCAGATGCCCAACTACCCTCACTATAGGGGTTGTGGAGGGAGTTCCTCTGTCTGGGGCCCAGGCAACTTCTCAAACCAACTAACCCCAGGGCTTTCCACTTGTTGTTAAAGCAGACTGGAGCCTGGAAGTGTTTACTCTTCAGAGGCATCAAACCTCATCCTGGCATTTTTCTTCTGATCTTCTCAAATTGTCCCAGGAATACCCCTGCTGTGCCCTATTCTTACTTATTTTTACAAGCACTTTGCCTTAAGGTGCTATATTTTATCTCTTTTGTTGGGAAAAAATCTTGAGAGCTTGGAATTTTCTGACCTACTCTGCCATCTTCCCAGAATCCTCACTAGGTTCTTTCTTCCCTATGTACTGTTTCTTCTTACCAAAGCTTCTCAGTTCTTTAATATAAGTTTATATAATCTGATGAAAAGCTAATTTACAGAAATGCATTAGTTATATAATAGGGAACTGTCTACTTTGAAAAACAAAAGGACTCTAATGAATTATTAAAAGAAGAATTTCAGGTAACAACCATTAGTGAAAGAAGATATTTAGGGCCAAATTCTTTTCAATAACCCTGTAATCATAATATGTATGTGGCTACTTACAGGTCTGCCTTTACATTGGACTGTGGCAGTAATTTTGCTTGTAGCTCTAAGAAAACATAAAAATAAAATGTACTTTCACTTAATCCATCATCATCTTACTGGACCCTTTTGCTGTGCAAGTCATCTTTCACAAGGATACAAACCAATATCTTGAAAGCTTCCAAAGTAGAATGAACATGATTGAAATGAGACTCCTGAAAGTCATGCAATACGCTTAACATGTTGGAGAAAAAAGCCTTGGGAGTTCTAATCTTCAGACTGAAGACAATTCTTATCAATGTCATGGAAGATGATCCTCTAAACAATATTTAAAGGGCTTGTAATGTCAGCCACCAACACAGATGGCAACTATCTTAGTATAAAAATCATAAGAAGTCGTATGAGATATGCAGAAGTTAAATGAATGGATCAGAGTTATATAAAATGTAAACCTAGGTTTTCTTGAATGCAAACACATTCTACTGTACCATAATGACTCTTAGAGTCATAGTAAAAGACTCCTTTTTTGATTCTTTCCTCTCCCTATGCCACATAATCTGTTGTTAAATTCTCTATCTCTTGTCTTCCTCCATTCCAACATCTTAGCTTACATAATATTCTTTTTTAATGTCCTTTTCCAATATGTTTTCATTTAATTTGTCCCTCTTCTCATTTATATCCCTTTCTAGCCTAGCTTGAATTCTTTTTTTTCCTATTTTTGGGCCATAATCTTACATGATCCTTTATTCTTTTTATTTTCTTCATAAAAAGGTAGAAAATTTAGAGTAAAAAAAATGTGATACATTTTTTTTTCATTTCTACATTAGTACTTTCATAGATACATTTCTCTTGGACATTTTTTATGATTTTATCTTTCTTTTGTGTTCTATGAGTCCTAGGTTTAACATTTTCTTTCAATGCGGTCCAATATGTCATATATCTGGATATATGACTCTCATAACACATAGTATATCAGTTACCCAGAGGAGCTCATACATTTCAAAATGGGATGAAATCTTGGGAAGTACAACTCCTTTTTTTTTTTGCTTTTTCTAGGGAGGAAGGTAGGGCAATTGGGGTTAAGTGACTTGCCCAAGGTCACAAGGCTAGTAAGTGTTGTGTCTGAGGGGAAATACAACTCTTGCTTAGATGAGGTTGCCTCCTTTTGTGCCCATCTCTTCCAGATAAAATTCATTATCAGGCCATTATTTTTACCATGAATATACACACTTCCTTACTTTGTAGAACTGTTAAAAAATGTCACTCTCATTTAAACCCTCTCGGATTAAACTGCTTTCCATTTCATCTCATCTCAGTTCCTCTAGCTCACTATTCTTATTCTATTATCCTACTGCCCTCTGTCTTGCAAAGTTTGTTAGCTGTAAATTAAAGAAATAACTAACCCTTTTCTGCTCATCTTAAAGATGACTGAGAATAGATGTCCTTTTTAAAAATTTCTTTTCTTTTTTAGATTTATTTTAAACAAGTACAAAATAAGAAAAGAAAAACTGTCATGAACATAAGAGAGGATTCACTATAAAGCAATAAATTTCCATTTCAAGAAAACCTATATAATAAATATTAAACATTGTTTTCAAAGCTGTCCAGCTTTTCTTTGCTTCTATGTGACATTTCTTTGTTCTCTGCTGTTCACTTTTTATTTTTTTTTCCTCCCCCCCAAGAAGACGACAATTAAGCATGGAGATATGTATGTGTGTATATATACATGTGTACACATAGACATACAAATGTACCCACACAAATACATGTACTATGAATATACATAGAAATCTATAAACACCTACACATACATATATATATTTTATAGAGAGAGAGACACAGACATTCATACACATATATGTAAGACTTTACTATGCTTATTTCTATTTGCCCTGTGTTTTTCTGAAGGTGGATAGCATCTTTTTCAAAAATCCAATCTTTTATGGTCTTTTCTAAGTCAACCAGCTCATCATATCCTATAGCAGTATTCCACATATACACAGCAACATTCCAGCCCAATCCCATTCTATAAGAGAGATTGTCTATATCAAAGGTTTTTTCACCCCAATTTTGTGTATTCCTTCTTTTGTTGACTGTATAGGTTTTATTTATACAAGAACATTTTAACTTAAAATAATGAAAATTATCCATTTTACACTTCAACAATGCTCTCACCTTATAATATGATTTAATGTCTGACACTACTTGATGTGCTTCCTTCACATCATTCCCCCCCCCCAATTTTTTGAAGTTCCTGACCTTCTGTCCTTCTAAATGAACTTTGTTGTATTTTTTTCTAACCCAGTAAGACAATTTTTAGTAATTTAATTGTGATGGCATTACAGAAATTGATTAATTAGGTAAAACTGTCATTATTTATTATATTGGCTTTTCCTATCTATGAATAATAAATATTACTTCAATTTTTTAGATCTAATTTTATTTATATAAAATGTTTTGTGTTTATATTCATATAGTTCCTGCATCTGTTTTGGCAGGTATACTGTCAGGTATTTTAAAATGTTTTATTTTAAATGGTCTAAAACAATACTGAATTATACATCTGACCCATAGTATAGTTTCCCTACTTTTCTCTTTTGATGAAAATCAACTTTAGCTCTAACTTTGTCTGAAATCATGATTACTATCCCCTGTTATTTTATATAATAAATTTTACTCCTGACATTTATTTTATGTTTGTGTATATCTCTCAGTTTTATGGCATTTCCTGAAAGCAACATATTATTGAATTCTATTTTTTTAATCTATGTTTCCATTTTATGGCTAAATTCATCCCATTTACATTCTAAGCTCTAGTTACTTGTTGTTCCTTCTTCCTATTTTTCCTCACTATCATTCTCTCCCTGTTCCTATCCCTCCTCACTCCTCTGCTTTACTTCTACAAGCTACTTTGTCTTCTTATTTCTCAACCTACCCACCCTTCTAACAATCCCATCATTATCCTCTCCCCCTACCCTATTCCCTTTCTCTTTTAATATAGAAGAATTTTATATCCTTTTCGATATAGATATGCAGATATCTATACATTTCTATCTTAATACATATGTGTGTAGGTATGTATGTATGTATGTAAATATGTATGTATGTATGTATGTATATATGTTGCTCCCTCTTTAACCCGTTACCACTGAGAGTAAGTTTTCAGTACTTCCCACTTTCCCCCAAGCATCCTCCATATCATTTTTTCTTTTTCTGCCTCATTTGTATGAGATAATGAATTCTTTTTATGTCTCCCTACATGGTTTTATTGTTTTATAATCATTCCATGATACTCAAATCAACCCAAACCTTTCTTTCAAAGTACCCAAATAAAATTGGCAGTCATAATAGATGTAATAATATTTTCATATATAAGAGAAAAGATTTGACCTTATTGAGTCCTTTAATTTGTCCTTAATATTAATTTTTTTTCTCCAGGATATTATATATCAAATTTCCCCTGTTTTTTGTCACAAATACCTGAAAGTCCTTCAATTAGTTAAATGTCTTTTTTTTTCATTCAAGATTATATTTAACTTTGCTGAGTACGTTACCCTTGATCATAAACCCAGTTTTTTACCCTATAAAACATAGTATTCCAACACCTATGGTCTTTCAATGTAGTCGTTTATACTGTGTAATCCTTATTGTAGCACCACAATATTTAAATAATTTTTTCTTCTTACTTCCAATATTTTCTCCTTAATTTTTGAAAACTTTGAAAACAAGCTTTGAAACTTGACTATGTTATTCCTCTAAGCCCTTCTGGTATCTCAGGTGATGACTGATGATTTTTTTCTATTTTTTCTTAGATATGCCTAATTTGCACACCTGCTGCCTTCCTTAGATGTGGTAGCCATTACTCAGGCTCCCTCTCTGGAAGTCTCCCTGAGTCTCTGTTCCTATTCTAGAACTTCAGGGCAACTTGATAACCTCTTTTAATATTGTACCAGGATTTTTCTTTTTGTCATAATTTTCAGGCAGTCTTACTATTGCTATATCATTTCCCCTCAATCTGTTCTCCAGATCAGTTGTTTTTTTTTATGAGATGTTTCATAGTCTCTTTTTTAAATATTTTTTATTATTTCTTTGTGTCTTAGAATGTCATTAGCTTCCTTTTGCCCAATTCTAGATTTTAAAGAATTATTTTCTACCTTAAGTTTTTGGTACTCTATTTCAAGTTGGTTGAATTTCTTTTCATGTTTTTGTTGATTTTCTTGGATTACTCTTATTTTTTACTAATTTTTCCTCAATCTTACTTAATTTTCAAAGTCCTTTTTGAGTTCTTCTAAGAAATCTTTTTCTTCTTTGGACCCTTTGACATTTCTCATTGAAAAAGGAGTGACTTTTTTAGCTCTATTATCTTCCTCTGAATATGAACACAGATATTTTCTATCACCATAGTAGCTATCTATGATTGGGTTCTTTCTCCTTTGCTCATTTTGATTTTTTTTTTATTTTATTTTTTGCAGCTATTAATGTGATCATGTCCTAGTCCTGCGATATGGGGATTAGTGCCTCAAGTCTCAGGTCCTTCTTTTTGTTATTTTGTAAGTTCTGTCCTGAGGCCTAAAGTTAGACTTTCTTCTTCACGAATAAGCCTTAAGTAGAGCTCCCACATACTGTCCCATAAATCATCATACTCCCTGATGTCCCTCCAGTGGCTACAAACTACAGCTATGCTGTTTTCCCTGAACTAAAACCAGTGGCTCTGTTGTCCTGAAAGTGCCCACATCCAACAGGGTAACCAACCTACTGTTACTGCACTCACCAGGTATGTGCTGGTTCCTTCTCCTTTCAGTCACAGCCCTGGACCTAAGGCTGGGACTACCTCTCAACCCAGATGCCCCCCAAAACTGTTGTTTATAGATTCCACAGAGTTGACATGGAGTTATTTCTGCTTCCCTCAGATCAAACCTCTGTCCCTGGAGGTCAAATCTTTCCTGGGGTCTTCTTATGTTGTATCATGAGAACAACAGCTTTACCCTGACTTTTGTTTATTTCTGCTGCTCTACATTCTCTCTGAGGCAATGTTGTCTTTTTCTGTGGAGGGAATTTGGAGAGCCAAAAATTTTCTGACATACTCCTCCATCTTCCCAGAATCTTTTTTAAAGAATATATTCTCATTCCCCTCTTTCTTTTTACCTTCCCTCTTAACACTGAAATGATTTCCCAATATGTGTTGTCCACCCCACCTCATTCCCAAGAAAAGACAATGATTCACATTTATGTTAATATAATATTATCTCAATTAATATTAATGTGTTAATATAATATTATCTCAATTCCTCCTCCTTTTCTTATTCAAATTCTTTAAACCTTCCTTAAATCTTTAACTCTTAGAAATATTTTACCCCTTAATAACACTAGAAGGACAAGGTGTGTCAATTGTCCCAATTTTTTTAATGACTCAAACTTGATTGGGCTTAAGTATTTCAGCTTCATATCTCCTCACTTTTTCCATATCTTTGTTATAAATATTCCTTAGCATTTTAAAGTTTTTCAAACAATAAATAAGATATCATATTGAAGGTATAAGGACCAGATATATCAAATTATGCAGCTTTTTCCTTAAAGGTGTGCCTATGTTCTTGTCTTTTAAAATTCTCTGAACCTCTTTTTTAATTTCTCAGCCTAATCACTCTTCTGATTAAAAAAAAGACTAAAATCTGGTGAGATTGATTTGTTAGTATTTTATTTTTTTTATGTTTCTCTTACTTGAAGATTTTGCAATTGAATGTGCTGCTTGCCATTAATTTTGCTTTCGTTTTAAGAATGCCTCTGTTTTATTAAAGGTTCATCTTTTGCTCTAAGTTATAACATGCTATTTTGGGTTCCAAACTGATGTCCTTTACTTTTTAGAATATCCTATTCTGTTTTTCTATGATTTTTTTGTGCCTGGAGAATAATCTTGGATTATTTTTTTTAGGGGGAAGTATGGGTAATTTGGGTTAAGTGGCTTTCCCAAGGTCATAAGGCTAGTAAGTTTGTTAAGTATCTGAGATCAGATTTGAACTCAGGTCCTCCTGACTCCAGCACCTAGGCACCTCTGTCTTGGATTATTTAAGTGAGGTTCCTTAATAGCTGAAGTCTTTCTCTTGGCTGCTTGAAAAAAAACCCCTGTTTTCTTTTTTTTTGGGGGGGGGGATTAAAATTGTGAAATATCACCATTACATGTCTTTGAATTTCGAATGTGGTACCATCTTGCTTTTATATGGTAACAATTGGTAGATTCAATCACTCAATGCTTTATTGTCTGTATTCAAAAGTTATGGATGGCTTTCTTTTAATATTTTTATAGTATCATATTCAACTTTTGAAATCTAATACGTCTTTATTTTCTTCACATCATAACCCATAAGCTATTTGCATATACCCTATCTTCTCATTCTATTAATTTTCTATGACTTAAGATGATATGCCATTTGTGTTTTCTCAAAGTTACTGTCTTTTACTTCTCTTCACCCAAATTTTCTTTTATAGTTAAAACTTTCAGCTTAAAATCTGGCACTCTCTTTTTCAAAGCCTCTATGAATTTGGAGAGATCCTTGATAATATTTTTTTGCTTTTCTGTTCTGTTATTTCTCTTCATTATTTCTACTTTAAGAATTAATATTTCTTATAAATCAGTTTATTTCCATCTTTTAAAAGTGCTAGTTCTCTTTTGAATTATTCTAGACTTTCTGGTGAAATTTATAAAAAATCTATAAAATCTATAAAAAATCTGGGAAATCTTTAAAAAAATTTTCATTAAGGACTGTTCAATATCTTTGATAGAATATCTATTCATATGTGTTATAGCTTTTCTGGGACAGTTTCTTTTTTTTCCAAATTGTCTTTATGGGTCTCACTTTCCATATCTGTATGGAGGCCAAAGTTATATAAAGTCTTTATCTCATGGAATTTTCGTCATTTGTCAAAGTTTATATTGGTTGATTATCTCTGTGATTTCTGAAAGGACTCATCCCTCTTTTTTGACTCTAATTTCAGATGAAGAAAACAGAGGCATAGAGATGACCATCATCCAATAGGAATTGGGGACTAAATAATTCTATATCTGCATCATATGTATCATGAGAATATATCTTTGTTTGAGCTACTCATTTCAAAGGATTCTTGTGATCTGATAAAGAAAGCAGTCCCTGAGTTTCCTTGCATATGTTTTACTTAATAAGGAGAAAGAATTTAGCTATTCCTAGATGGGTATAAAAATAGGGACTTGATACAATTCACCTTGCCCAAGGACCCTCCTAAAATACATGGTGGTGTGATTGGCATTGTATTAGAGCTAAGGAAACTGCCCTTTTTGGTGAATGGCTAAAATGGCACCAATTCAAACTGGTCTGGATGATGTTTATTATAGAATATTTTCTCTACCTTCAGATCAAGTACTGGCCATGATCCCACATTTAAATGATATGTAAAGGCTATGAGAAGCAATAATGGCTCCCAGCTTGAATGTTCTTCCATAAGAGAAAGGTATTGATTACCAGCTAAGACTTAGTCATGATTTTGTTGTTTATTTTAATCACAGCTATGTCATTTAAAGAGAGGTAGAGCATAAGAGGACATTGACAGGTGAGCAGAAAGTTCCTATGATAGCAATGTCTATTTTCTTTTCTTTAAGCCCAGAAAGTAGAGGGCTCAAATTACCTATATTCATTCCATTTCCATCTCTAAGTTCTTAAAACCATCTTTAAATATTTGCTTCTTGTGGTTTATCAGTCCCTTTTTATATCTTATTGGAAGCTTAAATTCTTCAGTTTAATCATTTCTTCTTCTTTTTTTAGCATTAAAATGTTTTGACTTGAGCCATTGTAGGTTTCATGAACCTCCCTGCCTGATATTTCTTTTTCTTTCCACTCTTCTCTTTCTTCCTGCTTCTTAATAGCGATGACATCTAGTGATAGGACTTGGTTTGTTCCGCTTGGTGACCAAGGGTGAAGGTAAAATATTAAGCAGATCTTTAATGCTGATAGCAAATAAAAGGAGCAGGAAGCCAAGATTCACTTTTGTGTGTGTTTGCTAAGATTAAATGAATTTCTTTTTTTTTCTAAATCAAAGGGCATTATGTCCATGCCGTTCAGTCACTTGATACCCTTTAAATACTCTGAGTCTCCTCTCCTTGGCCTAGATCCCCGCTGGTGCTGTGATTTCTGTAGCTCAAAGAAAATGATGAAAGGTGCCTTTGTCCCTAAGAAAAGCATTTCTATTTGCGAAGATGAAAATAAAAGTGTATGTATACTATAGTCTGAGCATATAGCTTTCAATTTGCTCTCTAGAGGCTTAGTTCAGTGGTTCACAGATGAAGACTGAAACTGAATACACAATCAAAGATTTGTTAATGCTGTGCATTATAAGCAAATCTATGGTTTTGTAAACTGGGAAACCTTGCCTTGATTGTGACTT
The DNA here is from genome assembly GCF_028583685.1 of Petaurus breviceps papuanus. Lineage (NCBI taxonomy): Eukaryota > Metazoa > Chordata > Mammalia > Diprotodontia > Petauridae > Petaurus > Petaurus breviceps. The sequence goes on along the minus strand of NW_027186296.1, from coordinate 62,396,922 downwards.
TTATCCCCACTACATGTTTCACATGCAAGATTAGGACACCTGAGACCCAGAAATGTGAAGTCCTTTTGCTGAAGTCCCTAGAGCTTAAAAAAACCCTCAGAACTAGACTCACTTTACTTCGTCCTAACTTCTGCCTACCCAACCATGCTCCAATTCCATCCAACAAGAATCCCCTAAAAGTATAAGTCCTTGGGCTAGAGGTGCAAAGACAAAATTAAAAAAGAAATTTCTGCCCTAGAGGAGTTTACATTCAATTTGGGGGAACTTAATATTTTTGGGACTATTTGCAAAATAATTTTAGAAGAGAAGAAACTAATGTGGGGAGATTGGGAGAGAACATGAGTTGAACCCTGATTGATTCTAAATACTTTAAGGGGTAGAGGTGAAGAGGGAGTACATTTATGAGCATGGAAGAGAACCTATGAAGCACCACAGGTAAGAGAAGCAAAATTTTGAACTATAGGACCAGCAAGTAGATCAGTTTGATTTTAATATTGTGGTAGGAACAGCACTTATTTTACATAGGCCATGGTCATTTCCCTTAAAAGAGTTTGTTTTCATGATCTAATTGGTCTCTAGACTCTAGAGAACTAGGAGTATTTTTTAATCCAACTATGGGGCAGTTGGTGTTCCTGAGCTTTGACAGAGTTTCATTGCCCTGCAAAACATCTACAAAAGTAGCATCTCATTTTTATATGTGTTTTCTTTTAATTCTTCATTACACTTGAATTTATTTTATTGCATTTCATAATCCACAACTGTCTTATTGCATTCTAATCAGGAGTCTGAATCACCAATAGGTCCTGAATTGGACTCAGGCCAGGAAAAAGATAAATTATATGAAGGGAAGGAATGTGAGACAAGAATAGAAAGAATCAATGTAGACTGTGAAGAACTTTAGCACCAAGCTGAAGAGTTTGCATTTTATCCTAAAAGCAACAGGGAGCTATTGAAGCATCTTGAGTGAAGAAGTTATATAATCAGATATGTGTTTTAAGGAAGATTATTTAAGCAGTTGTTGGTAGAATCAATAAAAACCAGGAAAGAATAGGAGCAGATGTCAATTAAGAATTTATCGTAGTAATCTAGGAGGACTGATAAAGAGAGTTTGAAATAAGGTGGTGGTTGTATGAGTGGAGAGGTGGGCATGGACCCAAAAAATATCTAATTAGAGTTGGCATAACTTGTCAATTCATTGGGTATGGAGAATGAGGGAGAATGAAGAAACAAGGATCACTCTGGGGTTCTGAATCTTGGTTCCTAGAAATATGACAGTTTCCTTAATAGAAATTGAATGGTTTGGATTAGAAGTTTCTTAGGGAGAACGACAATGCATTCCATTGTGGGCATATGGCACATACAGTTAATAATGTCCAACAAGTAATTGATGATCCAGGAAAGAAATAAGCAAATAGACTTTCTCTGTGTGTGTGTGTGTGTGTGTATGTATGTATAAAGTACCTGCTATGAACTTGTGATAGATGCTTTACAAATGTTATCTCACATGGTGCTCAAAACAACCCTGGGAGGTAGGTGCTATTATTATCTTTATTTTATAGTGGACATCTAGGGCTACTTTTCTTTGCCATGAAGAGACCTCTGGTATTTTTGTTCTTTCTCATTCCAATATACTATACAGAGCTGTGTAAATTCATTATAGTAAACTTCCCTGAACACCATCAAAGAGTTTGAGGCTATCTACTTTTATATGCTGCCTATTGTTAAATTCAGAGTAAGAGAAATCATGGCATCTTAGTTAGAGCTATTGGCCAAAAGGTGTGATAGAAGGAATAGGGCATATACTTAGGTAACTATAACACTAAATAATACAGGGGAATTATATTTGAGGACTGACAAAGAGCTATGTGCGATCTTGGGAGAAATGGTGATTATCAACTGAAGTTATCAGAGAATGTTTCATGGATAAGATAACATTTCATTTGGGCTTTAAAGAACTATAGGCTGTTCAGCAGACAAATTGGAGGTCCCATTATTTCTCAATTAGTAAATTTCAAACACCTTTACATTTTGCTCAAGGTCCACCACAAACTATTGCCACTCTACATTACCAGGTCTTTCTCATAATTTTCTACAACATATTCTATTCTCCCACCAAATATCTTTGTTTCCCCAAGAAATAGAAAATTCAACTCTGCCATCTCTGTGTTTTGGATCAGGATGTTCTCTACCCCGGAATACCTTGAAAAAAAATTTCAGGAGCAAGACGGATAGCCCCAAAGATCAGAACTGGTGGCTTTAGGGATTTCTTTGAAGCAATCAAATCCATTGAGTAGATCTGTAACCAGTAAAAAGTTAAAGCTAGCTAGAGGAACAGAAATTTAGATGCAAGAGACCAAAACTTAATAGGAGACATGATATATGGGAATGTCAAGCAATTCGATATCATATAATTCAACCTCTTCCCCCAAAGTTTCTAACTACCATAGCCATTTCTTGAGTTTGCCAACCCCAATTTAAATGTTCTCACAGAAAGTTCCACCATGTTCTACCCTGAGTAAACTATCCAAATATAGTCATTGTCATAGGCACAGCACCTGGGTGATGAGGAGAATTGGCAAGCCACAGAGGGAGCTAAGTTGTAAAGGCTACCAGTTTGGGGAATAAAATGATATTGTATCTGTATGTTGCCCATGGGTCTTAGGGACATATGTACTTGTATCTGTGTTCTACACTATGTATGTGACTGTGATTTCCATGATATCTCAGTGTGTGAATGTGGATTCAGCACTACCTATGTATATCCAACTAAAGATTATTACAATACATACTCTGCCAACCTCGAGTGTTTTTCCTTTTAAAGCAAATCTATTTGCTTCAAATCTCCAAATCCTTTTGGCATTTTGTGTTAATAACATCAGAGATTTCTTGTAGTCAGAAAAATAGCTGCTGCTATTCCCCAGGATTTGTTTTAAGTATTTGAAGATGAAATGCACCCTATCTTATTATCTACTGTAGCATTTCTGAAATGACAGCTGCTCCCCATGTGTGGAGAGATTTAGCAGATGGACAGCTACCACTAGCTGGCAATATATTCAGTTTCTCCACTCTCTGAAAAAGGCCATCCCTCAAATGAATTTTATAGCCCTAGTTTGTTTAGAAAGGAGAGTGCAATGATGATAACTGCCATTTTCTCCCTCTGAAATTACAAACTTAAAGAGGAAAAAGAAAGCATTCCTCATTTTATGATTCACAGATAAGGGCACATGGTCTAACCAGTCTTCTCTTGTTCAAATAAGTCAGAGAAGTTGGTTCATTTCAATTACAATATGGTTCCAAACAGGGCCTAAAAAAGAAAAATTATATAAATGAGGACCTCATGAAACATAATTCTATAGAAACTGATTTTTGATTACACCTTAAAGGAGTTCAAGGCAGTCCCACCTCTCCTTGGGAAGGGGCATACCTCCTCTCATGCATGGGAAATTTAGTCATTGTGGGCATCAAGTCCAAGCTTTTGTCAAACTGCCAAGCACAGAACTTTCACACACTGATCACTAGCCAATAATCCCAGTTTTCATCCTAAAGCATAGTCATGGTCAAATGAAGGCCAGCATACTCTAAAGAAGAAGGCTATCCCAATCACTCATTTCTTCAACACTATACATAGATATAGTTCAACTGCTAAAGGCTGCATTATTGAACTGGTCACCAGAAAATATTCTATATCAGTTATAGTGTCTTGAAACTCAGAATCCAGCTGCAAAAAGAGACTGAGACTAAGGAAGAGAATATGGGGAAATAAAGAGTGAGAAAAAGTAAATTGAGTCACTTTTTCAAGGAGAATCTATAAAGCTGCAGTCAGAAGATAAAATTATTCCACAATCCCCCATCCATTACTGATAAATGGAGAGATAGGGCACATCAGATGGAGTGAATGATGTCAACCCTGATAATATTAGTGCCTGGGGCACAGTGAGCTCAAAAGTCTAAAGAGAAGCACAGTGTTTGATATTTAGGAAGCAGCTCCTCCATTCACTGTGCATTCTAAAAGCAGGATGCAATGTGAATACAGGATAAGAATATCTATAAAGGCAAAGAGAAGCAAGTAAAACTCAGGAAGCTGCTGGAGCAGCATGGGGCATTATCAGGCAGACATAGCACCCAGAGCTTTATAAATAAGCATGGCTAGGATGGAGAAAAGGAAGAAGCGGGGGGGGGGGTTGCCTTTCAGCCACAGTTGTTGGGGATGCTCTAATAACGTGTGTCAATAGGAACATCATATTTTGCGCAACAAATTTTCATCATGCAAAATTCCCAGGGAAGCACCTAGCCAGAGAACAGATGGTAAGGCGAGATTTGGGTGACTACTTAGGGTCTACAAGAGAGTATGCATAAAAAATAAATGTCCCCTAAGGGTGACTGCCTATGCCCCCTATCCAGCTCCAAAATGTAATGTGGGAGTAGTGTGTTTATCCTATGAGAGATCAACATACTGCCTCGTTTACAGTAATCTATTATTTGACCAAGAGCATGGCATTGGCTGCTCTCAACCTTATTGATTAATCAGACTAATTGACTGGTCACAAGATTTTAATACAGGAGTTCTTAATCTTGTTTGTTCATCTTAAATTTCTTGGACCCTTGGGGTGGCTAGGTGGCACAGTGAATAGAGCAACGGCCATGAAGTCAGGATGACCTGAGTTCAGATCTGGCCTCAGACACTTCACACACACACACACACACACACACACACACACATATGCCATGTGACCTTGGGCAAGTCACTTAACCCCAACTGCCCTCCAAAAAGCAAAAAAAAAAAATTTTCTTGGGCCCCTTTGACAGTCTAGTAAATCAACCGAATCATTCTCAGAATAAAGCTTGTAAATGCATAAAATGAAATACATAGGATTATGGCAACCAACTGTATTGAAATGCTATTATTAATATGTTTTTTTAAGTTTACCATTCACAGAGCAAGAACCTCTCATTTAAAGAAAAATATTCCTTCTCCTCTAACTTAACTTCCTGCATAAAGAAAACAAGAATGCCATGTTTGTTCCCTAAAATGAGTAAAAAAAAATATTCATGCCTAGTATGTGTCAGCCATTAGAAGAAAGAATTCTATGCTCTAATAATCACAGAGTACAAGAAGCCCATCTTGACCTTGCCACTATGAGCTCCTTTCTAACTTAACTCCAATATTTGTGCCATGAGTTAAACATCTTAGCCCTGTTCCTCTGACAAGTAAAGATGAAATGACTGAGGAAACAAAGGTTTGAGCTTCTGAGCATACTGATTTATTAAGCAATGCATGCCAAATTGCCCAAAAAATGGGGGCCAGTTACCTTCCTCAACTTTGGCACTGGACCCCAAATACAGGGAGAGATAGATGTTTACACATTAAAAGCAATCAAATAAGACCAATTAATTAACAGGAAACAATTAACCAGGATAAAACATTGGGTAATCTATTTCTATTTGTAAAACATATTAAGGACTTTCCAAATTGGGAGGGAGAGAGTTAACACGTACAACTTCCTGAAATCAAACAAAGAATTGTCCCACTCCCCTTTCCAAGTGTCTGTGAATATTCAAAGCAACATAGAAATGATCATTGATTGATCAGTATGGGGGCAGTTTTCAAATAAGACATATGACTTGCTTGATATGTATACAATTATGAGAAAACTCCTTGCATCAGTCTTTGGATGTGACCAGATTTCTGGTCAGTATAACCTAGGTCCTTAGATCCAAAGATTGATGCAAAGAGCTTTCTCACAATTGTATATCTCAAGCAACCCTTATGTCTTTTCTGAAAACTGGACCCATGCTGATCAATCAGTTATTGTTTCCATGTTCCATTGATTGTTCACAGATAACTTGGGTAAGGTAGTGGGACACCCCTTTTTCTGATTTCAGTAAATTGTACCTGTTTAGACTCTTCTCCCCAATTTGGAAAGTCTCTAATCTTTCCTCCAATTCTAAATCAGAATACCTAATGTATCCTCGTTAATTGTTTCCTTTTAATTAATAGGTATTATTTTGTTAATTGCTTTTACTGTATAAAAATCTATCTACCCTTATATTTGGGGGCTAATGACAAAGCTGAGGAAGATTACTGGTTCCAATTTGTTAAGCAATTGGTATGCACTGCTCAATAAATCAATATTCTATGAAGCTTGAACTTTTGCTTCCTCTGTCATTTCATCTTTCACCTATCATGTTACTTCTTGTTTGGGGCCATCATGGTACTCCTAAGGAATGGAACAGGGAGTTTGGGGGTTGGGGGAAGGGAATGACTAGCACACTACTACCAGAAAAAATGTTCCTTGGGGAGAAAAAAGCTGTTCAAGACCAAAAAACATCCCTTCATGAAATATAGGCTCTTTGAAGCAAGAGAAAAATTTGCTTTTGCTTCCCTGTCTCTCAGGCTGAGCAAATTTCTTGCACACACTTAAGTGACCAAATACTCAAATGTTTCTGCTATCTCAACAATGATGGTATTCTGATATGCCATAATAATAACCCTTACCGATTATGAAGTATTTAAGTTTTGCAAAGAGCTTTACACATTTTATGTACCTTGATTTTCATATCAGTCCTATGAGATAGATGCTTTTATGATGGCCATTTCACAGATGAGCAGAATGATCCCAGCAGAGCTAGAGTAACTTGCACAGGGTCACACAAATATTAAATGTCTGAGGCAATATTTGAATGTAATCCTCTTGACCCCAAGTTGAGAACTCTGTCTACTATTACCACAAATCCCCCCCAGGACTGATCATCCTGTTTGATTCTTGACCATTTCTTCCCAAAAGTTCACCATAGGAGGACCATACAATAATTTAGGGCTCTTGCTCATTTTTGTCTAATATCACGAGAATATCAATTCCACAAATGACCTTTGTTATCTCCTTTTCTACACATATGACTAAATCATCTTTTAAAATCATGTATCTAGTATCTTTTACTATAATTTTTCTATGTATTTTTCTATATTATATTTAGCAACCTTCAGACCTACAGTGTACCTTTCCATAACCCTCTGAGTCACACCCATTTTTAATTCTCTGTAAATAGTAGTACTCCATCACTCACAACAATACAACATTATAACATTAATATTAAAAGATGGACCTTTGCTTCCAAGAGAGGTTTGGGGGAGGGATTAAAGGAATTTAAGAATTTATAATTCCACAAAATCAATCCAGTCTCCTCTCCTCCTTTAGCTCAATTATAGGCAAAACTCATTACCCATTTATGGTCTCTATCAAACAAATAAATACAGTAATAAATCAAAGTCATCCATCTAGCTACATGTATGATGTACTATCTCCATGTATTTGTTGCTTTTATTTTCTCCTATATGGAAGATTAGTTCAAATACGTGTAGGTAGTTACAGAGGTCATCCAGGATAATGTCATAACTGATATGATTCAGTTTTTTTCTAGATTTCATATCTGGAGTACCAATGGCTAAATTGATAGATGAAATAAAAACTATGAAATTTGTGATACTGCCTACCCTCTTTTCTGTCTCTCTCCTCATCCCTGAAGGATCAGAAGGTTCTACATAGAAGAGGGATGGTTTTAATTTTTATTTGTTTCAGGGCTTGCCCTGGTCACTTCATTTCCAAGCGACCAGTTCTTTGGTGTTTAGAATCTCCATATTCACCTAGTCTGGTCCTCACAAATCAGATTCAGCTTATTTCCAGGAAGTCATAGTATTTCTAGCATGATATAATTTCCCACAGCCTACTCTCCACTGGCATAGCCTTCAAGAATCCAATTCATATCCATATCATAATGAACTGTTGTAATAGGACTTTATGGATGACTTTCATATACTATATGTTTAACAATTTATTAAGTTGAGTTCATGGTGTGTTTTCTCTGAATCTATGTTGATTGTCCTGGGTTATATCAATGCCATAGACAATGCTTTCTATCTCCTGCTTAATCCTTAGATTTTGGATACCCAATGAATGCTGACTTGATATGAAAAAAATATGGTTTATTGTCTTCCACTAATTATTGGAAAGTGCTCTTTTTTGAGGTGCATTTTTCCTATCAATTAACTCCTAATCACCATCCATCAGCCTTGTTTCCATTTTTCTGGGATTTGATACTATCTAAATAATTCCATTTATCAATTGACTATGTGATTCCATTTCTGTTGACCCCATTTGGAATGAAAATTTGATCACCAATTTGTTGTTGTGAAGGATCCTTCCTACTTTTTACAAACATTTCTCATTCTGTTCCTGGTTCTTAAACCACATTCCCTTTCTCATGTGGTTCATACCTGTTGGTCTTTTCCTAGTCATTAACATTAATATTACTGAAGGGTATTAATAATGCTGTATTATAAGAATGATTTTCCAAACTATTTCCACAATTCAAATTCTTATCATAAATAGCAAATATATGTAAAAAGAAATCATTCAAAGAAGAAGGCAATTTGTGTTAAGATGTGAGCACAGATGTGGGAGTTTCTTCCTGGTTGATAGATGTTTAAAACAACTAGAGTTGACAAGAACAAAGCATGATGTGTTGCAAGTGTTTGGATATAAAAAATTCACTAAGATTGAAGTAGTACATAGTGTACTGAATTTGAAAAAAAAACTGGGTTCAAATCTTGATCCTGCTAATACCTATATAACCCTGGATAAACTACTTAATTTTTCTGACTCTGTTACCTCATTTGTGTAAAGAGAGGTATTAATTATCTTTTAAAAATTAATTATTGTTAAGTTTCAATTAAATTTAAAATCTTATGATTCTGTGAGTCCCTGAATTATGGATCAGATGAAAAGACTGGATGCATGTTACTTCCAGGGTCCTTACACAGAGTATGAATGTGAAATAAATTATACCTAAATGTGATACCAAACAATCACCTTTAAACCTGTATTCCAATTCTCAAATCAATTTGCTTTGCTCTCTTCATTAAGGTATTTCTTTACTCCATACTTCTCAAAACATGTGAGCTAAAAGGAGCACTCTTTCAACTGAAGTTTGGGCTATGTTCCATTTCAGAAAGAGATTTTCTTTTTTTTTTAATAAGCAATTGGGGTTAAGCAACTTATGGACACTCTTCTTCATTTTTAATAGCAAAACTTTTGCACTTTTCCAAGCAGGACACACCTTCCCATTCTATAAGAAAATTGAAAGAACAGTGACAGAAATCACATGAGCAACTGTCACTAGAAGCATTTGAATGAAAGGCTGCATGATCATTTGTTGGGCATTATAATACCATTTCCCCTCAAAGAGAAATCCATTCAAATAGATATAAAATACATAAAACATCTAAAAGTTAGAATATCAATACACTCATCATATATAAATATTTAAAATTTTAAAGAATTAATTAAATACTTTGTATAGATATTAATTTATCATAATTGGGCTATCCCAATGGAAGTATAAAGGAAGCTTTTTACTGATTCAGTAAACTACAAATGTGGTACTTTTTAGTTATAGATTACATTGCAAAATTCATTTGGAGAAAAACAAAGTCAAGAATCTCAAGGAAAATGGAGTGTGGGGAGTCAAGATTAATAAGAGAAAAGAGCTTTTGAATTCCTGCTTATATTTTTTTAAATAAAGATAAAAATGTTTTAAACATTGATTTAATGCAGCAAGGTAGATAGATCAATGGAATAGATTGGGATCAAAGATTTGCAGCTGAAAGGGACTGCCTAGGTCCAGCCCTTCACTTTCCATATGAGGAGACAAATAACTGGAGAGGTTGAATGGTTTCCTCAACATGACAAAAGTAATTTGTAATAGCAACTTATTTTGCACTCAGATCATCTGACACCAAAGTCAGTTCTCACTCTACCATACCATGATGCTACTCAATGTGCAAGAATAAAAAAGATAATCAAATTAAATAAAACCATTTTAATAAACCTGAGAACACAATCTATTTGGTGAAGAACTCCTTACTTGGCATAAACTACTGTGTAAACTAGCAAACAGTTTCACTGAAATTAGGTTTATATAGTCACAAAACATTTAATTATCACTTACTCTGTATCAGACTTTGTGCTAAGTGTTAGGATTATAAAATTTGGAGGGGAGGGAAGTTCCCTGCGTTCAAGCAGATCACACTCTAATGAAGGAAACAGGATAAGAAAAAAATGCACATATAAGATATATGCAGTGTGAATGCAAGATAATCTTATAAAGAAGATACAAACAGAAAGTCAAATGTAAACCGAAACTTTTTTACCTTCCAAAACTTTACTGATAATTTATGATATTTAACATAATTTTAAAAAACAAATTTATTATTCATTTTAGCATTCTTTTTTTTTATTTTGAGTTCCAAATTATTTCCCTTCCTCCAATTTTTACCCTACCCATTGAGAAAGCAAACAATAATGATACCTATTATATATATATATATATATATGGGAAATCATGCAAAACATTTCCATGTTAGCTATGTTGCAAAATCTTGAAGGAAATCAAGAAGGCCAGGAGAAAGAGGAGAGAGAGAAAGCATTCTTGAATAGGAGATAGCTACAGAAAAGGTAGTGAAGCATTATATGTGAGGAATAACAGGAAGGTCAATGTCAGCATATCATAGGGTAGGGAGAAAATAGTAGAGTACATAAAGACTTGGGAAGATAGGAAAAGTTCATGATGTGAAGGACTCTAAAAGTAAAATTAAGGATTTTATATTTGATCCTGAAAGTAGAAAAGTTTGAGGGTTAGAAGACAATGGAGAAATTTCACAGACACAACTTGATTTTAGGAAGATCATTTTGGCATCTGTATGCACCATAAGACAATTGCAATAGTCCAGGTATTAATTGATGAGAGCTTGCTCCATAGCAGCAGCTCTGTGGGTAGAGGAAAGTGGAGATATATACAGAATATACTATTGATAGAAAAAGCTAGACTTGGCAAGAGATTGGATATGCAGGGTAAATATAGGATGATACAGAGATTGTGAGCCTAGGTGTCAGTGAAAATGATGGTGCCCTTGACAGAAACAAGGAAGTTCAGAAAGGAGAATGTCTCGTATCCTTGCCCCAATGGCAATCTTTTTCCTGAGTCTCTCCTTTTACCACATCATAGATGGAATACCTACATTCCAGTTCCTAGTACAGAATAAAATTTTAACTGTTATTTCTTGTTAATCTTAAATAATCAGTACTGGATTTATTTTTAAATTGTAACAAAAAACTAAATTTAAATTCACAACTTTGTGTTTAATACTTTAATGTTATGGTAGTAGTATGCCAAGAGTTGGATCTGAATTGGAAAAACCTAAGATCCAGTTCTCCCTCTGTCACTGACAGCCTGTGAGGCCCTGGGCAAGTTTTTATACCTCACTGTGTTTCAGTTTCCTCATCTGTAAAATAAGTTTGAACTAAATGATTCTGGTTCTCTCCAGTTCTCAATTTATGATACTATTATTCTCATCTGTGTATTTCTGTAAATTTTCCTTAGAGACTCTTCATTCGATATGCTGGAGATTTTCCTTTTTTTTTCCTCCCTCATGAATTTCAGTACCTCAGTTAGTCTAACTGTCTTTTCTTTCCTTTGTTACATTATTGGTCAGCTAACTTTTTTGAATATACAGGCCTTTGATGATACCTTGTACATACAAAATTTTTATGTACTTTATACAAAGGCATATAATATGCAGCTATCTATAACACTTTATGTTTTGCTTCCTCCTTCATCTCCTTTGTCTTTACATATTTCTATCAGTGTGGATACAATGTCTATTTATAGAAGAGTAGTCAATATATGTATATCTTCTGACCCTGCTTTCAGTATTTATCATTAATTTCATATATTTTTCCATTTTCACATTGGTTAATTTGAATTACATTAGAGTATTCCACTACATGAATTAAGCAAAATCACCAATAATTCAACCATTTTTCAAGTATACAATAGATATTGAGCCTAGGATTTTTTCCTAATCATAAATGATTGGGTTTTAATATCTCCTAATATTGATTTTTAAAGAATAATGTTTTAAGGTATAATCACAAAGAGATATTTGGGTCAAAGTTTATAATTATTTCATTGCATTTGCATTTCTAGACTGATTACTAGCTTTATCCATATCTAATAATATGCAATTTTTCTAGCAACTTATGAATGCCATATTTTCTTCCAACCTTACTAGAATTGAATTTTGTCATTTTTTTTATGAAGAATGAGGGAATTTTTTCCCCAAGTGATTGTTTGTAATATTTTTTACCAAATACTGGTTGAATAAATCAATTCACTGTTACTTCTCTCCAATAAACAATCTACTACATTTATCTTAATGAAAAATATTTTACTGATTAAAAAGTGTTTAATTTGCAGCATTTCATATTACCCTAAAATAATATCTTCTCTCTAAAATCAGTTAATGTACACAGAGTTTTTAAGATATCTGAATATTTGATTGAGCAACATTGTCCAGTTTAGGACATAAATAGTACCAATAAGCACCAATCTCTATTGATTTCAGGTTGGGTAGTTACACTTATCTGTTTGGTAGTATATGATTTTTTATTATTTTTGGTCAAGCATTTTGATTTCATATCACACTGGTCTTTGACAAGGGAAATGCAGCAAAGAACACGTGAAATCCAATTAGTGGACAAGACTTTTCAATAAGGATCTGTTTAGTTTGGGTTCTTTTTCAATATATGTTGTTGGGTGAGTGTTAGTTATGCTCCCTAGGTATAAGCCTGGGGATTTAACAGCATGGGATGAAGAAAACAATTACTTAACAAAGCTTCCTGTCTTTCTGCCTTTGAAGGTTTATCATATAATGATCCATTTCTAAGGGAGAGGATATCACACACCTCATCCCATGATAATTATAATCCTGGAAGCATGTAAAGACCTCAGCCAAATCAATCAACATATATTAAGGTGGTTTTGATGTATAAACAATAGGGTTCCTGCCTTGTGATTTCTTTAATTGATAAAGGAGGGAATAGATGATTTGCTAACAATGAACAAGTCCTTCTGGGCACCTTAAATATATGGAGGCATTATGGTTGTGGATCATTCTAGTGCTGGTTAACCACAAATTTGGGAGCAAAGGATTCCAACTCTAACACTAGAGCTGAGTTCTGAGAGGGAATCACTCTTGGAGAGGTGAAGAGAGTTTCTTTCTCCTCTCTCACTTCATTAACCATGTAGAGATTAGTTCAATAGGAGACTGTGCAACTAGTGAGGTTAGAGAGACCTGACTACTAGAAGACAACATATTTACCTGGATGCAGTGACACATTGAGGGTAAACCTATATATAAAAAGTCACCTCTACACCAGAGAAGGATTTGGGCTATGGACACAAGAAAAGAATTTTAGTAAATAAAGCACCAAGAGTTATGAGTTACCTCCTTGCTACATGTTAACTCTACATGTGTGCCTCATTATCATTGAATTTTAAAATTAAACCTCCTTAGACCCAAGAAACCTAGTCCCATGGGTCTATGTGTATTTGTGAGAAAGTGAGATCCAAGCTCTGGATGGGGAATGAGGGACAGAAGTGGAATGCTTTATAGGGACTGTTCTTACTATGTCATTTTTAATAAATATCTTTGCTAACAGTAAATTAAGTATGACTGGTTGATTAAAAGGAGGTAATATATTGGTAGGTGCTCATGATCAATAGTATCAGAAATCTAGGCCCTCAGGGTTATCAATTGAAACCTAAGAAGAAGTCCACTGGCCTTCTGAGGACATCAACTTCTGATTGCTAATGTGGGTTGAGGGAGTATCCTCAAAGAAATTTTTACATGTACAAGTACATTTCTGGTCTCTGACTGACTTTTAGCATATCCCATGAAGTATAATTCAGTTTCTCCTTTAAAAACATTAAACAAATATATTTACTTCTAGAATGCATATAGACAACTCATAGACAAAGTACTTAAAGTTTAAATAGGAAGAAGTTAGAGGGAAAAACTTATGAAAAACCATATTAATAAATACTTCATGAATGCAGAATCCCTAATTTGGACAAAACAAAAGTTTAATTTTGTTTGGCTCACTCTTTCTTCATTGAACATGCAAATTACACATATAAATGGGATCTGAAGAATATTTACAATTCCCATAAGGATAAATCAGTTCCAGACCTCAGACTTACATTCAGTATACTATAACTCTTAAAATAAGTACAAATATGGGGCGGCTAGGTGGTGCAGTGAATAGACCACCGGCCCTGGAGTCAGAAGGACCCCAAGTTCAAATCTGACCTCAGAAACTTAACACAAAAACTAGCTGTGTGACCTTGGGCAAGTCACTTAACCCCAATTGCCCTCCCAAAAAAAGGCAAAAAAAAAGTACAAATATTCAATTTATTAATTTTAACACAAAACACCAAATATTCCCTATTAAAATAATTGAAATCAAGAACAAGGGTTTTTTATGTAAAATTTATAATGGCATAATATTAAGAAAGTAATCCATTTCAGGTAGTTTATTAACTTATACTAGGTGCCACAATTAGTTCTAATTATTGAGATTGTGCTCTATTACAGAATGTTTTGTTATCTGCATACTGGGTCCTTACTTTACTTGGCCTCTTCATTCTTTGCCTGCATCTCTTGTTGGCATTTCAGAGAATGCCAACCATGATAAGCTTTTTTTTAGCTCTCTCAAAATATATATGTATACACTAATAGCCACCAGGAAACCATTAGATGAAACCAAAAACTTCCCCCCAAAGCCATGAATCATGGAGTTGGAAAGGGTCACTTGAACTGATTTATTCCAGCTTCCTGTCTTCAGAAGGCCCTGAAGTCACCCTAGATGAATAGATGAAAAGTATGTATATCTGGTCATAAAAGAGGGGGGGGGATTCAGATTCACAATCTTTTTTCAATTGCACAATCTAATGCCTGGCTGCCTTAAGAATTAGAAAATCAAAACAGTACTCCAATTAAGACTCCTGAAGTTGATCCACTTCTGAAAGCTAACAGCAGCAGCTCATAGTGGATGACAAAGTTTCTGTTAGCTATATGGGATGGAACAAGTGAAAGTACAGCACACATGATGGATATAAGGTATAAGCAAGTGATATCACAGAAGCCATGACATCATGTTGATTAACTTGACCTCTTTTAAGGAAGAGAAACTTTTTACTGTCCCCTCTCCATCTATAGCACAACTGACCCATCTGCTAGAGTGACATTTGTGCCATCTGGCTGCCAACCAGTTGAATGATGTCACTAGAGGTCTTGGTTACAGCTTTGGGTGGTAGTGTGATTTATTTACCCTCCCAAACACAGAACAATGAATTTTAAATGTGCATCTCCTACTAGGTCAGTGTTAGTTTTACATAATTTTCTAGCTAAGTCCAAAGTCTAAGTCTCAGAGTTTAGATGTGTTGTTAGTAATTATGATTTTTTTTCTTTTCCTCTTCTTTTCTGGTTGACTGAGTTTCATTAAATGGGGAAATCCATCAGTCTCCAGATGAATGATCCAGAGTCTTTCCATCATGAAAAGGAAAGACATGACTCACTTTGTTAAATTCTGTCAGTCAGCCATCCATCCATGAACCTTCAGTATTTCCATAGTTCCCACTCTCACCATTTCTAAACAAATTCTTATGAAATAAGGAGAACATCTTTCTATGCTATTGGAAAACAAAGTGAGTCATTTTTGGTCTCTCCACATGAGCTATCCATGATTGGATACTGAAATGGCTTTCCAGTATCTCCTCATGTCAGCATAATGGGAAGTCTTGACTAAAGAATTAAATAGTGTTTTGGTTTATTTTGTTTTTCCAAGGACATGGAGCCTGGAACTCAGTCCCTTGAATAAGGTAAACTAAGCTTAACCCTTTCCTGCATCCCCTCAGAAGATAGACAACTACAATATACCCTTTGTTCATATTTCACAGAGGTAGAGAAATATGTGAAGTAGAAGCTGTGGTTTTGGGGGGAGTACCTGGTTTGATTATTTTGGATTACTCTATATTAATCCATTAAAAATGTCCTAGGTCATTGCTATGGCTTCTCAGGGCTGTAGTCAGAATTACTTTAAATGAGGTATTTTCCTATTATTAGTAAAGATTAATAACTTCCCCCATTAAAATCATAAGTATCCGTCAAAAGAAAACATCCATTTTTAGCAGAGAATAGAAACAAAAAAATAGAAAATGCAATATTCCAATAGCATCATGTTATTGTGAAAATCCAATGAGATATAGGATCATATATCCAGAGCTTAAATAAACTTTGGTTTCCATCTAGACCAAATTCTTCATATTTTGCAAGTAAGGACACTGAGGCTCCGAGAAAGTAAGTCACTTGCACAAGGCCAGACAGGTAGTAAGCATCAGAAATGGAATTTGAACCCAGGTTTTTAGACTGTAAAGTCAATTACTTTTCTGTTATACCAGTAATTTATATTTTTTGTTCTTCCTAAATTTTAAAAATCCACCAAATAGAATTTATAACCTACTAAATGAGAAAAAACTCTCTGAGAACAAAGAGAAATGTCATTTCTTTTTTCTCATCAATTAGTGATTCATATTCTATTCTTGGCATAGTTGACAAAAGGAGACAAAGTTTTTTTAACCCTTGTTACCTAAGGAGAGTTCTTAACAGAAAATATTGGATAATGTTTTATAAAGAAAAATTCCACATCATCTCCTCAGAAGTACAAATTGTGGGATCAATTTTTGTGTATTATTTGTCCACCATTACCATGTAAAGCACATATGTTAAGATTTCATTCCAGTAGAAGAGGTGATATAGCACAGTGGAAAAGATTACTGACTACCAGTTCATCTATGATGTAGTCTCAGCTTCATCATGATATAGCTTAGTGACCAATTCATCCTCCTGTACTTTTGTGTTTCAATCCCTTAATTGAGGGAGTTGTATTCTTTGATCTCTAGGTTCCCTTCCAGTCCCAGCTGAGTAGAGCCCCTAGAAATAGAACTCTTAGATTTTCTATACTAAGCTCTTTGGGCAGGGGAGCAATCACCCTCTGTTGTTTGATATATCCCAGGACTCACTGATGTTTACAGTAATAGTCCCTATTTCACATATCATTTTTAAAAAATTAATGGAACACAGAAGAAATGCACACCAGGAAGAGGGAGAGAGGTAGGGTAGGATACTGATATTAAAAAAGTAGATTTTGCCATTTGTCAACATGTCAGTTTTTCCTTTTTCTAAGCAGTGGCCCTCTCACTGTTACTTACATAATGGGGGAAAAGTAGCTTTGATTGTGAAGTGGCTATTTGTATAGTATATTATTCTTTAGCACAATTTTAAGTCATTTATTAATTTCTCTCACATAACAGAGAGTGCTATACCTACCTTACCATTGAACAAACAAATCCACAATAAGAAGAAATCTGCCTAAGGCAATGCTTAGTCATTGATACAAAGATGGGAATTAACAGAATCATAGATTGAGAGCAAGAAGGGACCTTATCAAGCTAACAAAAGAATGACTCATCTCAAGGACACTTGGTTAAATTCTAAGGAGTCTAAGATGCAATTAGCACATAGAGTGTATTACAACCAATCTCAGATATAATGCTGAAGAATAACCAATTACACGATGACCAGTTCTAGTTCAGATGGGCCAAGGATGCATTGTATTGCATCACCAATGTGATACATATTGATATTGTGATACACACATATATTACATGTCATACATGTATGATACATACATATCATACTAATGATAAAGATAAACTATCTATATTGCTCTACAAATTTGATTTAACTCTTGGTTAAGGAGGGATCACTTAAAATTATACTTTTCATGTCTCTTCAGGTGGTTTTTTTGGAAGGTATATATTTAAATCATATAATGAAAGTTGGAGGATAGGAAAAGATTTTACCTTTTGAAAATACAGTGAAATGATAGGAGAGATAAATGTGCATTCACCTGGAACAAAAAGAAAGCAGTTATATGAAGTACTGGATAGAGTGCTGGACTTGGAGTCCAGGAAGACTTGTGTTAGAATTCTTCCTCAGACACTTACTAGATGTGTGACCCTGTTGATTACCTTCCCTCAGAATGTTGTCTGTTCTATAAAATTGGAATAAGAATATCACAGGGTTGTTTGGAGGATCAAATGAGATAATGCATGTAAAATGATTTGCAAAACTGTAAGTGATATATAAATAATAGTTTTAATATTAGGGGAACTAAATTCATTTTAACAAATACCTATTGAGTACCTATTATGTGATAGGCACCATGGGATACAAGGATGAAAGACATGGTCCCTGCTCACAGTAAAATTTCTCTATATTACAGCTCATCTGTTTAATAAATTTAGTCTTGTTAATTTCATATCCATAATTTATTTTAAAGGGAAATCATTTCTTTGCTACACAGCTTTATCAATGCTTTGCCAAATCATCTCTGACAATGGCTTAAAAGATTGAGGCTGGCACAGTGGAAAGAGATCTAGACTTACTGTCAGGAACCCTGGGTTCTAATCCTAGCTCAGCTATTAACTAGTTGGTGACATTGACCAAGGATCATAACCACTTTGGCTTCAATGTCTTCCCTATAAAATATAGTAATTAAATTAAATGAGCTAAGCATTATTTTTCTAGCTCTAAAAAAAGTTTTGGATGCTGAAGGTGTCTTGGCAAAATGATCTCCTTTCAATATGTTTGTCTTCAATCATCTTCCCTTCCTAGTAATATTTTAGTCTGATTTGGTGAGTCATTAATGCCTATGTTCTAATGGAAGTATGAGGGATGCAATCGTGAGTCTGTTTTGATTATGTCACAAAGATAAATAGATACAAAGTTTCAGTGAATATAGACCACAGAGTCCACTAGCATTTCCCTCTGCAGTTGTTAATGGTTACTAGCTTGCCCTAATTCTAAGTTTTCATAATTCAAAATCAAATCAATGATCCAAAAGAACTGTTTTGGACCCACCCTTTTCCAGCAAATTATCCAGAAAGAAAGTAGAGAAACCAAGGGAACTCTGCTCCACCCACTGAAGTCTACATGAGGTGGAGATGTGATTTAAAGCTGAATTGCCTGCTGGCTGACATCTAATAAGACACTATATTTCCCTTTTAAATAAATTATGGATATGACAAGATAGTATGAATTGGAATGTGCTGAGTAGTAGTTTGAAACTTGCCAAGGAACCATGGATTGCAGCTGTTCTCTAGTCCAGCCTCATCAATGAGACAGGTGGGTAATGGGTTGCCAAGATCTGAGACCTGGAAAGGATATTAACATGGTAAGGTTTCAGAAATTCAAAACCATGTAGCTCCCCTTCACTTACTCAGTACCATACACATCTCTGCTCTGACAAATACAATTTATGGCCCTTTTGACATAAAAGTATGATCCAAAACCATGGCACTCTTGATTTTAACTAAGGGGTTCCCTCACAGTGGTGATAGCCTTCACAGGGCTGCTGAGTTTTTTTTTTTTCATCTGGCCACTTGTGAAACCACAATAGCATGTTTTTGGGAAACAACTGAGTTTACAGTAGCAGGGGAACAGAATTTCTTAGTGCAAAGATATCTCACCTGATGATTTATATTCATTGGTCTCATTAGCAGCATATGCTCACTAACAAAGCTCAGCAGTCCAGACAACTTCGGTCAATAGTTTTCAAAAGAGCCTTCATTTAGAACTTACAAGGCTAGTCAGGGATGTATGCATAGTTAGTGATGCATAGATAGCAGATTTTATTTATAGGTAAATATACATTATGGAATAGGGCATAACATCTTCAGGCAAGCTTCTTTTAGTATCAATATGAGACAAAGGCTTAGATAGGATAGAATATTTTTTGTAGAAGTCTATATGTGTTTATGTATATATATATATATATACATATATGAATGATTGTAGTGTCTGTATAGATGTATAAATATACAATATATACATGCACAAATATAGATTTCCATCTCCACATATTTGTGTGTGCATGTGTAACCCCAAATCTGCCTTGAACAGGCTTATTCCAGGTATGTATGTGGCTAGACATAAATAGATAGACAGACAGACAGACAGATGGATAGACAGACAGACAGTAAACCTGCCTCAAGTTAGTGACACCTGGTTTCTGACTGCTGACATACAGTGACTGCATGCCCCTGGTGAAGTCATTTAACATTTCAGTGTAGTGTCCTAGGAACTTCTTAAAACTGTAAGTTATAGAAGAGGTTCGATCTATGTCAAAGAACTTTCCTTTTGTGGGGTTCCATACACTAATTAAAATTGCCACACATTGCCAACATATATGTGAGGGAGATAGAGGAGAGACAGAGACAGTGACAGATGGAAATTTAGGGAGGCAGATAAAAAGACAGAAAAGCACAGAGAGACAGAAATACAGAAATAGAGACTGACAGGGAGAAATTGAGAGAGACAGAAAGAGAGAATGAGACTGGGAGAGAGAATGAAACAGAGATAGAGAAAGACTAAGAGAAACAAAAAAAAGACAGAAAAAGAGACAGAGAAAGAGAATGGTGGAAGAAGTGATCCTATTTTAAATTACAACTTTACTCAATTTGGGGTGCGGTAGAATAAGCAATAAACTTTGAGTATAAAGACCTGAGTTGAAATTCTGGCTCTGGGTTTTAAATGGGTACACTCTTCACCTCAATTTCTTACATGAAAAAATGGAATAGAAATACCTGCTTTAGGGCAGCTAGGTGGCGCAGTGAATAAAGCACCGGCCCTGGAGTCAGGAGGACCTGAGTTCAAATCCGACCTCAGACACTTAACACACACAAAAAAAAAACTAGCCATGTGACCTTGGGCAAGTCACTTAACCCCAACTGCCCCTCCAAAAAAAAAAGAATATAAAAAAATAAATACTTGCTTTACCTACCAAAAAGAAAGAAATGTAAGAGAAAAATCCTAGAAATTGTAAACCACTGTATAAATATCAGGCGCTATGAGGATTATAATGGAGATGGTACTGGTAGCTTGGTCACTGAGTTTATTTTAACTTTGAAAATTTTAGCTGTTTGATTATTGTTTTCTCATCTATAATTTGACTTAGTCAAATACTGTTAGCTATAAAAATATATATTATCATAAAAATAAATCATCTCATAAGTTGGCAAATAGAGAATCAGGAAAAAAAATGTACAATTTATCACATAAATAACCAGGAGTGTCAGGAGTTTGGTGCCTTGTACCTAGCTGGGGAAACCTCCCAGAGATTCCAAACAGGAGAGTTTGTTCAAGTAAACTGAAAGATTACAAATAGCTTCCTCAGAAAAAAAAAAAAAAACTCATTACATTGTCTCCAGGTGTGCAAGTCCCCAATTTTCAGGCAGCTTTTAGAAAAATTAGAGTTCCCAGAGTGATGGCAGTTTGCACACACTCCAGTGATGACAAAAAGGAGTGAGAGCTACAACTCCACCTAATTGTACTACTCTCAAGAGACTTGCATCTGTAGTTTCTTCTCAAATGCAAGGATAACAGAATGGGGAAGATAAGGAATAAAGCTGAAAAAGCTCAGTGGGAGAGCACTGCTGCCATGTGTAATAACACTGCTTCAGCCAACACTGTGTCAACTTCTTAATAATGACAACAGAACTTCAGATGAACTTGGCATCCCACCCTGTATTTAAACCATCTCCTAAGATATTAGAGGACATTTTTTAATTATTTATTGTATTTTTGATTGTTTCAGTGTTCCCTTTCCTTTTGCTCATCCATCCTTTGAAGGGCATTTTTGTTGTTCAGTTGTTCAGTCATGCCCAACTCTTCGAGACTCCATGGACCATGACAAGGCAGATCCTCCTATGCTTCACTATCTCCCTTATTCTTTCTAAGCTCACATTCATTTTCCATGACACTATCTATCAAAATCATCCTCTGCTGTCCCCTTCTCCTTTTTTTCTTCCATTTTTTCCCAACATTAGGGTCTTTTCCAATCAGTTCTGTCTTCTCATTATGTGGCCAAAGTAATTAAGCTTCAGTTTCAATATTTATCTTTCCAATAAGTAGTCTAAATTAATTTCTTTAAGTCTTGACTGATTTGATCTCCTTGCTATCTAAAGGACTCTCAAAAGTCTTCTCGAGCACCCCAATTTTAAAGTACCAGTTTTGAAGTGCTCAGATTTCCTCATAGTCTGATTCTCATAGGGTTTATCTGATCACTGATCTGATGGCCTAAAAAACAAAATAAAGTTTCGATGTGATTTCATATATTCAACAGGATAAGCTTTGCAACTGGATTAGATTGTTATAGGATATGGGTCTCAGAAATATTTTCATTTCAATTAGTTTTCATAATAAACCTGAACTGTGATAGATTCTTTGAGATGAAAAGGAATTTTAATTAGTCAATTAGTAAATCTCTACCCTACATCCAACTGTAGCAATCCTATATGCGGTCTCAGGGTTGATATAACCTATTTTACATACTGAGTCTTCTGGTAAATTTCTGACCTTCATCTCGGTTGATCATATCTATGTTGTCACTGTCTTTTTTGTCAATTTAGTCCTGTTGACTCTACATGACCCCATTTGGGGCATTCTTAGCAAATATACTGGAGTGGTTTTACATTTCCTTCTCCAAATCATTTAACAAATTAGGAAATTGAGGCAAACAGCATTAAGTGATTTGACAAGGGTGACACAGTATATATGTAAGGCTGGATTTGAACTCAGGTCCTCCTGACTCCAGGGCCAATACCACTGAGCCACGGAGCTGACCAATTTCTATACTTTCTTAGAAGTATCTCTCTATCCCAAATGAGAAACTGCTAGCAGTCACATTTGGTTGGAAGTATCAAGGAATGGATAGATAGTTGTATAGATGGGTGGATGGATGAATGGATGGATGAATAAAAAATCATTTTATGAGAATTTATTATTTAAAAAACACTGTGTTAAACACTGGTGATATGGATAAATAACAAGAGATTCCCTGCTTGAAAGACTTGCCATTCTAACATGGAAGGATGACATATAAAGGAAGTTTCAATTCCATCTCAGATATAAAGTCCACATGGTCCTTAGAGTATAGCAGCAAAGGAAATGCTAATACCTATTTTAATGTTATTTCCACTGATGATAACCATATCTATTTCTGATGTTGAACCATTTGACAGTGCCAAGGTTTTTGGTGGTGAGTAGTAATTCACAGAGGACTTACTCAAAGTTTGTGGAATTTTAGGTCCTGTCAACTTAAGAGTGGCTAGAATACTGGATTTGGAGTCAGGAAGACATCAGTTCCCATGTAGTCTCCAACACCATGAGTTTGTGGGAAAGTCATTTAACCTCTTAGAATTTCTATTTCCTCATCTATAAAATGAAAATAATAATGTGCGTACTACCTATCTTCGGTTTGTCAGGAGGCTCAAATGAGAATTTATAAGTAAAATTTTTGGCAAACATTAAAACATGATATATATGATCATTTCTGTTACTGCAGGGGTGAAATAAAGAAAACAGAAGACCACAAACCTCCATTTCATTTAGCCATCTGTACAATGTTAAATGGGATGGGTGAAAGGGGGAATCCCCTTGGAACTCCAGCACTAATCAACATGGGCCCTGACACCTGAATCTGGTTTTCCCATGTCAGTTTATCATCCCGTCCAACTCCAAGTTACATCAGCCAGAACTCACTGGCTCTGCTTTTTGGAATGGGTGACTGCAACTGGGTCAGCTCCTCAATGAAAACTGAAATGGGACCTAAGAGCTATGGTTATATTGTGCTTTCTGGCAATAAGATGAAAACAATCCAGTTGGTGGGTTTTGCATGATTACTAGATTGTAGCACAGAATAAATTTCTTATGTGTGACTTCCCAGCTGCAAAATCCTGGCCGCAATTAGAAACCTATAAGGCTGGCCATTTTATCATTTTTATACAGTTAGGAGCTCTGGTACTTGCTTTAGCAGTCTGCAGCTGGGTTGCTGTCAACTCCCAGCTGTTGTTTAGCTGAACACAACAACTAAAATTGTGGGCCAATATTACTGGAAACCAAATTTGGGGCTAAGTAAAAAACTTCAGCATTGGTTAACAATGTTTAGTTTTCTTATTGCTTAGTTCAACCAGGTGAGCTATGCTCATTTAGAAGAAATTGATACAAGGAGACTTAAAACCCTCCACCTCTACTGGGCTAGAGTTAAATTTGCTATACTCCTCCCATTTCTAAGAACCATGGTCTAATTTTAATGAAAGTGAGTATCCCACTCCACCCTCCACCAAAAATCAATGATGTTCAAATAATTGTTTAGGCACATTCCACAATATTCCATTAGGAAGGCAGTATCCTCTTATAAATAAGAGTCACCAGTTCAAATTTTCAAAATTAAATTGTCTTGGCTCATTAGAGAAGGGTAAATTCAATATTGTATATTTTGATAGAGTTGGCACATAAGTCTTTGGATAAACAAGTCACAAGAATGTGGATTAGTCATCCAATGTGGCCCTTTTGTGGAAGTTATTGGGAATTACTTAATTTCATTGGCTTTCTGGTTGTCCTAGCTAAGTGATTCTACACCTTCTTAGAGTATGTCAATCACAAAGCCTTAAGATGAAGGTGCTTTTTCATCTTATTCTCATTTTATTCTATTATTTGAGACATCTGGATTTCTAATGAATGTCTTTCTGAGACATATCCTATAATGATTCAATCCAACAGCAAAGCTGTTCCTGGTGAATATATGACATCATATAATTTATTAATTATTATTGTTCTCATTATTTAGTTCTCCAGCAACCAAGAAGACTATACTGTCAGTGCCATAGGGTTATGACTTCACTACAGGATCCAGCTGGAGAGCATCTGGGTGTAGTGGGAGGAAGTGCCTTTTTAAAGCAGAAATAGATGCATTAGAAAGATAGAAAAAACTCTAGATTGAACTGCTTTCTGGATAAATATTCTGTCATCATGTGACTATTCCAGTTTAATGGACATGGCTTTTTAACCTCCTTTTTGTTGTTGCTATTTTTTTGCAGAAATTCTCAAGGTGACTGTGGTAATAAGGAAAAGCAGAAGGGGTCATTGTCTTGAATTTATTCATTTCCATACATGAAACAATTCAGTCAACAAGTGGGTGAAAGACTAAATCATTACCAGGTTGGTTCACTAGGATTTTAACAGAAGGTAGTGAAATTTATAGGGTACTGGTAATACTTGTACTTCATCAGCAGGTAGAAATAGCTATTACTACCAAATTAGTAAGAATGATTACTCCTATATCCTATATCTCATGGGACCTCCTTCCTAGACTAGCTCTCTGTACATTAATCCTTCAGAAGCATTCTCCCTTGTAGCAGTCTTCCTATGAAATGAGTCTCTGTCTCCCCACTACCAGCTCTTTTCCACTATCTCGTGGCCCATGAGGACCAGCGTCTGGAATTCTTGTCTCATGATGTTGCTTCCATTTGCACTCTTCTAATTCAAACTCTCTTTGTTTTGGGCATATCTTAACATTTTGGTCACACATGCATGAAATATTGATTACAATCCTGTACAGTGCTTGCAACTAGGTGGCCATTTCATCTAGAAGACAGAACTTCATTAATATGAGTTCTGAGGGTACAGTTGAGTTCATTGTCTACAGTATTAGACCAAACTTAGATATGTGAATAATATTTCAGTCAAAGTCAGCAAACTAAACCCTGAGTGCAGAGGTCCAACATAGTCGGGGGTGAAACCATGATCTGAGAATATGAAATCTTGGCTCTTGTTTAAGTCTGTATGGACCCAAGTTGGCAACAGGGCACAGGCAGATTTGCAGTGTAAGTACACCAGTTGGGGCACACAATCCAAGTTGAGTATGCAGAAATATGTAAGCAGGAAAATTTTTGTACTTAGAAACTAAGAACAGCAGACTAGGGTACAAAAACAGAATTGGCTCCACAGCTAGTTTACCACTGTCTGAGGAAAGAAGACACCTCCTTTCTGATGTAATTTATAATATTCTTCTAAGCATGAGGAGATAATAGTGCTTTACTACCACTGTTTACAAAGCTATCTTCCTAAATTAATAATAATAACAAAAATAATAGCTAGCATTATAGCTCTTTAAGGTTTGCAAAGCACCTTAAAAATTATATATACTTTGATAGTCACAACAAACATAGAAGGTAAAAGTTATTATCCAAATTTTAGAGTTGAGAGAACTGAGGCAGAGTTTAAGTGACTAGTAAGAGTCTAAGGCTGGATCTGAACTCAGGTCTTCCTGACTCCAGGTCCAATACTCTATCTGCTGTTCTATCTAGTGGCCTCAAAACTGCTGGTGTAGTGCTTCTGCAACCATTATACCACTTGATCTTCCTAATAACCCCATGAAGCAAGTAAAATGAGCCTTATTATCTTACTTTACAATTAAGAAAACTAAAGATCATAGGGATTAAATGATCAGACATACTGATTTTGGATTCAGGATTGTAACCCAGATCCCATGATTCCCAATCTAGAGTTCCTTCTGCTTAAACAAGTTGCTTTTAGTCTTCTTACCAAAAGGAACAGAGGCCTTCAAATGCTGATAGGTCTATCCTCTCTTATAGCTATCTGAACATTGGGAGACTTTTTAAACCTTAATTAATTGCAAGTGGAAATAGAAATAGTTTTGTTATTGTTTAAAATTAAGTTTATAATAAATTCTTTTTAAGAAATCTCATTATAGGGAGTACCATTATAAAGAAAAATGCTATATAATGAAGCTATTTTCATATCCTAGTATATAGTCTACAATAACTATGCTTTATTTATCTGATTATACCTAATTTTCTATAATGAATAATCTGGTAGAACAAATGCATTTTCTAGTCTATGTATGTAATAATTACCCCCTTAAAGTGAAAGGTAACCCATCTAATTATAAACTATTTCTATTGCAGGTGGATAAGAGGCAAAATTATTTTACTCTACCACTGAGAAGCAATTATCCTTCAACTTCCCACATTCATCCCCAATCCTATGTGCTTTCAATACCTTCCCACTTATCAATCCTTCACTCCCACCATAAAGTCCATCTATATTGCCAAAACACTCACCAAAACAAAATAATGTGAAGAGATGTTGGGGTTTAGAATAGGAAAATATTAAGTTTTGAGACCACTCTCTTTGTTTTATCTGTGTCAGTCATGTGGGGGGAAAGATGGGTAGTGGGGAGCTGTCCAAGGCTGAACTTTGATGACAACAATGAGGAAGGCAGAAGGAGCATTTTATGTCCAACCACAACAAGTCATTTAAAAGAACAAGTCTGAGATCATTTCACTTCTAGGGGCCTCAGTTTCCTAGTCTATACAGTGAAAGAATCAATGAGAGCATCACTAAAGTCCCTTTCAGGTTTTTAATATAAAATTGTGCATTGTGTAAAAATCCAATTTCTTTTTTTTTTTTTAATTTAGAGTTTGAGCTACTGGCCAGCCTCAGATTCTGTTTCCTACTTGCCTCTTAGATCATACTGATGTCTTGTCATCTATCTATTCTTCCAAACTTATTTGTCTGTCTCAGAGCCTGGTTTCAATGCTGGTTTTGTTTTGTTTTCATTACTAACCTTCCTGTACTGTACAACCTGACCTTCCCTTTGTTTCCGGCCTCCCCTGAACTGAGAGTTTAGGCTAAGAACCTCTCAACCCCCGCTGTACTGACTTTGCCAGCACTCAACTCCTAACCCCTCTCCAGACCTCAACTAACACCATAAAGACCTTAGTGTAACAAGTCCTTTCTCCCAGTCAGCTATTGCCCTTAGTCCCATGTCAATTGCTAGGCCAGAAGAAATAGCACAACATATTTCAGTCTGGACAGCTTTTTATTTTCTAATTTCATAAAGAGAAACTGGGCTTCAGTTTTATTTCCTTTCCATTTCCTGTAGACTGATAACATAGTTTCAGCAATACTCCCCATTTAGGGGAAAATCACAGAATTTCAGAATTGAAAGTGATACCAGAAACTTTCTAGTCCTTCACATCTCCAAAAGAAACTCTGCTGTAACACCACTAACAGGTACTTATCTAGTCTTTTTTCTAAAGTTTTGCAAAGAAGGTCAACCTACTATCTCCCAAGTCAGTTCATTCTACTATTAGGTAATTATAATAATGATAATAATAAACAATAATAACTCATGTATATTTTAAAGTTTTTCAAGTACTTTAAATATATAGCCCCTTTTCATCATCACAACAAGCATGTAATGGTAAATGCTACAGGCTATTACAGGGGGGAAATGTAATTGTTCATTCTTAGACTCAGTAGTAGCTTATAGTATTATATCAAAATGCTGGAGACCGAGCATTATGAACTAAAGGTATTTGTGTATGTATGAGCTTGTTTGTTTGTTTTCCTCTCTGTATAGCTTCTAGTATGTAAAGTTTCCCAGAAGGAAATAGTGAATCAAGGAGCAATCTGGAGCAACCTCTGAAGACCATATTAAAATGATTCTTTTCAAATGCTACCTTGCAGTTTCAATTAGTCATCAGACATCTTTTATTGCATGGCTCCTAACTGTGCTGTCAACACACCCAGCAGTGTACTTGACAGGATGATCAAGATATTTGCAAACATCCCTCTCATTATGCTCTGATCTTGACATTTGGCTACAGTTCATTTTGCCTTGTTTTTCTTTTGCTATTGTCTATCCTTGGTGCTGAGAAGTCTCAATTGTGACTTGCAGCAACTTACTTGACAGTTTCTCAAACTATTCAATAAGTGGCACAATGCCTTCAGCTGGTGCTCTTCAGAAGCAGAGAGGTACCCTGACTCCATGCCAGCTGCCACTTCTTACACTTTGACACGCTTGGTGCTGCAGCTAAAATAAGTTGGCTTCTTGGCAGCACTGTTCAAAAAGTACTCTGACAGTGCTTGACTTGGTCTCAGTCTACTTTTTTAAAAGCCACTCCAAAAAAAGAAGATGTTTGGGTTGGATAATTAAGAGATCATTGGTGACTTTTGGAAGAATAGTCCACATAGAATGGTGGGGGTGGAAACCAGATTTTAAAAGGGGTTAAGGAGAAATAGCAAGGGGAGATGTGCAAAGGCATGAGGTGTGGGGATGAAGAAAGGAGTACTGGGCAAAGAATACAATCATACAGCTAGGTCACAGTCACCTTTTGTTTTATACGTATTTATATGTGTATTTAATCTCCCTAAATTTAATGCAATCTCTTTGAGGGCAAAAACAGTTTCTTTTCATCTTTGAATCCATAGTGCCTGATCTACAGTAGACACCTCAGCTCCCTAGAGGGATAGTAATTGATGTCACCATCACCCACAAATGCTTTATTTCAACATGCACTCCAAACCTACATTTTATATCATAGTAGCCTTTCATTCCATTACCTCCTATACTTACCACTCCTAAATCTTTTCTGCATCCTCCCTGGACTTCTATCCCCTCAAGAATTCCTCTATGTGTTCCTCTTCTCTTTAATCCAAGCCCGGATGGTTTTAATGACACCAATGCCCCAAAAAACCAATGCTGTATTACTCATTCTACACATTTCCACCATTCCAACTCATCTTCTTCTAAATGGAGCTAGAGGAAATCATATAACCAAATTGACTGGGTCCTCTACAAATTTATATTATCATATGTCAAACAGGGCTTTATACCATCAAGATGATCCTTTATCTCCCCACTCCCCTGGCAATTGATTTTCTATCTCACTCCATAGATACTATTATAAACTTCTTTCCTGAAACTTCCCACACCATCCACATGCCATCCTTCTCAGCCAAGGGCACAATCTAATACTTCATTAAGAAAATAGAGGGGAAATCTAGGTGACACAGTGAATAGAGCACTGGCCCTGGAATCAGGAGGATCTGAGTTCAAATATGGCCTCAGACATTTAACACTTACTAGTCATGCAACCTAGGGCAAGTCACCTAACCCCAATTGCCTTGCCTTCCCTCCCCCCCAAAAAAAAGAAAATAGAGAAAATTCTCCATTAGCTCCCTCTTCTCTTCTCAAAACCCCACTGGGGTCTTCATTCTCTCATCCTCTACCCTAGTCCATGATAAAGAGGTGACACCCTCAAAAATGTATACTTGATCTTGTACCCTGTCTTCTTGAGGATATTTGTCCCTTTCCCCAAATCATCTCTATGTCTCTCTAATCATCTAGATTTCCCTATCTACTGAATTGTTCCCTGATAATTCTGAACATAATTAAGGTTCACCTTTCCATAAAAATTTCACGAAAACCTTACTTCTCTTGAACTATCATCTTACATCTATCCTCCCTTTTAAAGCTAACTTCCTATGGAAAAAAGCTGCCTACATCCACTGCTTCTTCTCTCTCCCTTTTTCAACTAAGAAAATCATAGATTGGGAAGTAGAAGAGACTTTATTGGACATTAAATTGAATCCTCTCCTTTTACAAATGAAGAAACTGAGAAACAGAGTAGATAACATAATTATCCATGGCCACATGGGTAGTAAGTTTCCCATGTGAGAATTGAACTCAGGTTTTCCTGACTGCCAGGCCCAGGGTTCTATTCACTGTGCCACCTACTTGCTCCTGACTCCAAATCTGTTGTCGTATGCACTGCACTAGGCTACCTCTAACTTCACTTCTTAGCCTTCTTTAAACTGGCTTCTGATCTAATGTTCTACTGAGACTTCTTTCTACAAAGTTACCAACCACCTCTTAATTACCACATATGATGATCTTTTTCCCAATCGTTATCTTTCTCAATCTCTGCTGCATTTGATACTGTGGTTACTTTCTTCTCCAGGATAGTCTCTCCTCTCTGAGTCCTTATGACACTGTTTTCTCTCCTGCTCCTTCTACACATCTGAAAGATCCTTTGCTGGTCCACATAGCATATTATGCCCCCTCATGCTTCTAGGCTCTGAACTAGGTTTTCTTCTATTCTACTTTTTCTTGTTGAATTTTTTTCAGTTGTGCAGGACTTTTCATGACCCTATTTAAGGTTTTACTGGGAAAGATACTAAAGTGGTTTGCCATTACCTTCTTCAGCTCAATTTACAGATGAGGAAACCAAAGCAGATAGGTTAAGTGACTTGCTAAGGGTAACACAGTTAATAAGAGTCTGAAGTCACATTTGAACTTAGAAAGATGAGTCTTCCTGATTCCAAGCCCAATACTCTATCCGCTGTGCCACCAAGCTGCCCTCTCTCTCCTGCATTTTCCCCCATTATAATATGAGCTCTTTGAGGAACTACTTTCTACCTTCTTCATATCCCCAGCTTTAGCTAAGTTCCTAGTACAGAACAAGCACTTAATCAATGTGGTTTGATTGAATGACTGTTCTCTAAAGTTTCTGACTTGGTTACCTCATCATGTCTCAGGGTTTAATTACTATTTCTATGCAGATGATTTTTGAACGGATATATCACCCTTAGACTTTAATTGTACATCTGTAGTTTATAGTCGCCTATGATTCATTTCTAATTAGGTATCACATAGGAATCTCAAACTCAAAAGGCCCCCAAATTCACTCCTATTCAAAACTTTCCTATTTCTATCAAAACCACCATTACCATTCCAGTCATTCAGGTCCACACAACCTTCATGTTGTCCTTTCATCTTCATTCTATCTTGCCCTTACCACATATATAGAAACAGTTCCTTGTTATTTTTCATTTCTTTCCCCACAATATATCTGTTATTGATTCCCTTCTTTCCACTCCCAGTGTTACCCCCTTGTTCAGGACTTCAGCGTCTCTCACCGGGATGACAAGAATAGCTTTCTATCTGGCCTCCTTATTTCAAGCTTCTTTTCTCTTCAGTTTATTTTCCAAATGATGATATTCTTGAAGATAGGTCTAAAACAGGTTATTACCTTCTTAATAAATTCCAAAGGCTTCCTGTTACCTTTAAGATCAAATATTGTCTCCTCTGTTTATCATTAAAATGTCCTTTCTTGACCTAGCCCCAAACTATCTTTCAAAATATGCATTGGTTAATGATGTGGTCCTAGTCAAACCTACATTTTTGTTTTTGCTCACACATGCTATTACATCTCCAATGCTCATGCCTTTGTAGGAACTATCTACACACTACATACATACATACTACATATGTAGTAACCATATGCCCAAAATCTCATCTTATATCCACTTGTTAGAATCCCTTGTATCTTCCAAAATTCTGATTAAGGGACACCTACATGTTTCCTGGAAATTTCAATTGCTAGTGTATCTCCCACATTAATATTACCATCTAGCCAATTTTATATATATATACATATATATATTCACACACACATATATGTATGTATATATTCTATACATATATATATTCATATATACACACATCTTTGAGATATATGTATGTGTGTAGACATTCTTATAGATAGATGTGTATTTATATCTCTTTATCAGTGATCAAGGGATCATATGTTCACAGAAGAATATAATGCCCTCTGAAAACTGTTTATATTTGGAGAGAAGACCCTTGGTTAGAAGATGCCTCAGAAAGGAGAAATGGAAATTCTATGTGACAGTTCACCTTGCCAATCATTTAGTGGTAGATGCTTCAACTCTTACCCTTACTCCAAATTCAAAAACAACTAGTCACCCCTTTCCTTCACTAGAGTGATTACTAGAGAATGTAAGAAACTTTGTATCATTTGCATATATATATCTATATTAATATATTGGCACATATGTATAAAACATACACACACATATGTATATAACGTGTATATACACATACACATACACACATCCAATATAATGTAAAGTCTTTAAAGGAAGAATTTTTTTCAATTTAGTTTTTGTATTCTCAGTGTCTGGCATACAGAAGTCACTGTTTCTTGAGTTAAAAAAAACACCACTTTTTTTTTAAACAAGTAGTAGAGTTCTTTGTAAGATTTTCAGGGAAATCATCAATATTAAAATTGACTTTTACAGAGTGTCTTAAAGGTTGTCAAGGGCCTTACCTACATTATTCCATTTGAGCCTGCAGACATTCCTGTGAGGTACAAATAACTATTTCCCCATTTGTAGTAGAGAAAATTGGAACGGAGAAAGTTAAGTAATTTTCTCATACTTACTCACATAGTTAGGGTCAGAAATAGAACTTAGATCTTACTAACTTAAAGTAGAATTTTTCAAAGTCACTTTTGTTCAATCATTCCAGTCTTGTGTGACTCTTTGTGATCTAATTTGGGGTTTTCTTGGCAAAGACACTGAAGTGGTTTGCTATTTCCTTCTCCAGCTCATTTTATAGATGAGAAAACTGAGGCAAAAAAAAGGCCTAAGTTACTTGCCCAGGGTCACGCAGCTGTAAGTGTCTGAACCCTGATTTGATTTCAGGTCCTTCCTACTAGTGTTCTATAAACTGAAACTTTACCGCTGTGGACTTCCCCACTATAGCTGGCAGTGTAGTGATAAGAGCAGAAGCAAAATGAAATCCCATTTTTGTGCTTTAATCAACAAAGCTCACAAGCAGCAGAAACATGGAGACAAATTTAGTGAACTACCAGTTTGTTACCTAATCTTCTATATCCATGAAATAAATTTGTTTTCAGAAGAGTTTTTAACTCTTCAGAAATATCCTTTCAAGACTTACACATTGTCATTGATATTCTAATCATTTCAAGGTATTTCTCTACAAAATTTTATTGTTTTATTATGTTTTGTTTTACTTACATCTCTGGGAGAAAAAAAAAACCAGTATAAAATGTCAATGGACCCAGTTGCCTAATTAATTACTCCTCAGCAAAAGTTGAGACCAGAGTGTCTTTTTCTCAGTCTCCCACCCACTCCTCTTCCCTACGATTTTCTTGGAATTGTTTTCTCTGTTTTTGACACTGAGTCTCCTCCAGGTTCTGTCTTCTCTCTGTTTCCTCTCACAGCTCCTGCCAAAGTCTGTGCTTCCTTGCAATTACAGGTTCTCAATTACACACTCTTGCTACTTGCTAGAGGGGACAAAAAGTGTGTTTCCTTTCTTGGCAGCTGCTCAAGCCAGATGTTTCACTAGCAGGTTATGATTGGCTGACAGATGAAACTGAATGACTCTTCCTCAGAAAGACAAGTAGAAAAATGTAAACAAACTCATTTGAGCATTGAATCAGCAGGCCCTTATTAACCTGTTTGGAAAGGTCCTTCAAATTATAATGGGAAAAAGGGATGATATTGTCATTCTAGTAGGCTACTGAATATTGAGTATTTTTCCTCTCTCTTTGCTAGAATAGGATGAAGCTGCATTTTGAAAATGGGTGCAGTTAGAGCACTTTAGTTAATCTTACAGAGGCTAAAAAAAGTCATAACACTTCAGGGATCTGTGATTTTGTGGGTCTGGGCACTCTTTCCACCAATTAGAGCCCCCCTTGAATTAGTAGGTGACTGGGGCAAACTTGGTAAAGTGACCCTCCTATATTTGTTCAATTAGTCCTTGAAGAAGAAACATATAATTCACCACGGTGCCACTTCTTTAGCATTGCAGACTTTGTCTTCAAATGACATAGGCTTCAAAATTTCAAGAGGCAGCTAGGTGGTGCAGTGAATAGAGTACCAGCCCTGGAGTCAGGAGGACCTGAGTTCAAATCCGACCTCAGACACTTAACACAAAAACTAGCTGTGTGACCTTGGGCAAGTAACTTGAGCCCAATTTCCCTACCTCCCCCCTCCAAAAAAAAAGCAAAAAAATAAATTTCAACATAGTCTCTAGGCCTTGACAAGGTATGACCTCAATGAAGAAACAATAACATCAAAACATTTGTAAATTTTACCATTTACAAAATCATATCAACTTTGAAAGAGAGGTGATAATGATAGTGATAGTAATTGATATTTATATGGCACTTTATGCTTTATGAAATGCATTAAAATTATAAAGTACAACATCTAGTATTGGGAAGAGGGGAAATTCCAAGCTTTAATATAATCCTAAATCTTTCTAACCCTAAATGCCCTCCCTCCTCATTTCCATCTCTTAGAGGTCTTAGTTTCCTTCAAATGTCAGCTCAGGCAAACCCTTCTGCTATGGGTCCTTCATTAACTCCTCAGTTATTAGTTCCCTTTCCCTCCTCAAAATATCTTGTACTGTTCTTAATTATCCTTCAAATCCTCTCAGGGAATTTAATGTGTAATCTACATCTGTCATCTTAGATTATAAATTCCCTGAGGGCAAGGACTGATTTGGGTTGATCTGTATATCCCCAGTGAGACAGCAGAGAAACTAAAGGGGGCAAAGCATAGTTCAATATGGGTATAGCATATCATATGGGGTAACAAGGTGAAACAGAGGATAGAGCACTGGGTCTGGAGTAAGGAACACCAGCTCATATCTGGTCTCAGACAATTAATATCTGTGTGATGCTGGGCAAGTAACTTAATCCTGTTTATCTCAGTTTCTTCATCTGTAAAATAAGGTGAAGAAGGAAAAGGAAAACTACTCCAACATCTTTGCTGAGCAAACCCTAAATGGTATCACAGAGTCAGACGTGACTGAATTGACCAAACAACATAGAATACATGAAAATGACGTTAAGCAGGTAAGGTTATACCAGATGTACAAAGCATTGAATGTCAGACAGAGCAGTTTGAACTCTAATAAGAAGACAAGAATGAACTTCTGAAGGCTTTTGAGCAAATTTGCGCATAAGAAATAAGTTGCTCAATAGATGTAGGCTGAATGAGTGAAGTATCTATGTACAATTGGCTTTTCTACTGACACTGTTAGGACTCACCCCACTAGAACAATTAGTTCTCCAAATTTCAATCTCATATTAAGTATAGAGATGTAGACTGAGGTTCTGGGTAGTAGGAGATAGATCCAAACCATCTAATTGGCAATGGGGTTTACATTATCTGATGTCAATAAAGCAGAATTGCTTTCCAGGCATTTTCCTCTTGTTATGCTACTGAGACAGCTCTAAGTCAATGGATTTGTACAGAACTGCCTTCCAGGGTATGTTTGGGGAGGTAGGGCTGCCAGCATTAGGACAAGACCTGTGTTTGCTACAGACAAAAAGCAGCACTAGATGAAAGGGGAAAAGGGAGAACATTGAGAATAGATTTGAAAAAATCACTATTTTGTATCTAATATGCAGTTATTTCTTCTAAGGGATTCCATACTTCTTGAATGCACGCTGGACTGGCAACTGCAGTTGTTCTCCTGGGTATAAAAATGACAAGGGCCATCAATCCCCATGCCTTAGGGCTGGAACTGATAATAATAATAATAATTAATAATCGTTTGAGCTTCTCTAGCTCCCTTCATCTGAGACCACAGAGAATTTTCCTAACACAAATTCATTAAGACTCAAAACACACCTGGGCATTTGGGCAGTACTGGAAGGTTAACAGTATTATTATTTTACATTCATATTGCATTTATCCTCTATGGATCTAAATAGGCTTATAAATATATTACCAAAGTAGGTTAATTCATCACCAGTTATGGGTCAGGAAGACACTTTTTTATGCCTCCCTACTGTACAGGATTTTCTGAGTTCTACAGCATGGGTTAGCCCTGAAGACAAAATGGCAAACTAAACTCATCTGTAATGATAAAGTCATGTCTGGATATTATTCTCAACATTAAGTATTTTATCTGACTGGCTTGCTAATATCTTTTATTTTTGTTCTCTTACTCTTCAAACATATAAAATCATCCATTAAATTGCAAATGTGCCTCTATTCCTTTCCAGGGAAGTATTTTATTAGAGACCAGATGGCCATTCCACAGGGATGATGAAGTAGATAAGATTACTACTTTGATTGGAAAGTTGGACTTGGTGACATCAAAGGTTCTTACACAGATCGTATGGAGGTTACTGCATTAAATTTTTGGCTTCTGTTAGGTTTGCATAGAGTTTGTTTGGTGACCAAGTTCCATAAGTAAATCTCCAAATCTATTGACACTACCAGTTATCTTTCCAGTCTCCTATATTTGTGATCTGAGGGTTATCTCCTCCCTTTATCTTTCCT
Organism: Petaurus breviceps papuanus; assembly: GCF_028583685.1. NCBI lineage: Eukaryota > Metazoa > Chordata > Mammalia > Diprotodontia > Petauridae > Petaurus > Petaurus breviceps. Next base: position 62,360,123 of record NW_027186296.1, on the reverse strand, counting down.
CCAATATGAATTTAGATTTTACTCCTACAGCATCTCTATATTAAACCTAATTTTCTGTCCTCACATGGATATCACCCATGTTATATGTTGTGTGTTGTATGTTATATGTTAAATATGCTAAAAATGTAGAAATGACAAGATTTGGCTTTATCTATATCTACATACCTTTTGAACCAGAGATTCCACTGCTTAGCATGTACCCCCAAATACTATTTTATTTATTTGATTTTTTGCTTTTTGAAGGGGGGAAGGTAAGGCAATTGGGGTTAAGTGACTTGCCCAAGGTCATATGGCTAGTTTTTGTGTTAAGTGTCTGAGTCCGGATTTGAACTTGGGTCCTCCTGACTCCAGGGCCAGTGCCCTATTCACTGTGCCACCTAGCCGGCCCATCAAAATATTATTTTAAAGGAAAGTTATCATTAACACAAAAATACGTATAGCAGCATTTTTGTTATAACAAATAATTACTAACAAAGTAGGTGCCCATTGACTGAATAATGGCTAAACAAATTTATACATGAACTTGTGAAGGAATATCCCTATGCTATAAGAAATAACAAATATGATAAATAATGAGAAACATAGAAAGACTTACATGAACTTGATCCAGAGTATAATAAGCAGAGCCAAGGAAATAATATATGCAATGACTACAACAACATAAATATGCAATGGGAATGTAAATTTTAAAGATCTTCCCTGCCCCTAGGCTAAAGTGCACCTGGAGCCTGGGGTGGGAGGCTTGTTTTTCAGTAGATACTTCTTGATTGGCCAGTGAGTCAATAAGGTTGTTACATTCTCTGAGCCAGTAGAAGGCTATATAAGCCCTGATGTGTAGCTTTGTTTTGGGGGCTCACTTTGAGAAGTGTTCTGTGATTTGATCAGATGAAACTCTGGGAAGCCGTTGTTGAGAGTCCCCCGGCTTTGAAAAACCCAGATGTTGATTTGGTATGGATGTAATGGTTGGACAGTTTGGAAACTGTCTACTTGATCTGTTTCTCTGTCTTGATAATTCTGTCTGTGTGTTCTGAAGTTCGGGGTGCTGACCTTTTTCCCCTGAACTAGGTAAAAGATACATATTTGACTGATTAAAGAAAGCTGGTTAACCCATTTTGAGTTACTTTCCTTTATCAAAGCAGATCTAAGAACCTGTGTTGGCAGACACCCTGGGGATGCTGGGGTGCTTGCTGATACAAAATATTAAAAATAAACAACTACCACAAAACAATAAAAAAGAATATTACAAAATTACAAAGAATGAACTTCATCTTGAAGAATGTAGATACCTCCTCCCATTCTTTTCCAGAGATGGGAGGTCAAGGTTATGGGGCATTACATGTATTGTCAAATGTTATCAGGGGACTGATCAGGTTTATTGATTTCTTTTTTTTTCAGTTATTTGTTATGTGGGGTGACTCATTAGGAAGAAAGGTCAGTGGAAAATTGAGACAATATAAAAACAAAAGATCCCAATACAGTGTTTCATAATATCATAGAATCATTTCCTATTGGCTTTAGGATAAAATTCAAATTTGTCAGCTTGGCAGTTTTAAGTTTTCACAGTCTTTTTCCAGCCTTTGCAGACTTTGCAAAGACTAATTTTATATGACTCCCCTTCATGTATTCTAGAGTCAAACCAAACTGACCTCTTTACTGTCCCCAGAATTTAAAAGTCTATCTTCTGCCATTGAACCTTTGCATAGGCTATCCTCATGATCACAGTACCCTCCCGCCTCATCCCCATCTCTTAAAGGTCTTAGCTTCCTTCAAATGTCAGCTCAGGTCCACCCTTCTACTGTGGGCCCTTCATTAACTCATGAACTTATCCTTCACCTCCTCTCAAGGAACTTAGTATGTAATCTACACCTATCATCTTGGATTATAAGCTCCTTGATGGCAAGGACTGATTTGGGTTTTATCTTTGAATCCCCAGTGCCTAGTAGGTTCTTGACTAATTGTAATTGGTTTGATTTTGAGTTCAAGTTCAGATATAAAATTTGTAAAGCTGTACAGATGTGAGGTTTTAATGATGGAGTTACACAATTTTTGGTCTAAAATTGAACCTCTTATTAGCCCATATACTCAGCCATCATAGAATGTTCTATGCATATCTTAGGGCCCCAAGAGAATACTTTCAAGCATGTCCCATGGCCCTTGATCTCACTATGCTTCCCAGGAAATGGAATACTCCTGCTTACCTATGTCTTAAAAACCAGTCTGAGAGTCAAATCTCATTCAGAAAAAAATCAGAGAATTTTAGATTACAGAGATTATCTAATCTAAACCATACCCAATTCTCATAAACTAAAGAATCATAAAATTTTAGAATTCAAACAGGACACGGAGGTCATCTTGTACAGGGCTTCTTAAACTTTTTCCACCCATGACCCCTTCAGCCCTTATTAAACTGTGAGTGGTGACCTAATCGTCTAAACAACCCCATCTACAACAGGCATGTCCCTTCTACCTTTAAATCTATCTCATAATTTCTAATAGATCTCTGTCTTTGTCACTCCCCAGTGTAATACATTCAGCTGCTGGACCACTCTAATTGTTTTTAAGTTCTTTCCTTCATATTGAGCTGAAAACTCTGATCCACTGAGAATAAGAACATGTTTAGCGCCCTTTAAACAAAACAATTCTTCAAATATTTCATGAAAATGACAATATCCCCTCCTACTCCACCTTACAAAAGTCTATTTTTTTAGGCTAGTATGGCATAATCTCCAGTACTATGCATGATCTTGCTTCTACCCTTTGGGTTTATTGATCTTTTAAAACCTCCTTCCAAAATCTGGAACATAAAATGGGTCAAATGGTTCAAGATATGATGGAACAAAGTCAACATATGCAGGACTATCCCCTAAATTGTATCCTGGACACTGTACTTCAATTCACACAGACTTTCTTGATGTCAGCTCATCTTTGCCTCTAAATCCTCCACTCTTCCAAAGCTCCCTCTTCCTATACAAAGCACCAATATCCACATATTCCCCAAGGCCTACACCTTCAGTGGCATCCTTAACTCCTCACTCTTACTCACTATGCATAAGCCAAATTTTGTCATTTCTACATTTTAACATATGTAGCATATAACATATTTCTTATGCTTTTCCCTCATACAACCATCACCTAAATTCAGGCCCTCAACACCTCTCACATGAACTACTACAATATCCTTTTTAATTGGTCTCCCTGTCTCATGTCTCTTCCTACTTTAATTCATCTACATTCAGTGATTTTCCTAAAGTGTGGGTCTGACTATGTAACAACCACCACCACCAACACCATCACCACTACCACCTCAAACACACACACACACACACACACTCACACACTCAATAAACTTTTATGATTTTATACCTCTGGGATCAAATATAAAATCTTCTCTCTGGCATTTAAAATTATTTGTAGCATGACACCTTTCTATGTTTCCAGTCTTCTTATACTTTTCTCCCCTTTATACATGCTACAATCTAGCTATGTTGGCTTATTGGCAGTTCCTTGAAGCTGAGACTCATCTGGTCTTTGTCCTGGTTTTATGCCATGCCTAAAATGCTTTGGCCCCTCACCTTTTCCTATTAATTTTTCTACCTGCCCTTCAGATGTAGTTCAAGTTTCACCTTCAACAGGAGGACTTTATTGGTTTCTATCAACTACTAATGATTGCCTTTTCCTTTTTTCTCTGAATATATCTCCTACATATCTAGGTATATGTCATCTTCCCCAGTTCCTTAAGGGTATGCACTAATTTTTACCATTCTTTCTAACTCTAACACTTAACACAGATCCTGGAACATAGTAAGTACATAATAAAGGTATGTTGACTCACTGAATGACTCACTCAAATTGAGCTTGGAGTTCACTAAAACTAGAGACATTTTTCACATGAACTGATTTCTAGCCTCATTATTGTCTTCCTGCCATCCTCAACCTGAATTTTACAGTGGTACAGTTAAATATTTTTCAAAAACCATCAAACTATGACTGTTGATTTTACTAATATCCTGCTGCCACCTTGCTCTCTCCTCTCTCAATTCCTGTCATTCATCCTCAAGTGCAGATAAAGTTTTTCAATGTAATTGTGCCTCTCAGAAACTATGTCAGCAACCACTGACCCTGAGCATTGAACAAAGGAAAGAAAAAGAACACACATTCTCGACCAGAAACTTTGAACAATATGATAGTGACAAAGAATTATAGTCTCAGAATTTCAAAAAATGGAAGAACCCAGCAAAGTGAGCATTTGGTAAAGTGGCAATGATAACCAGTAGAGAACTGGATCATTTTGCTGGCTCTTTTAGCATGTGCTAATATTTTGGTGGGAAGACTCCATTCCTCTGTACTATGTTAATAGATGGAGCAACCCCTTTAAGTTGGACTCTTGAAAGATGAATTCTAAAGATGAACTCCCTAATATAGTTGTGGTTATCAATGACAATCACCATAGGTGGATGGCTATTGTCCATCCAAAGCAGTCCTCTGATAAGGTCATGTCCATGAATGTACACATTAGCATGACTCATTCTTCAACCATTCTGATATTGTTCTCAAAGAGTTAATATTTTCCATATCATGGGAATGGATGTGGAGTATGGACCACTTTATCAGTCTTTTGAAACAAATGAACCCATTCTTTGAATAGTTTTAAATGCATAAAATAACATATGTAGGATTATAGAGATGTTTTTCCCCCATACAAGTTTACAGATTCCCAGACATCCAAGAATTCCTACTCTGGATTCTCAGGGAGGAAGCACACTTTAATATAAAAAGTAGAAAAATATGATCAATGGCTTGAAATGATTTTGAAAACTGGATTAAAATCCTGACTACAATACATTCTAGATAGGTGACATTGTGTAAGCCACTTAATCTCTCTCTTCTGTTTTCTCATCTATCAGATGGGAATTGCAATACTTCTGCTATCTTCCCACACAGCTATTTTGAGGAAAACATTTTGCTAACCTTAAAATCCTCCTCAAATGTATTTTTGTAAATAATTAATTATTATATAATCTGTAACTTACATTTCTTTTGGCCTTATATTGTTTATTTCAGCATAGATAAACCCACTCTGTAGAAATTGTTCTTCTGCATCTTATTTTAGTTCCAGAAACTAAAAATCTCTAAATTAGCTTTTTATTTGTGGTGCTATCTCCCTTAATTATTGATGAAGCAGGGTGGTAAAGCAGGAAAACTTCAGGATTTGGAATCAGAGGTTCTGAGTTCAATAACCCAGAAATTTGCTTTGTCTGATTTCAGAAAAGTTACTCTTTACTCTTCTTGACCTTATCCTTACCTGTGAAATGTGGGAATTGGACTAGATGATGTCTAAACTTCAATCTATCTCAAAATCTGTGACCATAAGACCTAATTCTATATAATTAATATTATTAGTAATAGAAATTAATGAAAATAACAATTTGTATATAGTACTTTAAGGGTCACAATGCACTTTGTAAATATGATCTCATTTTATCTTCACAACAATGATCCTGGAAGGTAATTATATTGTGAAGATAATCCTTAGCTTCAATCTTTCAAACCTTTAAATATGATCATGCATAACATTCTTTATTCCTGGAAGAGTGAGTATGACATAATAGAAAGAACAATAGGAAGTCAAGAAGAACTGGTTTCAAATCCTGTTTCAGATACTTGGTAGCTTTACCACTCTCAGCAAATCATTTTCTCTCTGTCAGTCTTTGTCTCCTCTTCTGGAAGAAGAAGGCTAAGAATAACAACTATCTAACAGGGATACTGTGAGATCAAATGAGCAAATATGCACTAAGTGCTTTGAAGGAGTAAGTGCTACATAAATATCAGTAGTTATTGGAATCTGATTAGAAATTTTTATTAAGCATTTACTATTAAAAAAGCTTAAAAATGGATACCATGAAAAGACTTCATTGACATATACTGGAAAGTATAGACATCATTTAGCTACCAAAAACCACTGGCCAGTCTTAACAGGGCTTTCCAGATTTGCCTTGTCCTCAATTTGTTCACTTATCACCCTGTGGAAATAAACTACCTCAATAAGCAATGCCCCATGCCTGTCTGTGTGAATGTTTTCAAGAAATTGGCACTACCAATGCCCTCCTCCCCCTTCCACCCATCCCCAGCCTTGCACAGACAAATTGAGCCTCAGAAACACCATTTAAAATCACTAGAACAGACCCACTCTGTCTTTCCCACTTCACTTAGCCAAATGAGTTTCAAGGAGGAGAACAAAGAAATCTGGTCCCATTCTCAAGATTGATCATTCATCTCTCCTAATTCCTTCCCCCCACCCCATATGGTTTGCACAATATGCTATTAATACTGTAATCGCTAAATTATTAGCTAAAGAATGTATAAATGCCACTCATTATTTCTTGGTGATGAAGGGAGACTGCCACCGAAATGAAAGCCCTAGCTTGGAAGAAATCAGTGTAGAAACCTTATTAATGGGTGTTTCAGGCAGTTTCAGATCTGATCAGAACAGGAGCTAGGCTATTAAAGTTTTAGCAAACGCTAATAATGAGACCACTTAAGAACCTTTATTATGAAACATAAAATAGCTATCGCCTAACAACAGAGGAAAACCATATCTGTTATAAGACCCAGGGTCAAAGACACTTTGAGGGTCTACTGTGGACAATATGCCAATCTATTGGAATTGAATGAATCTAATTTATGCTAATGGAAGATGCAAGGAAAATGATGAGTCTGGGGACTGAATATGGCAGTGGAATGCTGTGAAATCTATAATTTCTTCATTACCAGAAGTTCATTCTGTGATCTTGGACAAGTAATTTTATTCTTTGGCACAATACTCACCCTATCTGTAAAAGAGATATGATTACCAGATTTCTGGGTGAAACTTAGGATGTGTTATATATAATCAGGGTTATGGCATACACCAAGCAAAAAGGAATGCTTGTGCATGTGACTGTTTTATCTAAATGTATAAAAAATTACCTGAATATAATGGATGGATTAAGTGGGCATCCATTTCTGGAAAAGGAGGAAACTGAAACAAATAGGTTAATGATTTGCTTGGTAATGATGAAGTAAATCAGCGGATTAACAGAAAGGTGTATACCACCCATTTCTGCATCTTACACTCGAAAATAGGTCTTGTATATGTCTAATAAAGCTCTCTGGGGAAAAGTAAAATGTTACTTAAGTACTATACAATATAATATAAACATCTAGATATAGTGAAATTTCATACCAATTAGGCCACAAAAATAGCGAGGGAGAGTATATAGTTAGGAAATGAGAATGGAGAGACAGCTTTCTTACCTGATTTTCACCAAAGCCACTGGTTGATTACATTGGCAAACCATCAGGCTAAGGAAGATGATTTTAATTGGTTGCTATACCATTACTGGCTGACCTGATGTTTTGAAAGCTCATAGAGCCAATCTAGAAACGATAGATGACATTGAACCCATTCTATTCTTCCTCACCATTCTGTTGATGAATATAAGATGGCTCCAACTATTTTTTTTGTTTTGTTTTGTTTTTTTAGTTTTTGGAGGGCAATTGGGGTTAAGTGACTTGCCCAAAGTCACATGGCTAGTTTTTATGTTAAATGTCTGAGGCCAGATTTGAACTCAGGTCCTCCTGACTCCAGGGCAGGTTCTCTATTCACTGCACCACCTAGCCACTCCTAGGCTCCTACTATCAATGTGAGATAATTGTTTGTGTCCAATCACTGCTGTCAGGCAGCCTTTTCTAGGATAGAAAAATAGGAGTAAGACTGACTAGCTAACTTGTAATATTACCACTTCATGACTGAATTTTCTCCAGTGCTCCCCTCTTGTAATCCTGGTACATACAGGATGTCTCTAAAGAAGTGATATCAGACCTGCTTAGACTTGCATGGATACCCTGCATAGACACACATGTACATCCTGACTCACTGCAATGATGGCAACAGAAGAAAAAGAAATAAGGGGAAACTCTTGGTAATGACTGCTACAGCACTCCTGCAAGTATCAACTTGTCATTCATATCACTCTTACCAGCTACTCATTTTTACCACCCCCCCACCCTTAGAGTGTGGTCCCATTTAATATACATTTACTTCATTCCCATTATCTTGAGCCCCAGATACTTTAGTAGAAATCTCAATGAAAACATCTACCTTTTGTTTCAGCTCTCTGTGGAAAATCCAGCAAGTCCAGTACATTGTGTACTTCCTTAAGCTCTCTTCCTTCTCCACACCTCCCATTCTCCTTATGATGACTGACACAAAGTACAAACTTTCTATTGCTATTGGTGCTATAGTGAACATCCCTGAATCCTCAGTCTGTTTTCTTTTATCACTTTGTAAGTATCTTGGGCAGGAGTGTTACAGGGGGCGAAATTGAAGGCCTTCTAGTTGACATCACTAACTGGGGCAATGCTCCCAAATGTTTCAATTTCATAGTCCAGTTGGCAAGCATAAAAGTGGGATTTTTATAACTTGCCATTACCTAAGTTATAGAGTTGTTGTAAATTCTGGAGGCAAAAAACTAAGAAATGACAAAAATAATAATTTTGTTCTTTTAGCATGGCTGCCCTATATAGGACAAAGAAGAACAAGGGAATTCCAAGTAGTTAGTACCATGGGATTTGAAGCACTAAGGGGCATGTGCGACTATGAACATGTTAGAAATAGGGCAGCCCTAACATATGAACTAGCCAAAAGAACTACCCTGGGAATTGAAGCAATAAAGAAATAAAAGCTAAGAGAAAATTAAGAAGGAGTGGTGGGTGGGGGCACCTTGGAACTGGAAGAATCAAAGGAAGCTGTCAAAGTGGAATGGATAAGCGCAAGTGATTCTTTTTGGATTAATGTAGTTTTTTTTAATTAATATGGTGAGGTTTCTAAATGGGATAATATTAGAAACATGAAGGTTTTGGAGGGGGAGAAGGTTAAGAAAAATACAGCTTGTGTTCACAAGGAATAAATGTTAAATTTGAAAATGTTACCTATATTTTTCATAAGAATGTTTTCATTATTTATGTATTTGTACGACATTTCTGTGAAATCTTCTTAAATAAAAATTGAGGACTAATGAGATCTTAAAGCAAATCTATATGACATGCGGAGCTCCTTGGAGACAAGAGCTGTACAAATACAAGATATCATAACATTTTTTTTTGTTAGATTGATAGTAGGACAGAGAAAGCTCAGCATCAAAATGGGTTTGTTTGTTTTTTCACGAGTTCTTCTGACCCAAAAAGCAGGGTTCCAGTGAAAATGGGCTATAAACTTGTTAGATTCCCCATTAGGATGTTACATTTCCTTATTTGAAGAGGCAGTATTCTGGGAATTAAATAACCCAGTGCTCACCTCCCCAAACTCATTTCAGTATGATACGATACATCTATAAACAATTAGATACCTACTATGTGTCAAACACCCTGTGAGGTGCTTGGGATTTAAAAACAGAAACAAAATAGTCCCTGCCCTCAAGGAGGTTACATTTAATTAGGAAAGACAATATATATATATATATATATATATATATATGTATATATATATACACACACACACAAACAAGCATATATAAAACGTCTATACATTATATTAAAAAATGAGGTAACCAAGAGAGTAGCACTAGCAGCTAAGGGAAGGAGGAAAAACATCATGAAGAGGCAATATTTAAGATGAGTTTTGAAGGAAATTAACAAGTCTAAAAGGCAGAGATGAATGAGGAGTGTATTCCAGGCATGAGCAACAGCAGATGCGATGGCAGAGAGAAAGGAGAGAATATCAGGTGAGGAAGAGAAAAAAAGGTAATTGAATGGATTGAAGTATAGATAAAGGGGCAGTAATATATCATAAGACTAGAGAGGTATATTAGAACCAGGTTGAGAAAGGCTTTAAATGATAAATGAATTTGTCTATGAAACTAGAGCTAATAACCACTGGAGTTCATGGGACCAGAAAGTGACATGCCTAAGATGTATCTTCTTACCTTAAAAGTCTTATCATTAACCTCAGAGGTTCTATATGGTTTACTTTAACATTAAATTGCTAATTTCCTTACCATCCTATGTCTAAAAGTTGTTGGCAAAAGGTTAACTATCTGGCAAGATCTGAGACCTTTGAGTAGTGAAAAGAAAATCTTCTCTACTGCTTTTCTTCCTTTGACATTTCAGGTCAGGGAAAGAAAGAGAGAAACTCTTGTTGATCCTGCATCCCTTCCTAACACAAGTCCTCTGAAAGTCCAATGATCCCACCCCTCATTTATACCCTGAGTAAGTCCACAGGTGTTGTACTATAGATTTGTTCTGACATAAGAAATCCATTCCAGAACTTTAGAAATGGAATCATAGATTTGAAGCAAAGCTAAAATTAGTAGAATTTTGATGGATTTTAAATCTATTCTTTCTCTATCCCTTTCCTTCCTCTCTGGCCTGTGGTGGTAAAACTGGAAGGATGTAATACAGAAATTAAAAGCATAAGGAGGATTATCCAGATGATATCACCAAATGGGATATCACTCTACTCCAATATCCATTCCCAAATGCCCTCAATAAAATTATGCTATTGCCAACTATAATAATCAGATTTTCACTACTTGCCATTATGCAGACCTTAGGCATATTTTTAAGTTTTGGAAGCAGCTGTCAATAAACAAGACAATACTAAGGATTCAAAATGTTGTGAATAGATCATATAATAAGAGGAGATGAATAAACGGAATACAAGTAGTAAGTAATAATAGAAAATTAGTCATTTCTCAAAGGGGAAGAGGATTATAGCTGCTATCCTTAAATGATGATGAGAAGTGTGTAGTAAAGTTTAGGACTCACTTGTTTTGGTAGCTCAGAGGGAAAGAGCTCCAGTCACTACAACAAGACATTTCTTATTAAGTGAAAAACAAATGTTCTAACATCTCAGAGAAGAGCACTAACAATGGTATGGGGTATTCTACAAGGAATAATATTGATGTGTTCTGCAGAGCAGTTTGCAGGAGGAAATATGATATGGGAGCCAAGATCTCTAAACTTGGTCTATTTTATTCACTATGTGCTAGGTGTTATAAAGAATGCATACACAATCTGGTACTTGCCTTCTAGGATTATGTGTTCCAAGGTATATGTATGAAACTCATACATTACATGCAGATTTTTAAAAACTTGTATTTGATATCTGTTGCTTATACAACACCTACATTTCGCGATATATTCTCCCTTCTTCCCCCTCCCAAAGAACACTCTCATAACAAAGAATAAAAACCATTCAACAAGACTAACCATCTCAAAAGAGTTTGTGTATATATGTATGTTAAACCTAAATCCAAACTCTTGCTGATGTTAACAGTCACCAATATATGTCAACATTATCCAGACAGATCTGAATAGAATAATAAATCTTTAAGGGCAAATTAAGATTTATAATAAATTATCATTATATAAATACCTTAAAGGTATCCTCTTTCAAAATTATAGATGAGTCCATTTAACAAGCAAAACAAGTACTTATTTGGTACCTAATAGTTCAAGGTTTGGGAAATAGAACAAATTTGTCAAGGATGCTTGACATATTCAAAGCTGGACATATTCAAAGCTGGAATTTCCCCATTGTGCCCAGGAACATGAGAAGTCAAAGGACTTTACCCATGGATGTTGACTGGGATATATAGCAATCCATGTTCAAACCCTTACAAAGCTATATTCCATAGAGAATTTTTGGGGGGAGGTGGGAAGGGATTATTCAAAAGAAGTACCATGAACTCCACAACCTGAAGCTTGTTATTAGACAAATAGGGTCTAGAATCTCCAAAATTTTTAATCCCATATTTTGCCCTTTGGCCCCTAGTAGACAGTTTTTTTTTTAAATTAGAAAGCTATTTTTAGGGGGAAACTGGAAGTAACAACAGAAAGGAAGTACTAGAAATAGAAGCCTGGGTTTGGTTTGAAACAATAAATTTTTAACCCTGTGACAGAAATAATAGTGAATTGAGAAGTAGAAATCTCTTTCATGAATATATTGTAAGGAAAGTTAGTATAGTATCATTATTATTATTGATAATAGTAATAATATAGCAGTTTTGATTTACAAAGCACTTCTAATAAATCCTCATGGGGTAGGTTTCAACAGATTTTTTTTCTTAAATTAAATGATCTTGCTATATTTTATCTTCTTGCAAATAAGCTTCTTGTATATCTGCAATCAACAAAGGTTTACCTGACTAATCTCCTTTGCCAATGAGGGGGAGATAATTTTGGAAAATCACAATATATGCCAAAAATTTTAAGTGACCAAACTAAGAGGTCATATCACTGGTCCTCCTCAAGAGAATTCTTGCTTAATAATATCCACATTATTGAAAGATGACGTTCAATATGGGTCTGAAAAGTTTTCTTCAGGCTTAGACCTAGGTGAACATTTGACAACTTTTCTGGAAGCTAACTGAACAATAACCTTGCCTACCAGGTAACACACATCATTCCAAGGCTTAGCCAAATTTTTCTTCAATTTTTACTCAATTAGAGGTCCTGCTTCCTAATTGAGCCTCAATTATTTTTATTTTTACTTATTGAGTCCAATATTGTGTTAGTCAAAATGGGGGGAGAAGATATGGAAATTGGAGCTGGAGTCAAGATGGTGGGATAGAGAAGCACTCAGCAAAGCTTTCCCAAATTCCCCTCCAAACAACTCTAAAACAATGCCTCAAATTTATTCTGGAGCAGAAGAATCAATAAAAGGTTGGGTGAAACAATTTTTAAGACAATGTAGGAGTGTGCCAGGAAAGGTCCTCATCACCAGTCCAGCAGAAGGTTTTGAATGCAGCAGCATTGATGGTAGCAGGAGTTTTGGGACCTCTGAGCCCACAGATGGCATAGGGAGTGGAAATAACTGGACAGAAAGAGATCCTTTATTGACATTGGGTTCAGGACTCTGTTACATTGCCTATAAATAGTTCTGTGTCTTAGTCCCAGGGCCAAAAGGTGCAATAACACTTGAAGCTGCAGGAAAGCAGGGTCTCTGGAGGTAGTTCCAGGGCAGAGAAGAGTGTCTATGGTCAGTCAAAGGGAATAGGGTCCATGAAAAGCACTAGAAATTATGGCTGCAAAAAAAAGAGTGGGAAACCTGATTATAGTCCCAGGGTCAGGAGGAGTGCTGACACCAGTGGCTACAGAGGAATAATGTTCCTTCCTAGGTAAAGACCAGAACATAAGTCAGGAAAGTACTGACTACACCTTGCCTCAATTCATATTACCTCGGCAGCAGTGAAAACCTACAGATCCCCAGAGCTAGCTCTGAAAACAACAGCAAGAAAGGCCTGAAGCTTAGGACAGTGCTCACTCCATCACAGGAGCAAAACTCAAATTTAACATAAAGTTAAAGGGCAAGAGATAAACTGAAAAAAAAAAATGAGCAAACAACCAATAAAAGACCCAGACCAGAGAAAGATAGTATGGTAACAATAAAGATCAAGACACGAACTCAGAAGACAACAAAGTCAAAACAGCTACATGCAAAGTTCCAAAGGAAAAAAAATGTGATTTGGTCATAGTACCAAAAAGAATTCCTGGGAAAGCTAAAAAGGATTTTAAAACTCCAATTAGAGAAGTGGGGGAAAAATTAGAAAAAAATCAATGACAGCAATGCAAAACAATTATGAAAATAGTCAACAATGGGAAATGAATTTTTAAAAATACTGAAGAAAATAATACATTAAAAAACAGAATTGGCCTAATCATAAAAGAGGAAGACAAAAAATGAAGAAAAGAGTGCCTTTAAAAGCAGAATTACACAAATAGAAAAAAGACATGCAAAAAATCACAGAAGAATAGAAATCCTGTAGAAATCCAAGAAGTAGACTTGGGTAAATGAAAAATAACTAACTAAAAAAAATCCTCAAAAATTAGAATTGATTAAAACTTATGGAAGTGAATGTTGAAAACTAAAAATAAACTTTAAAAAAAGGAAAACTTTGAATGACTAGGGCATTTTGACCATTATAAACACACATATTAAAAATAGGATATATGAAAAAGAATTCTATCTGCATCCAGAGAAAGAGCTAATAGACATATTGAATAATTTTGCATTATATATGTATATATACAAACATACATACAGACACATACATGCATATGTATATATGTATACACACATGTAGACGTACACCTATTTGAGTGTAATGGTGGCCCTCTCTTTGTCACATATTTGGAAGGAATAGTGAGTTGAACATAGTAGATTTGCACTTTTACATGCAATCATCTTTTAATTTTTATTTTACAGTGTTATGGAAAGGCTTGTTTTATTCTGTGAATTGAAAATAAAATAGATGTGCTATTTAGAAAATTAGAATTGAACAAGTAAAGCTTTTGACTCCATGAGACACAAAGAAACAATAGAATAAAATTAAAAGAATGAAAAAAATATGAGAAAATGTGAAATATCTCATTGGAAAAAGAGTTGACCAGGAAAATAGATTGAAGAGAGATAACTGAAGAATTATTTGACTACCTCAATGTCAAAAATTTTTTTAAAGAGCTTATAGATAATATTTCAAGAAATTATCAAGAAAATCTGCACTGATGTCCTAGAACCAAAAGGTAAAATAGAAATTGAAAGCATCTACCAATCACTTCCTAAAAGAGATTCCAAAATGAAAACTCCCTCAGATATTATAGCCAAATTCCATAGCTCTTGGGTCAAGGAGAAAATATTGCGAGCATCCAAAAAGAACAGATTCAAATATCATGGAGCTATAGACAGGATTATAAAAGATCTAGTGATTTCTACATTAGTGTGAATATGCTATTCCAGAAGGATAATTAATTTCCTTATCCAGTGCCATACCAGATTAACAAAAAAAAATAGTTTATAGAGCTAGAATAAATAACAATAAAATTCATCTGGAAGAAAAAATGCTCAAGTGTATCAATGAAAAAAAAATTGATGGAAGGTGATTTAGCAGTACCAGATCTCAAATCATATTACAAAGTGTTAATCATCAAAAGAATCTGGTACTAGCTATGAAACAGATGTGGATCACAGGGATAGATTAGGTACACAGTAGTAAATGACCATAGTAATCTAATGTTTGAGAAACCCTAAGATCCAAGTTTTGGGGATAAGAAATCACTCACAAAACTGCTAGGAAAACTGGAAAGCAGTTTGGTAGATCTATCTATAGACCAACATCACATATCAAATACTGAGATAAAATCTAAATTGGTACATGACATAAACATAAATGGTGATATCATAAGTAAATTAGGGGAGTATGGAATATTTTACCTGTCACATTTATAGATAAGGGAAGAATTCATTACCAACAAGAGATAAAGAACATTATAAGATGTAAATTAGATGATGTTTCATTACATCAAATTAAAAAGGTTTTGCACAAACAAAAGTAACTCAGTCAAGATTAGAAAGAAAGAGTGAAACAGAAAAAAAATAACTTTTTCTCTGAAAAAGATCTAATTTCTGATATATATGAGGAACTGAGTCAAATTTATAAGAATAGAAGCCATATCACAATTTATAAATGGTCAGAGGATATAAACAGGTAGTTTTCAGAAGAAATCAAAACTATCTATGTAGTGATATAAAAAAAAAATTCCAAGTCACTATTGATTAGAGAAATACAAATTTAAAGCAACCTTGAAGTATAATACCTCACACCTATCAGATTGACCAATATAACAAAAAAGGAATATGACAAATGTTGGAAGAGATGTGAAAAAATGGGACAATATGCCTGGTTGTAGACTGTGAACTTATCCAACCATTTTGCCGCTATGCCCAAAGCGCCAAAAAATTGTTCATACTCTTTGATCCAGAAACTCCACTACTCCAAGAGTATCAAAGGAAAAGGAAAATGACCAATATACACAAAAATATTTATAACAACTCTTTTTGCAGTGGCAAAGAATGGAAAATTGAAGGGTTGCCCATCAATTGGGAAATTGTTGAAAAAGTTGTGTCATATGATTGTGATTGAATACTACTGAGCTCTAAGAAATGACAAGCAGGATGCTTTCAAAAACACTTGGGAAAAGGTATATGACATGATCAAATTGCTTGCCTTCTCAAGGAGGGGGTAGAGTAGTGTAGAAGGGAGAGAATATGATTCTCAAAAATTTTTTAAGTTAAAATTTTTTGTTTACAAATAATTGAAAAATATAAAAATTAAATGTAAAAAGATACTATGCTGTATACATACAAAATATAAAGCAAATCCCCTCTCCTTAACAGGATAATAAAGACAACATATACATATATCTTCATGTATAATTTTGTGTGATAGAGCAAATAAATTCATTTAGGAATTTAGTGGAAGGAAAACTTTATTTGAACTGGAAAAGACAAGGAAACATTCATGGAGGAGTTTGCCTTTCATATTACCTCTTATTAAGACTTACATTAGCCAGATCTTCCAAAGGATAATATTAAGATGAGATAGTGACAGCAAACTTTGGACTCCGCTATATCTTGTCTACAGACACAGAGAAAAAGACAGATAAACAAACATGTCTCTAAAGGAAAATATATACTAATCACTTTTTATGGTTCATTTTAGTTCTTAACATAACTAATCATGTTGGTGTGTTTCATAAGAATATACCAAGGGGTAAAGGGCAATTGGTCAACAGAAGACTGGGCAGGCAAGAATCATTTCAAAGGAAAGAAGGGAGATTTTTCAGGAGGTGGGAAGAATCTCTTTACATTGGTTCAATTTTAATGGGAAGAATCATTAGTGGAAAGGCTGCTAGTGATGGCCACTCATTTAAACACAGGGTTCTTTGAATCCTCTCCAACCCTTGATCTATGCTCTACTGTAAGGGAATTCTCTAAGGTTTTGCACACAGAATCACAGACATTACAAAAAGCCTTCAGTCCTGAAGAGAGAAAGCAAGAAAGAGACACATAGAAAGGAGGAAGCAAGACTGAGGGGAAAAGAGCAGTAGTCCAAATCAGCAGACAAGCTGGAAGAAAAAAGTATGAACAAAAGAGGAGGGGAACAACCCTTGATACAAATGGATGCATGATTTTAATTTGCTATTCACATAACTGATAAAGTGTAAAAAGAGTAAAAAGCAAATCTCATCCCAAAGGGTTGGCGGGCCTCTGTTGCTGTTTCTGCTACTGGGTTTAGCTCAGATATTCAGAGATTTGCCATTGCTCTGAAGGCCTCTTCATTAACTCCCCCGCCAAAAGAGTAAACAGAGAAATCAGTTATTTTAGGGTCAGGCACTGGAAAAGATGCTAATAAAATAAATTGACCAGCTTCCTATAGATGAGAAAACTCTAAAACATAACGGCTGCTCCTGCAAACTGCTGCAGTAAATCCAGGCAATACTGGGTAAATGTCAGGCTGGTTTCTGGAATAAAATGCCTCTATCAACCAACCCAAAATATTATAAACCAGAGCATGCAATTACCATAGAAAAATGTTTTCTGTTTCTTTGCCCTCCTTACCCCTTCTAGTTTTATAGAGTGACACAAAAGCTTCAGGCATATGTGTGTACACACATATACATGTACATATATAATATTTAGAAGTACAAGTATACATGTGGAGAAAGAGATGAGGAAGGTGTTTAATATGTTAACAACAATCTATATTATTTATTCCTATAGAATATACACAATATTAGCCTCCATGTGCATGCTATCGTGTCCAGAACAGTCTACTCCATCAGCATCCTCATGAAACCTGGGGGGGAAATCACATTCCCCAGCTACACTCATATCATACCTAGTAGAAGCCTAGATTGCTCTGACAACCAGAACATTGTTCTTATTAAAGGCATAACAATTCACCATCACCATCATCATTGTCGTCATCAAAAAACCTTCATGCCAATCTCTCAAGGATGAAGGTTCAAATGGAAAATTTAAAAATTTGTTTTCACTAGTCAAAATGAGTTGGCTCCGGCTCATCCCTTCATAAAGAATAATACTTTATAAATAAACAAAACAAAGTACCATGCACTAAATACAGAATGAATGGGACATAGTATAAATGTTGAAGGATTTCAGAAGGAATAATTATCTAAAACTGGACAAGCCTGGAAAGGTTTCATAGAGTGGTATTTCTTGGACTGGGCCTTATAGGATTTAATCAAATGCTAATTAGAGGGAGGACCTTCAGATTACAGCAAATGTCATGAACACAGGACCTTTTCAGAGAATAATGCATAGAACAGGTTGGTTGATTCCCTGATTTAAAATACAGGAAGAGTGAGCATTTGGGGTTGAAAAGAGAAGCAAGAAGGAAGTATTTTGAATGCCTTGAAAGATAAGGTGAGGATCTAGAATTATGTATTTTGTAAGCAACAGGGAGGTGCTAATTTTCTTAGTATATAGTCACAACTACAAAGTGATGTTTTGTACTGGTTAAGCAGTGATAGGGGATGGGGTGGAGTGGGAAATGACTGGAGAGCATTTAGGGTAGAAGTCCTAAAGCCTTTTTTGTGTCATGGACCCCTTTGAAAGCCTGATGGAGTCTATGGACCCCCTCTCAAAATGATTCCTGTTACTTGAATTCATAAACAAAGGAAATGTTAAATTTCAATTAGAGGTTATTGAAAATAAAGATCTCTTTCTTTCATCGCATGAGGTTCACAGATCCTATGGGCACTAATTTAAATGTCCAATTAACTTTATTTATTTTTTTCTACATTTCAAGCTCTAAAGTGTCTCTCTCCCTCCTCACCCACCTTGCACTACAGAAGACAACCATCTCTCTCACACACACACATACATACATATACACACATATACATTCATGCATCTAATATAAATGTGAATATATACATGTATATACATATGTATGTATGAATAATTAATAATGCTTGATTTAGAAAATGCCCTGGTGAGATCATATTTTAAATATTGTGTCCATATCTTGGCAACACCCTTTAGGAAAGGCACTTTAGAAAGTACCCAGAGGTTACCAAAATGTTAAATAGCTCTCAAATAAAGGTATGTGAGATTCATTCCTTTCCAGCCTATGATTGAAATTTTCTAGACTTTGCCATCATGCCTCAGTTTCTTGTCCACTGGGGAAGTACCCTCTGTTTTTATGCCTTCCCCTCCATTTCCCATTGGTTAGTTCTTCTTGAAATTTCCATTTTTAGGTCAACTATCCTTCATTCTTCTCCTAACTCTGCTTCTGACACTCTGTACATCATGACTCACCTAAACTCACCCAGAATGTTCTCTTCACCCCTGAAGCCTCCTATTCCCACTAGGAAATTCCTGCCAGATCCTCCAGATTGAGAAAGGACCTTCCTAAGTCAGTCATTTTTCACTATTTTCTCAACTCTGCTTCTGACTTTCCAGACTTAACCACCACACTACCACATGTGAATCTTCTCCACCCATCCTACCCATGCATACATTTTACCTTTTTTTCAGAAAATATATGTTGCCTCCCCCCACTAAAAAATCTTTGAGCACAAGGATGTTTCCCCCAGTATTTAGCACAGTGCTTGGCACATAGTGTTCAATCAATAAGTAAATTGCCAGTAATTTAAATATAAAGAAGTCAATAAGGAGGGGGAAGGCATCTAGGGTCTAGGCTTTAGTGACTGCTAGCAAACTGCCACATGGAAGAGAAATCAGACTATTTGGCACAACAAGAAAGAATAAGTCACTATTGAAAAGAACCAGTTTAAGCTTGAGGTAAAGGAAAATGTTCTAACAAATTCTTTAACTACTGAGAACTACCACAAGTGGGGCGGAGCCAAGATGGCAGCTTAAAAGGAGGAAAACTCTGTGAGCTCCCCCCATAACCACCTCAAATACTTATATAATATGACTCTAAACAAATTTTAGAGCTATAGAAATCACAAAGTGACAGTGAGAAACAAATTTCCTGCTGAAGGCAGATCAGCAGGCAGACAAGAAGGGTCCATCACAGCATGCTGGGAGCCTAGCCCAGCCCCACATGGGACCCTGGTTTTAACCCTAGGGCAGCCCTGACCAGCAGCGACTGGAGCGGACTTCGGTAGAGTGGACCACAAGTAGCTGTGGTGGTTTCCAACGTTATTAACCCATAAATTCCAAAGACAAAGTAACGATCAGTGTGGAATTTTGTGGGAACAGGGGGACCTAGAGCATGGTCCAGGAACTGCCCCCAGAGCAAGAAGACAAAGAGAGGTAGAGGTGCAATGGCTGTACAGCCTTCTCCACATGGCTGCTTCAGAGCTACTGCCCTGCAGGTCACAGGGGGATCAAGCAAACATTCTGATGATAATCACTCTTGTTTTAACCTGCTTGGATCTGGATTGCTATCTTGGGTGGAGATCCTGGGGTGTGTGACCAGTGAGCCAGAGCTTGTGGGGACTGTAGAGACAGCACACAACTAATAGCTCCAGCAGCTGCAAAAACCCCAGTGATTTGGGACAAAGCTATCCTCTCTGGAAGCAGAGTTCTACTGTGGCAAAGCACTCAAAAGTCAAGTAATTGAGTGGCAACATGAGCAAGCAAAGGAAGCAAAGCAAGCACAGCAATAAAACCTTGGATTCCTTTTTGGGGGGACAAAAAGGATAAAAGCATGGAACAGTAGGAAGAAAATGAAGTGATAAGTCCTGCACCAAAAGATTTCACTAAAAATATGAACTGCTTACAGGCCATAGAAGATCTCAAGAAGGATTTTGAAAATCAAGTAAGAGAAGTGGAAGAAAAATTGGGAAGAGAAATGAGAATCATGCAAGAAAATCAAGAAAAGAGAGTCAACAACCTGACTGAAGAAAACAACACCTTAAAAAATAGACTAATTCAAATGGCAAAAGAGACCCAAAAAGCCAATGAGGAGAAGAATGCCTTAAAAAGCCAAATTTGCCAGATGGAAAAACAATTTCAAGAGCTCGCTTAAGAGAATGATTCCTTCAGAATTAGATTGGGCATAAAGCTAACAGCTTTATGAGAAATCAAGATACTATTAAACATATCCAAACAAATGAAAAAATAGAAGGCACTGTGAAATATCTCATGGGAAAAACCACTGACCTGGAAAATAGATGCAGGAGAGATGATTTTAAAATTATTAGGCAACCTGTAAACCATGATCAAAAAAACAACCTAGAAATCATCCTTCAAAAATTCTCCAGGAAAATTGCCCTGATATTTTAAAACCAGAGGGCAAAATAGAAATTGAAAGAATTCACTGATCACCTCTTGAAAAAGATGCTAAAAAGAAAACTGCTAGGAATATTATAGCCAGGTTCTGAAGTTCCCAGATCAAGGAGAAAATATTACAAGAAGCCAAGAAGAAACAATGTGAATATTTTGGAAACACAATCAGGATAACACAAGATCTAGCAGCTTCTACATTAAGGGATCAAAAAGCTCAGAATATGATATTCCAGAGGTCAAAGGAGCTAGGATTAAAACCAAGAATTACCTACCCAGCAAAACTGAGCATAATGTTTCACGGGAAAATATGGTTATTCAATGAAATAGAGAACTTTCAAGCATTCTTGATGAAAAAAACAGAATTGAATAGAAAATTTGGTATTCAAATACAAGAAGCAAGAGAAGCATGAGAAGGTAAACAGGGAAAAGAAATCATAAGGAACTTATCGAAGTTGAACTATTTACATTCCTACATGGAAAAACAATAATTGTAACTTATGAAACTTTTCTCAGTATGAGGATAGTTGAAGGGAATATAAATGTGTGTGTATAATGTATATATGTATACATACACATATATGTCTATATAAGAGAGTCTATGCACATATGAATGCATATGTGAGTGTGTGTATATATTGTACAGGTATATATAGACAGAGGACACAGGATCAACTGAATGGGAAGGGATGATATTTAAAAATAAAATTAAGAGGTGAGAGGAATATAATGAGAGGAGATAGGGAGAGACAGAATAGAGTAAATTATCTCATATAAAAGAGTCAAGGGAAATGGTTACAATGGAGGAGGAGAACAGGAAGGCAAAAGGGAATGGGTCAACCTTACTCTCCTTAAATTTGGCTTAAGGGAATAATATACACAGTAAATTGGGTATCTTACCCTACAGAAAAGTAGCAGGGAAGGGGATGAGAGGGGGGATGATAAAAGGGAGGGCAGATTGGGGTGGGGGGAGGGTAGTTAGAAGCACTCACTTTTGAAAAGGGACAGGGTCAAAGTAGAAAACAGAACAAATGGGGGTGGGATAGGATGGATGGAAATATAGTCAGTCTTTCACAATATATCCACTATGGAAATGTTTTGTGTAACTACACATGTACAACCTATATTGAATTGCTTATCTTCCCAGTAAGTGTGGGTGATGAGGGAAGAAGGGAAAGAATCTGAAATTCAAAGTTTTACAATGAAATGTTTAAAAAATATATTATTATTATTATTACATGAAACAGGGAAATAAGATATACAGGCACTGGAATATGGAGATCCATCTTGCCCTACTGTAAAGTTGGAGTGGCTATGGGGGGAGGATATAAGAGAAAGAAGATTGGGGAATGGGTATTCAGTGGAATCACTATTTTGGTGTAGTGGGTACGGGACAGATGGGGAGAAAATTTGTAACTCAAAATCTTGTGGAAATGAATGTTGTAAACTAAAAATAAACATAAAATGTATTTTTTTTTTAAAGAAACAACCAAAAGTTAGAAGGGACTTCCTCAAGAAGTAATGTATTTCCCTTCACTAGAGCTCTTCTCCCAAAGTCTGGATTACCAAAAGAGTCTCATCCTACCAACATTTGTGAAGCACCTACAATATGTTACATATTGTGGATACAAAGACAAAACAAAACAAAAAACACCAGTCAGACAGGTCATCTAGGGTATACTTCTTTAGGTATAGATTTAATTAGATGGCCTCTGAGGTCCCCGCCATGTTTTGCACTTCCATTTTGTGATGCCACAACCATTGTGATGTTCTGTTTCTGAGTTGATGGGAATCTCAATAAGAATGGTGGTAATAGGAATGGAAAGAAAAGTATGTATTGAGAAAGAAAATGGGAAGGATCAATTGACTTCAGGGACTGAAAAATCCCTAAATCAAGGGAAAGTCTTGGGTTTCAAACCGCAGTGTAGAGGAGAACATTAGGATTATTCTTGCTTGTTTCTTTTACCTCCCTTAGGAATTTCCAAATGATTGCCTTTTCTAGTCTAGTTGGGATACTACATATATCCTCTATTTGGGAGCTTATGCTCCCTAAAACCAATTAAAGTATTAAAGACTGCTAGAGATAACCATCTGTGCCCTTACGAAACCTTTATGAAATATTTATTACGGGTCTCTGAAAGGCCTCTGAAGAATTTCTTTGACTTGTGCCCCTATTCAGGGGCTCCCATGGCAACATCAGAACATATTTCTTTTCTTTCCCTAAATGAGCCCTAATTTTTTTCCCATGTAATCTGTTAGGCTAACAAATCATTAAATAAAGGGTAAATTGGGGTGGCCAGGTAGTACAGTGAATAAGAGCACCAGCCCCAGAGTCGGGATGACCTGGGATCGAATCCGGGCTCAGACACTTAGCACCCACGAAGAAACACCTAGCCGTGTAACCTTGAGCAAGTTACTTAACCCCAATTGCTTTAAAAAAATAAATAAATAAAGGGTAAATTTATTTAACCTAACCGAAAATAAATAAATAAATAAAGCAATTGCTCCCTATCTCCTGGGAGTCCACATTGCTGCAAAGGTTTCTATCTATGTCCTAATGCACATAACTCTCTACACTCCATGATGTATTTGCCATTTCTTTCCCTTTTTAGACCACATCCTTGATGTCTCAGTATTCTTGCAGAGAATATGTGGAAGCCCATGTTTCCAGGTAACTGAGACCTTTCTGTGTGTCTGACCTCTAAGGCTAATATCAACAGCATAACTCAGGTATGTTAATTAGGCAATGAACTTTGTTCACTAGTAAAAACCCTCATTAGTACAGTAATGAGGACCCAAGACAAGGATAATTCCCACCTTATGCAGGAAATTCACATTTTACCAAGGAGATAGGAGAGAATTGATAGGTTTACTATGTTTCTCTTCTAGTCTGCCTAGAGTTACCTAATAAATTTAAACAAAATATCACCCATACTCCCTATATCTATGCATGCAGTTATAACAGATAAAGGAATTTGAAGTATAAGAGGCCTATAAAACCAACTAGACCAACCCTGTCTCTTTACACATTAGGAAGTTGAGATTCAGAGATTAATTAACTTGCCTAAAATTATACAAGTTTTATATATGTATATTCCTTCAAAGAATATCCTGCTTGTGTCAATTTACAGACATTATACAGAAGGTGTTCAATAGATATTCAGGTAATTAAGGAAGATGTACAACTAGCTTATAGTCACACGAAAAAAGTACATCAAACTGTGAATTATTTTTCAAGGGCTTACCTTAGTATCATAATGGAAGATGAGTTCCAGAGATATAATTATTAAACAGCAAAATATAAAGAGAATTAGAATGGAAAAATACAAGAAAAGTCTGGTGGAAGAGTAAAGGTATGATAATTATTGTTTTGTTACTGTCAATATGATTGTGCTCAGCGATAGCTGAAATTGATACAAGTCATGGTTAGTGTAAGGGTTATGGGATTTAAAGATCTTCCATGCCCCATTGGACTTGCTGATGTAGCAGGAAAGGGTGGAGCAAGAGGAAGCAGAAGCCAAGCTAGAGTTCCTGTGGTGGCTAGCAGTGGCGGCAATGGTGGAAGCAGCAGCAGAGGCAGTGGCAGCGCGAAGCCCTTTTTGAGGCAGCCAGAATTTCTGCTAAGGACTCCTGCTGAGGACTGCCAGGGGCCGGAGCTGCTGGGAGCATGCTTCCTGGATGCTGGGTGGTTGCTGTGTGTGGGGAGAGGAGGACCTTTTCCTGAGGTAGCCTGTTCTGTCTTAAAGGCTTGAGAATGTGGGTGCTTTCTACTTTATCTACCTGTGCCAATTTCATAACTACTCTGATGGCTTTCAATTTCTGGTTTTGGGACTCAGTCTTTTGGTATTTTAATAAATTTTCTAGCTTATCCCCCCATATAGCAAGCCTGATATATTTTGTGATGGATAATTACATCAGCATATCTGTAATTTCCATAGGCATTGTGAATATAACGTTGCTGATACAGTTAGTTATTTAATCATTTCAGTTTTGTCTGACCCTTCATGACCCCATTTGTGTTTGTGTTGGCAAAGATACTGTAGTGGTTTGCCCTTTCCTTCTACAGCTTATTTTACAGATAAAGAACTGAGGCACATGGGGTTGATTGACTTGCCCAAGGTCACACAGCTAGTAAGTGTCTGAGGCCAGATTTGAAGTCAGAACAATCAATCTTCCTGACTCCAGAACCAGCACTCTATCTACTGTGCCACTATCATATTTCATTCTTACAACCATCCATTATAGGATAATATGAATGTAGCTTTTCTGTGCCCACAGGAGATGGGCAAGAGGTACAAATTGAAAAAGAAAGAGTATTCACTCCCTTTTCTGCCCTACACTTGGAATTTGGGTATTATTGGTCATAATTAGTGACAATTTTTCTCTTTCCCCAAAGTTGGTCCAATTCTTAACCCCTACTCCTTTAAAGATCCTTCTCTTCTGTGGTTTCTATATGTAGGATAAGGAGGAGAGGAAATGAAGAATGAGTGAGCCCACAGGACTCAAGGGACCAGTCCTGTCCAAGTCAGCAAAAAATGGTGGTCTGACTCAATTTCAGCCTAAGGCAAAGGAAGAAAAAACTCTGGATCCAGTTACGTTCTACCTTTTGGAAAGATTATAAAATATTATTGATAATCAAAACAATATGATTTTTTAATTTTTTTACCTCAAAAATCTTAGACAGAATGTACCCTGGAACATTTGGAGACCAGGACTCAATACTTGATTCCTTCTGTATTTCTTTATACCAATACCCAAACATCATTACTACCTTTTGTAGTCCCTTCTCCTTGCAAATAAGACAACAAACACAGATCAATCAGAGCTAGGTGAATTACACTTGAGTAGTTGGAAATAGAAATTTAAACTATCTAGAAATCAGAGGTAACATTACAGAACGGAATAAACTTTGGAATCTGCTTCTCTTCTACTCAGGTAGAGAAGAAAGGGGGAAAAAAGTTCCTTTTAGGGGCAGCTAGGTTGCTCAGTGAATAGAGCACCAGCCCTGGATTCAGGAGGACCTGAGTTCAAATCTGGCCTCAGATGCTGAACACAAAAACTAGCCATGGGACCTTGGTCAAGTCACTTAACCCCAATTGGCTACCCTCCCCCTTTCATAAAAAGGCAAAAAAAAGAAGAAAGAAAATGTCTTTTAGTCTGGAAAATTCCATGCCTAGGGTTCAAGCAATGGCCCCATGGCTACTCAACTCCCTTGTGTCTAATTTCTCACTCCAGCTGCTATTCCATCTCCTTACCTAAAATGATAACCAACCACAACTGCAGCTGCCACACTCAACTGTTGCTGTCACACATTCAATTCAAAAACTCCTAGTAATCCATAGAAAGAGAAATTGTATTTAAAATAACTGCTGACAGTATTTTAAATTCTATTTAAAATAATGGAAGTCATGTAAAACATATTTCCACATTACCCATGTTTCAAAAACAAAGTGAAAAAATATGCTTTAATCTGCACTCGGAGATCATTAGTTCAAAGAGTCTGTAGATAATTTTTTTCATCATGAATCCTTTGTAATTGTTGTCGATCATAGTATTGATCAGAGAAGCTAAGTCTTTCACAGTTAATTGTCATTAGATTATTGCTGTTACTGTGTAGAACATTCTCCTGGTTCTAAACAGTACAGAATACTTGGGAATCTACTTGCTGAGGCACACTGGAAAGAATATAAACACAATTACAAAACACTTTTGACAAAAGAAAACATATCTAAGCAACTGGAGGATTATTAATTGATCATGGGTAGATGAACTAATATAACAAAAATGATAATACTAACTAAAAACTTCAATGGAATAGATAAGGTTTACAATATGTTATTGTTGATTAGTTATTTTGGGGGTAGTCAACTCTTCGTGACTCCATTTGAGGTTTTCTTGGAAAAAGATATTAGAGTGGTTTACCATTTCCTTCTCCATCTTATTTTACAGATAAGGAAACTGAGGCAAACAGGTTAAGTGATTTTCCCAGGCATGGCCACAATAATTTAGTTTTTGACAAATCCAAAGATCTAAACTTTGGGGGCAAGATCTCACAATCAAAACAAAAACAGTTTAGAAAATTGTAAAGTAATATGGCAGAAATAGGCATAGATCAATATCTCGTACCATATACTAAGATAATATAAAAAAATAGGTACCTGATTCAAATATAAAAAGTGATATCATAAGCAAATTGGGGGAACATGGAAAAAATTACCCATCAGACTGTAAAGCCAAGCATGAGCAGCTTTCCAGAGGACTGCTACTATGAACAGCTTTAAGGTTCTAATCACATAGTATAGTGAACTCTCTATTTATTCAGCAGTAAATTAAAGCAAAATATTCACAGAAACCAAAGTACAGCATTCACAATGTTATAATATAACAATTTATCACTAAAGTGGCCACATAGTTTTCACCAAAGTAGCCACATAGTTTTAAATTTTAAAAGATATCATTCAGTAGGTCATTAAGTCAAGCATGCTTAAGGAGCAAGCCTCCTTAAGGGACACAAAGTACAAAGGTCAAAATTCTCCACCCCTAGGTCACATTGTCTTAATCTCTCTGTTAAAAAGTCTTCTTTCTTCTTCATTTGAGATTAGTTTCCAATAATCCTTAACTCAATCATCCTTAAGGAGCAAACCTCCTCAAGGGACATAAAGTACAAAGGTCAAAGTTCTCCACCCCTAGGCCACAATAAATCATGATCTTCTCAGTCAGCATCAGGTACCCAAGGAGAGGGCTTTTTCATCTTGACTAGAGGCTAGCTTCCAAATTCCATGGTTCCTCTTCCACTGGTCCAGCTCCTACCTGAATCCACCCAACTGTGACCTGGGTTCAAAGGCAGGCAGCTCCGAATTCCTTGTCCAGCTCCTTGTCCAGTTCCTGTTCCATACTGAAGCTCACAGCATCCAGTCCACCTCAAGTCCTTCACAGTCTCTTTTTCTGGGGAGGCAAAGCTTAACAGAGCCAAAACAACATTCATGCACATTGCCCGCACCATCATCAATTCATTATCTGCCTGTGAAATCAACAGAGACCCACAAACAAGGTCCAAGAGGTCAACACAAATCATCAGTAAGGTCCCAGGACCTCTGAAACCCTCCTCCAGGACTTCTATAAACAAACAACAAGAAAATCCTCTTTCAGGGGTTCCAGTAAGGTCCTAGGGCTTCTGTACAAAGTATTACAAATACAAATCAACACAGACAGAACAGATAAACAGTGCCTGGCCACCACAAAGTTTCTCTTCTCAATTCTGCCACCACAAGTGCTCTCTTTTCAGTCCTGCTTTTTCCTAGCTTGGGGTTCTCCTTATATGTGGTCATTAAGCTCCTCCCTGTTCCACCCCTTCCTCTTATATCAGCAAGCTCCTCCTACTGTGGGATTCGTAAGTTCTGTTTCTTAACAAAGACTTGATACAATGAGGGCAAGGCTTAAAAACACTTGAACTCAAACAAAGTGTTAAATACTTAAGTAGTTGAAACAAGACGCTAAGTACTTCTTTGCTTGCCATTACACAGACATATGGATAAAAGAAGAATTTATGACCAAATAAGAAAGAGGATCACAGGAGGTAAAATAAACAATTATGCTTAATTTAATGTAATTTATGTGTTTTATGTAATTTAAAAAGTTTTTTTTCCATGAACAAAATCAATGTAGCCAAAATTAGAAGAAAATGCAGGAAAATGGAGAATGGGGGGGGATGAATTTACAGCAAGTTTCTCTGAAAAAAATACTAATTTCTCAAGTGTATAGGAAACTGAACCAAATTTACAAAAACATGAGCCATTTCCCAGTTGATAGATAGTCAAAGGATATGAACAAGTAGTTTTCAGAAGAAAAAACAACGTTCTCAATGGTTATATAAAAAATTATCTAAATCACTCTTGATTAGAGAAATGCAAATTTAAAAAGTCTAGGTATCACCTCACCCTTATCAAATTGACTAATATGACAGAAAAGAAAAATCACAAATACTAGAAGAAATATAGAAATAATGGGACACCAATGCACCCTTGGTAGAGTTGTGAACCAGTCCAATCTTCTGGAGAATAATTTAGAACTGTGCCCAAAGGGCTATAAAACTTTACACACCCTTTGACCAAGTAATACCCCACAACTAGCTCCATGTCCCACAACAATCAAAGGAAAAGGAGTCATATACACAAAAATATTTATAGCATCTCTCCTCGTATTGTCAAAGAATTAGAAATTGAGGGAGTATCCATCAATTGGTGAATGGCTGAACAATTTGTAGTATTTGATTGTTATGGAATCCTTTCATGATATAAGATATCATGAGGATGGTTTCTGAAAAACCTGAGAAGACATATCAATTGATGAAGTGAAATTATAAGAATCTGGAGAATATTGTACATGGTAATAACAATAATGTAATGAGTATCAACTGTGTGAGACCTGACTATTCTAATCAATACTATGATCCACAATAATTACAAAGGATTCATGAAAAATACTCTCTATCTTCAGAAAGTGAACTGATGAACTCTGAGCTCATACTGAAGTTTTTTTTAGCTTTCTTTATCTTTCTTAATTTTTTGTTTTGTTTTTGTACCATAGGTAATATGGAAATATATTTTGTATGATTTCACATAATTAAAAAAAGGAAAAACTCCTAGAATTGTGGAAATCTGTCTCATGACTAATGCTATAACTCAGAGTTTATGATAGTCTCAATACTTCCTGGGTCTGGAAGAAAAAATGTGATTTGTTCAGAACAAATCCACCAGGAATTCATACATCCAGGTTCTAAGCATTTCTCCCTAATGCCAAAGGTATGCCTCTAAAACTTGTTGGAGAAACAGCCATAGAATCTAGAGATAGGAAGGAAGTCAGAGAAAAATTTTCCAATCTTCTCTTTTTCTACCTAAAAAAAAAAGGAACAAAGACTCAAAGAAGTTAAATGACTTGCTCCAAAGCAGAAAGCTAGTAAGAGGTAGAATTTCAACTCTACATCATGCTCTCTGGCTCCAAATCCTGTTTTCTTTCCATTATGCTATAGCTGCTTAGTCATAAATTCAGAACTCTATCACCATCCACATACACATCCAATAAGCAACATGAGATTCATTGGAAAGCAAACATAAATTTGAAAAACCAAAAAAATAGAGTAAACATAAGTAATTTGGGGACAATTTACTTAATGTATATGATGAAAGGTCAAGAGAAGTCACCAAAATAGGTGGATATTTGCAGGAAGATGATACCAAACAGTAAATATAATAATTTATTTTGAATAAAGAATCTATATATATATATATGGGTCTGAATCCATATGTGAAGCTATGTAGAGGTCTATAGAGTTCATTGTCACAGAAAGGATAACAATTCATTTTCTAGAATCATTTAGTTTCCCAGTCCTATTAGGAGAGAAAAACACCCCAATTAAAAGCCAACTGTGTGATTTTATAATTAAGTTCCTCTTGAGATGTTTGATTTAAGTATCTACAAGCATGGTAAATAATTACTAATATTTATCAGTGCAGAAGTTTATAGAAAATCTTTAAAATCCTTAGCCAGACATTCAAGACTATCAACAATATGATACCACTTTATCATCTCAGACTAATTTATCACTGCTTTTAATTTTCTATGTTCCAGCCAACCTGGAATGTATACAATAATATATACATTAATTTTCTGCTTCTATACCTTTTTTATGCAGTTAGAAACACAGTTCCCTAAGTCTCTAATTTCCTGGCACCATTGGGAATTAGTTTTTGTTCTTAATTCTTAGAAGAGTCCTACATAGAATTTTATTTGAAATTCTCAAGAATTTATCCTGCTTTATTTCTTATTAGTAATATATGTGTTTGTTATAATACCTTTTAGACTGTAAGTTCCATGAAGGCAGGGACTGCATTGAGTTTAATTTTTCTGTGTCCCCCTGTAATGGTAATGAAATTTGGATATCCCTTTGTATTGGAAAGCTAAGACGTACTTAGCACCTAGTTTCAAATTAAATCTCTGTTAAAGAAACAGAAGGTATGAACCCCTGTTGTTGACATAACAGGAAAGGGCTGAACAGGGAGGAGCAATACTATATATAATGAAAAACACTAGCTGGGAAAGTCAGAACTTCTTGGGATAGGCTTCGTGGAGGCAGGGCAGCTGCTGGACTGAAGACTGAACTGAGAATTGAGATGAATTTAGAAGAGGAAGGAGAATTGAGAACCGAGACAGAATTTCTTGGAGCAAGCAACATGAAGGCTGGATAAAATGATTTTGTTTTTTGAATGGAGCTTATGCTGCTGAAGACTTCTGAGGTCCAGGTTGAGCTGCTGAGAAGCTGCTGAGTCTGAGGGCTAGCCAAGCTGCTAAAGATTTCCAAGGACCAGCTGAAGCTGCAGAAGACTGAGGAAGCATGATTGTGGTGCTGGTATTTTGTCTGTTCATGGCTTTTTTAAGCCTTGACTTCCCAGGAACAGATACTGTGAAGGATTTAAGGCGAACTGGACACTGTGAGCTACTGTGTGGAACAGGAACTGCATGGAGAGCTGGATAAGGAGCTGGGAGCTATCTGCCTTTGCACCCGGGTAACATTTCAGTGAATTCAGGTGAATTCAGGACAATGGAAGGGGATCCAGGTAAGCTGAAAGCCTGCCTCAAGTCAAGATGAAAAGACCTCTCTGTGAATACTGAGTAGTGACTGTTGAAATTGTCTAAGTAGTGACTGACCCTGATGTGAGGTTTTGCTTGGGGACTCACTTTGCAAAGAGTCATGTGATTTGGCCAGATGAGACTCTGGGAAGCCTTTGAGCACCCCCCTGTTACCCCACCTCAGCTTTGAAAACCCAGATGTTGGTGTTTCCCTCTCTGGTAACTAACTAGGTATGGATGTAATTGTGAGTCAGCTGGAAGCCCTGTCTGCTGAATTGTGTTATTTCCTGTTGAGTAGTAACTGATGTAATTGTAATTTATTTGTGATTGAATTAAGGACTCTGTGATTGACTAAATGAATGTACTATCTAAGGGTGGAGTACTTTGACTTTTGTAATTTGTGTCCCTTAATGATGATTAAATGATTGAGTAAAGAGGCAAGCCTCCTTAAGGATGATCAAATGATTGAGTAACTAGATGATTGTACTTTGCTGAAAACTACTGGGACCACTCTGGTGAAAACTGTGTGGCCATTTTAATGATAAGTCATTGTGAATGCTATATTTTGTTTTTCTGTGATAAGCTGTAACATTGTGAATGCTATACCTTGATTTTCTTGAATGTTTTGCTCAAATTTGTTACTGAATAAATAGAGTGTTCACTATACTATGTAATCAAGAACCTTGAAAGCTGTTCACTGCAGCAGTCCTCCAGAAAGCTGCTCTTGCATGGCTTTACACCACCACCCTGCCCCATAAGTACCTAGTCCCAGTACCTAAATGTTGAATTGAAAGGAGGGCCCTCTACTCTGAACAAAGATAGCACTTTTTTTTTAACATTGAGGTCAAATTCTGGAAATATATACTATATCATCAGAGCTCAAACTACTAAGTCACAGGACTAAACAACCATTTGGTTTAGTTCCCCAGGGTCCATGAAGTTAAATGATCTGCATACATCATAGTTAAATGAAACCTGAGATGAGAAATTGATAAACTGAATGACTTAGGCATGCCACAATCTATTTATATAGCAATGAATGGAAATCACTTTTGTTTTACTAATTCCAACTGGTTCTCAAAGGGAGTTAGAAAAAGACAAGATCACAACGGTATACCCTATGGAGTCTACTGAAATGCAGTGACCACTAGAAAATAAACAGAAGCTATAATAGGCCTGCATAGTAAAAGGATTTAATATGCCCTGAGAGATGGCACCACTTCTCTGGGTGGGGCCACCATTCCAGAATGGGCAAGTACACATAGCCCATACATTCTTACATAAGAAATCCTACAGATGAAATAGAATTCAGTGTGGACAAAGTGTTTCAGAGTTCCAGAGACAACACCCATGTGATGCAGAATTCATAAATCTAGTATTTACAACAGCATAAGGATTTGTAAGGTCCTGAGCATCATTAAGTCTTCCAGGGCTCTTTTTGAAAAGTCCTCCATTTCCTCTGACAAAAGTCAAAAATTAAGTCCTAAAATCTAGTGGAATATGCAGAGGAGCGAAAAAAAGGACAAAGAAAATAAGAATCAGGTTCTAACCTTAGTAATCTACATAGTATGGAAAAAAAGTTTGCTGGCTACATGTTATTATTAACAGTCAGACCATATGTGAGTATGTGGCAGTATGTTTCAGCAGTGAAAAATACATGTATATCTGCATGCATTTTACATTTGTAACTTTGAGAGTGGGTTTCTTAATCTTCACACATCCCCCTTAGTTTGCCATGATATTTGCCAAATTTTTCCCCATGGTTCTCTAACCTTGTACTCCTATCACCTGACTTCTTAATAAATCACTATACCCACCCTGCCTATGACCCCAGCTAGAGGTGTCAGCTAAATTGGTTACTATGATTATAGATGTGTGAGTAGAAAGCACATAATAGGCTAGTCCTAAATACCTGATCTCTGAGCAAGGAGTCACAGAGAGGGTTCAACAGTGGAAATAAGCATTTCATCATGTGAAGGGTTCTGGGCTACAGAGAAAAGGGAAAGGCTAGAGTGTTTAATGAAGCAGAACCAGAAATAAAGGCAGGGCTTTCTGCTATTCTGGTTGATTTTGTTCTGACAGAAGATATTGTTCATTTTCAAATCCTTTGTTTATCTGAAGAATAGAAAATTTGAAGATTTCAGAGAATGCAGATTAGTGGATTAAGGAAAGGCAGGTCACCTGAAGAATATCCTAACCATTGAGCTTGATGTTCAAAACAGCTTCTATATTCTGATATTCCTCAACAACATGCTCTATGGTACCACTGTTAGAGATAGAATACTAAGGTGATTGGACCATGTATTTGCCACTATACAACAATTATTATATGTTCATAGGCCATGTGTGGAGAGAAATCAGGAAACAGTTTCTTGCCTAATGGCTCATACTCATTATAGTCAAGAAGAATGACTAGTCGCCATCCTCTATATCTACATATGCATTTATCACTGATTTTGTCCCAAAATAGGTAAGATATTTAAATATGGTGGTTCCTATTTATATTGCAGGTGAATCCCACATTTTCCTTCCACATGTCACAGGAACCACCCAATAGCATATCATCAAGTTAAAACAATGATTCGCTGGCATCATATTTCAATAAATAGCTAAAATAAAACCTACCACATCTTTTAAGAGAAGAAGGGTCCTTAGAGCAAAGTATCTCATATTAATCCTACATATCTTCCATGCTGTTTGGATTTTACCATCTTTGAAAAGTTTCTCCTTAACACCACTTCCCTATAATGATCTCTTTCTTCTTTGAATTCCTATATCATTTGTTGTCAAAAATAGAAGTTCAGGAGGCAGAGTCAAGATGGCAGAGTAAAGGCAGAAACTCACCTGAACTTTGCTGCAAAACCTTCAAATACCTTCATAGGTTCCCAAAGTAGGTGATACCCCCCCATGGTGCTGGAATCATCCAGGAGGTGGGGGAGGCCTCAGGTACAACTGGGGGGCATTGAATAAAAAATAAGGAGGCTATGGAAGCATAAGGAAAAGAGAGAAGAGAAGAAAATATTGAAAAACTATTCATATTTGTTTGATCTGACATAGTGATTATGTTATTTTCCAAATAAACACATAAGACGCAAGTTATAACCTTGCAAGTGGTCAAGTCTGCCAACAGGTCTTAACAAGCAAGTGTTAGCAAGCAAATGTGTGTCACATTGTCAGGAAGACCAGCATGGATCAGCAGAAACATCTGTGGGCAATGACGTTTATAATGATACTACATGGTTACATGATGCAATGTTGCATCATCAAAATATGAATGCATGAAGAAACCCAAAAATTTACAATAAATTATTAAGTTTATGATGCATCATTTTTTAAAAAAACAATTATATTTTTGAAATGATGTAAATTTCAAAAAAAAAACATTAAAGGGTTAAAGAAAGTAGATTTCTGGGGAACTGAGTTATTTTTTTAAAGAGGATGGTAGGCCAAATAAGTTTGGGAACTTCCATTTAAATAATGGCTCTAAAGAAATTCTAGAGTGTTAGAACCCACAAAAAATATGGAGTGAAACAATTTTCCAGCCCAAAGCAACTTAGAAGGTCTTCAGGAAAGGTCTGTTGCACCAGGGTGAGAGAGAAACATAGGACAGTGAAGGCCATGCCACCATAGGCCACACCAGCACAGGCACAGACTCAGAAAACCAGGAATAGACATTGGGAGTCAATGAATAATCAGCAACAGCAGCTGTCTCCAGAGAATGCAGCCCACAGACTGGAAAGGGGTCAAAGAACTCATCACAAGGAGTCTCTTTGCTGGCATTGAGGCAGGATTTTATTGCTTTGACTATACTTGGATCAAAGTCATAGTTCTTGGTGGAAGCCCTTGGGCAAGGAAGAGCACCAAGCATACCAAATCATCCAGCCACCATGGAGCAGGGATCCTCCTCACAGTTCCAGGGCAGAGAAGAATGCGTGAAGTTACTCAGAGACTAGAGCACAGGCCAGAAACAAGAAGAATAGTAAACAGTTCTCCTTAGATCATACCACCTTGGAAGAACTGAAAACTTACAGGTCCCTACAAATAATTCTGAAAATAGCTGCACAAAACCCCTGAACCTTGGGACAGTGAGCCCTACACCCTGAAAGCAGAGCTCTCCCTTACCAAAGAGTAAAAAGTCAAGTAATAGGCTTGGAAAATGAGCAAACAAAAGATAAAAAATCTGGTCATTGAAAATAGCTATGTGACAAGATCAAAACACACCCTCAGAAGAAGATAACAAAGTTATAGCTCCTACATCCAAAGCCTCCAAGAAAAATATGAATTGTCTCAGGCCATGGAAGACCTTAAAAAGGATTTTGAAAATCAAGTAAGAGAGGTAGAGAAAAACTGGAGAGATAAATGGGAGTGATGCAAGAAAATCATGAAAAAAGAGCCAACAGCTTGCTAAAGGAGACACAAAACAAATACTGAAGAAAAGAACATCTTAATAACCAGAGCAGGCCAAATGGTAAAAGAGGTACAAAAAGTCAACAAGGAGAAGAATGCCTTATAAAGCAGAATTGGCCAAAGGGAAAAAGAGGCATAAAATTCAGTGAAGAAAATAATTCTTTAAAAATTGTAATTGGGCAAATGGAAGCTAGTGTCTTAATGAGAAATCAAGAAACAACAAAACAAAAGCAAAAGAATGAAAAATAGAAGATTGTAAACTATCTCTTTGGATAAATAATAGACCTGGAAAATATATCCAGGAGATATCATTAAAAATTATTGGACTACTTGAAAGCCCTGATAAAAAAAAAAAGAGCCTAGACATCATCTTTCAAGAAATTATCAAGGAAAACCACCCTGATATTCTAGAACCAGAGGGTAAAATAGAAATAACAGCAACATCCTCTATCAACAGATGAATCTGACATAGTAACATCAAAACAGGCAGACAAAGTACCGGCACCACAGCCATGCCTCCTCCCAGTTCTCCTCTCTTCTCACTTCTCAGTTCTTCTGAATTCTCTTCTCAGTTCTGCTCAGTTCTCAGCTCTTCTCTCTTTTCTATTCTGCCACCACAAGTTCTGTTCTCAATTTGTAGTTGTTCTCAGAATCCTAGCATTTCTCTCTCTCAGCAATTCTGGCTCTCTAGCATGAGCTTTTCCTTATATATAGTATTAGCTCCTCCCTGTTCCACCCCTTCAGGTTACATCAGCAACTTCCTCCCACTGTGGGATTCACAAGTTCTGGATCTTAATACTTGATACAATCTTGAATTAAAGCAAGGTGCTAAGTACCTGTTTGATTGCAAATACAAGGGGCAGGGAAAATCTTCAAATCCCTATTACCATTACAAGTTAGCAATAGTTATTTTGAAAAAATAAGCAAGTTTCTCTGATAAAGGCCTGCTTTCTCAAACATATGGAAAACTGAGTCAAATTTATAAAAATAAGACCAATTCCCCAATTGATAAATGAAGAAAAATATGCAGTTTTCAGATGAAGTTATCAAAGCTATGTATAGCCATAAAAATGCTCTATTGATTGGATAAATGCAAATTAAAACAATTCTGAGGTACTATCTCATACCTATTAGAATGGCTAATAGGACAGAAAAGGAATATGACAAATGTTGGAAGGGATATTGATGCACTGTTGGTGGATTTGTGAATTGATTCAACCATTTTGTAGAGCCATTTGGAAATATAACCAAGAGAAAAAAACTATGCATACCCTTTGACATAGCAACACT
Source organism: Petaurus breviceps papuanus (assembly GCF_028583685.1). Classification (NCBI taxonomy): domain Eukaryota; kingdom Metazoa; phylum Chordata; class Mammalia; order Diprotodontia; family Petauridae; genus Petaurus; species Petaurus breviceps. Next base: position 62,322,700 of record NW_027186296.1, on the reverse strand, counting down.
ACTACTAGGATTATATCCCAAAAGAGGTGAAAAAACAAAAAGGAAAAGGGCATATACATGAAGAAATACTTATAGCAGCTCTTTTCTTGTAGCAAAGAATTGGAACTGTAGTGGATGCCTATCAATTGAGGAAAGACTGAACAAATTTTGATATGTGATTATGATGTACTACTGTTTTACTATAAGAAATGATTGGCAGAATGCTCTCAGAAAAATCTGGAGAGACTTACATGAGCTGAAGCAAAGTGAAATGTACTGTGTACAAAGTAACAGCAATATTTTAAGATGATCAGCTGTGAATGACTTAGCTATTCTCAGCAATGTAATGATCCAGAACAAATCCGAAGACATATGATGAAAAATGGTATCCATCCCTAGAGAAAGAACTGATGGTCTCTGAATACAAACTGAAGAATACTTACTTTTAAAATTTTTTCTTCAGGGGTTTTTTTTTTTGGTCTTTTCTTTCACAGCATGACTCTTAAGGAAACGTTATGCATGACTACACATATATGACCTATATTGAATTTCTTGCCTTCTTAATGAGGGTGGGGAGATGTGAGGAGGGAGTAAGGGAGAAAATATCAAACTCAAAATTTTAAAAACAAATGTCAAAAATTGTTTTTACATGTAGCTGGGGGAAAACAAAATACTAAAAAAAATTTTAAGTGAAATAAAATAAAATAAAGTTGAAGTACAAAACTCACAACATCAAGCAGTCCTCAAAAATCCTAATTGCAGCTAGAACCAGATTAAAATATAATGGGGAAGGGCTTAACAAAATAAATAAAATACAACACAATGAAATATAGATAATGTTAATTTGTGGTTTTTTGTCTTTTTAAAAAAATTTGGCTCTGTTTTTGTGATTATTTCCTCCATGTAGATAAGAACAATACAAGAATGTTTTTAGGAAAGAGAAATTAATGTTTAAAAAGAAATATAAATGTCATAAAAACTGCTCTATAAATCTGAAAGTATAATTATTTTAATTAGCAGTTTTAACATGTAACACATTTAACATATAGCACACTTAACATATAAAAGAACCATGAGCCCAAGGGATTACAGGTTTGGTTCTAGAAGATTTAATAACACAGATTTTTTTCTATATTAGTATGATGGACAGTTGTATCTTTAAAACTTTCAAGGAATTCATTTATTCTTTTATGCATCCCTTCCTCCAGTCTTGGAATAGACCCATATATAATATTAGAAAGAAAATCCAATACAAACGAAAGTTTCCTCCAATGACATGAAATAATAAGAAACTTTGCACTAAAGATAAGACAGACAGAAAGAAATTTGCATAACTTTGATAGAAAAGTTAGAGCTTAGAAATACCATGAAATCCAAAATGAAGTTCCCCCCTGGTACAAACCCTGCTCCCACGCACAGATACCAGAGGTATTAACTTGGGCAATACTAATATATCTTGTCATGCCAATAAAGTTGCTGAAGACTGTGTTGCATATGTCTGGCCTTAGAAAGATCCTATGCAATGCCAGAGCTGTATGTCTGGGGAATGAAAGGAAAAGGAAGACTGTGAAACCAGAGTCAGTTCCTCACCTTCCTGTATGATGTTTTAATGTACTCAGCCTATTAAATAAAAGATAATAAAAAGGGAAAAGGAGAAGAAAGGGAAAGGAAAAGAAATAGGTTGCTGGGGCCTGGGAGGTTATACAGGTTCTCCCTGAACCACTTTCATCTGTTAAGGTTAGCATGTTTTTCTCATACATTCTTCTGGTGGTATATAACTATTGCTTCCTCTCAGCCCTTATGTCCCTCCCACCTCCTCCCCATCTCCCCCTCTCTCCCTCATTCCAAGTGTTCCGAGGAAGCCAACATGATGGATAACAGATGTTCTTTGACATATTGTGTCATTTATCACACAACAGCCTCAATCCTGCTAACAGGGCCTTTCCCATATGTCACTGTCGGCTCCTACACGGCCCCAATGCATCAAAAAGAAATGTTTTAATACAATGCACTGTAATTCCTAAGTCACAGCTCAACAGAGGAGTTTCAAATACTGGATTTCCTTCTTCTACCTTCTCCAACATGGTGCTTTCCTTTGATCTTTGACACCTTTACCTGGGCCTCTCTACCAATAAATGAACTCTTCAGTGAAACTAGGTCAAGAGGAAAATCAACTTCAGCACATAAACACATGTTGCAGGCAGACTGAAAGAAATATCTTGGGTGGAACCCAGAAAATGTATCCAATACTACTCCATATTCTGTCAGGGACTAACTTATTTTGTATAGCAACAGAATTCAGAGATTCGAAGATCAAGATAATTGGGTAGACCTTGATTATTTCACTGATGAAACAGTGGCACATGGGGCAGCTAGGTGGTACAGTGAAAAGAACAGCAGGCTTGGAGTTAACATCTGCATTCAAATCTGGCCTCAGACATTTATTAGATATGTGACCTTGGACAAGTCACTTGACCTCTATTTAACTCAATTCCTCATTTATAAAATGGGGGCACACTGGAGATAGAAATGGCAAACTATTTAAATATCTTTGTTCAGAAAAGCCATGGAAAGAATTCCATGGGGTCAAGTAGAGTTGGACACAGCTGAACAACTAAACACCAGTGACCACGTGTGAGGCCACCTAAAGGGAGCACAGTTCCCCTGGGGGGAAAAAAAATACTTCACTTAGAGCTACTCTCTTGTCTGCCCATGAGCTAACCAAGGCAATTTGGTTTTCATATTTATTATTATAACTTATCCATCCCATAAAAGTCACCATGGAAACAATATACATCTTTGTAAAAAAAAAAGTCCTATAAGCTCATTCACTATATATGCTATGCCATTCACGTGAGACCTGCTACCACTGCAGAGTCTTTTAGGAGAAGGAGGTTCCTAGAGTAATAGATTTGGCAACCAGTAAGGCTATGTAGTAGATTGATATCCATAATACTAGCTGATAAGATTATTTTACACAGAAGTTGCTTTGAGAGTTAAGAGATCATTAGTAACTTTGGAAAGACTGCCTTCAGTTGAGCTATGAGACTTGAAGCATAGATAACAGCTAGCTTGATAAGGATAGACAGACACAGCTAGAGAGAAAATTATATAGATATAGACAGCAGCAACATGGGTATATACATATGTCATAATATAAAAATACATTTCTAGGTATTCACATACATCTACATATACAGAGTATATTTATGTAAAGGTATATGTAAATATATGACAAACTTCATTTGGAGAATATAACATACAGAGTGCAAATACACACAGATACATATATTCATTAGCATCCTGGACAATTGAATCCACCAACTTAACTTCCATCATCATTTGAGCTTGTTGTTGTTTGTTACTTGTGACTTGTTGTTTGTTGTTACTTGAACACAAGATCTACCACTTTCGAATCTTTAGCTTCATTGTCCCTGGAATTTCAATGTTTTTTTTTTTTAATTTCACGTTTGTCACAATGATAATGAAGCTTTGCAAATGGATAGAGTTTCTAACAAATGATTTCATGGCTTCATGTTGAATTTCTTAACATATCAGAAAGATTTCTCTGTGATTTTAACTTGTTCAATGCATCCCCCATGGGGGTAAATGGAGCTTACATCTAACAATCAAAATGCCTCTGCATCTCAACTGGGGATTTAAAAACATATATATATCATTGATGATTTTATAGTACCATTATTATGCAGCCTGCATACATAGTGTTTCCATTTCATAAAAATTCAATCTAGCTGCAAAGGAATCACAGGCAAATTATGGTGGAAAATTAGTCAATAAACTTTTATTATGCTGGTCCTTAACACTATCATTAATACTGAGGAACTTAAAATTAATTTCTTTCTAGACCAAGATTTACAAAAAGAATACCAGAGATATCAGGCTGACATCATCTGCAGTAGCATCCTCCAGGGATCCATTCATTGTTCAGACCACAGGGGTTGGTGATAGGCTTCAGGATCAGTTTTCCAAATTAACCAGGTAGGTACTGATTTACTCTGCCTTTGTAGTACTGGCTTTGTCAGATAACTCAGTTATAGAGAGGAAAGAAAATCCCAATGAGTGGAAGCTCCATTCGTGTAAGGAAACTATTGAAACTGTATAAGGTACAAATAAGGAAACATTACAAAATATACCAGATTAAAGTTGATACCACGTGCCTTATTCCAGGTTTATGGTCCAAGGAAATATTGTCAAACTCAAATAAAAAGTGGGTTGGGGGTCAAAGGGACACTAATTCATACATAAAAATTCCTGCAGGCCACATATTGAATTTGTTTTAAGAATATGTTTGTCTATGTTTTGTTATATTTCTATTTATTTTGAAAATTTTCCCAATTACAGTTGACTTTTACTCTGATTCAGGACAGTCAGGAGAGATGCAGGCACAAGAGTAGTAGGACACATATATGACACTTTGGGCCTAACAGGGTTTCAGCCTTTCACATACTATTGTCTTCTCTTCCTTTTTCTTAAGTCTGGCATCACTTGTAGTTACCATCTCATTCCTGGAAATCTGTCCTTTCATGCCTGGTTTCAGTCAATGAGTAGAAAAAAGTGAAGAGCATTTATTAATATATACTATGGGCCAGGTATTGTGCTAAGCTCTAAGAATACAATGAAGACAGAACAATCCCAATCTTCAGTGAGCTCACATTTTAATGTGCGCAGTCTGGCATACAATATATCTATATATCTATGTATATATAACATATATGTGTGTATGTATGTATATAGGGTAAATTGGAGGTAATCTTAGAGGAGAGACCACTAGCATTAAGGAGAACCTAGAAAGGCCCCCACAGCTAGGGATCTGAACTAAGACCTGAAGGAAGACAGAGAAACCAGAAGGTGGAGGTGAGGAGGGAGAACATCCCAGGCATGGGGAAGGAAAGATGAATTTATTAAATGCCAACACTGTGCCTAGCACTAGGCTGAGTGCTTTGCAAATGTTATCTCATTTGACTCTCACAACAACCCTGGGATATATAAGTAATTTATTATCTTCATTTTATAGTTGAAGAAATTGAGAAAAGTCGAATTTAAAGACTGATCAGGGTTACAACATGAAATCATAGCTAGAAAGTATCTGAATTCAAATATGAATTCAGGTCTTCCTGAATCCAGGCCAAATGTTCTACTTAGAGTACTACCTAGTTGTTCCAGTGAAAAGACCAAGACAGAAGAAATGGTGCCATGTGTGAAGAAAGCTAAGATGTGAATATCACTGGATCATATGTAATATGAGAAGGAATAAGCATAAGAAGGTTAAAAAAAATAGTAAGGAACTGGGTTGTAAAGGGCTTTTTGAAAAATGTATTTTTATTTATTTCATTAAACATTTTCCAATTATATGTGAAAAAAAATTAATGTTCATTTGTTAAAATTTTAAGGTCCAAATTATCTCCTTCCCTCACCTACTCTTGACAAGGCAGGAAATATGATATCAATTATAGATGTGAAGTCATGCGAAATATATTTCCATATTAGCTATATTACAAAAGAAAACACATGCAAAAACAGAAAAATAAAGAAAGTTTTTTTAAGAAAATATGATTCAATCTGCACTTAGAGTTCATCAGTTCCATCTATGGAAGTAGGTAGGATTTTTCATCATGGGTACTTAATTGTTTTAGATCATTGTCTTAATAAAAGTAGTTAAGTTTTTAATAGTTAATCATTCTTATAATATTGCTGCTATTGTATACAATGTGTTTCTGGTCCTGCTCTTTTCACTTTGTATCAGTTCATATAAATACTCTCAGATTTTTCTGAAATCATCCTGCTCATCATTTTTTTTTTATAGCACAATAGTATTCCATCACAATCATATGCCCCAATTTATTCAAAATTCCTCAATTGATGAAAAACCCTCAATTTACAATCCTTTCCATCACAAAACATCACTACAAATATTTTTGTATGTATAGCTCTTCTTGCTTTTTCCTTGTTCTCTTTGGAATATAGACCTAGTAGTGGTTTTGTTGGGTCAAAGGGTGTGCATAGCTTTATAGCCCTTTAGGTGTAATTCCAAATTTTTTTCCAAAAGAGTTAGATCAACTCAGAATCCACCAACAATGCAGTAGTGTCCCAATTTGTCCATATACCTCCAATATTTGTCATTTCTTTTTCTGTCATATTAGCCAATCATGACAGATGAGATGTGGCACCTAACAGCTGTTTAAATTTGCATTTATCTAATCAATTATATGTGCAGCTAGGTGGCACAGTAGATAGAGTTTTGGACTAAAGAAAATTCATCTTCCTAATTCAAATCTGACCTCAGATATTAGCTATGTGACCCTGGGTAAGTAGTCATTTAACCTGTTTGCCTCAGTTTCCTCATTTATAAAATAAGCTAGAGAAGGTATGACAAACCAATCTGGTATCTTTGCCAAGAAAACTTCAAATGGGGGACAGAGCCAAGATGGGAGAGTAGAAACAGGACTTTCCCCTGGCTCCAGTTTCCACCACCTCCAATACATGTAAAAAATGACTCTAAACAAATTTTAGAGGTGCAGAACCCACAAAGTGACAGAGAGAAACAAATCTCCCACTGAAGGCAGCTCAGCAGGACAGCAGGAAGGGGCTATGGCACCAAGCAGGGAGCTGAGCCCAGCCCTGCATGAGATGCAGTTTTGGCCACAGGGCAGCCCCAACCAGCAGCAGCCAGAGCAGACTTCAGGAGAGTGAAGCACCAGAACCTGTGGTGGTTTCCAGACTTCTCATTTCAGAAACACTAAAGACAAAGTAAAAGGTCAGTGTGGAATACTGTTGGAAGAGGGGTGGACAGAAGAGCATTGTCCGGCCCCTGCCCCTGTGGAAGAAGTGGCTGGAGGCATGGCAGCTTTGTAGCCACCACTGCATGTTTGCCTCAGGAACTCCTGGCCTACAGATTGTAGGGGAACCAAGAAACCATTCAGAGGATAATTGCTCTTGCTGTGACCTGCATGTATCTGGATAGCGGTCTTGGGTGGACATAAGATATAATAATAATAATAATAAGATATAAGGATATAAGAGATAATAGATTGGGAAAAGGGGTATTCAGTAGGCTAGCTATTTTGGGGTGGGGGCATAGGGGAAAGAGGGAGAGAAAAATTTGTAATGCAAAATCTTGTGGAAATGAAAGTTGAAAACTAAAAATAAATAAATTGGAAAAAAAATATTATTCCCCCCCCAAACAAAAACCTCAAATGAGGTTGAGAAGAGTTGGACATATCTGAAACAACTGAAAAAAACATTCAATAGTGATTCAGAGCATGTTTTTTATATGACTACAAATAGCTTTGATTTCTTCTTCTGAAAAGTTTCTATAAATACCCTTTGACCAATTATCAATTGAGGAATGACTTGTATTCTTACATATTTGATTCAGTGCTCTATATATTTCAGAAATGAAGCCTTTATCAGAGAAACTTGTACGCTGTCTAAGTACACTGTCATATCATCTGGAGAGTGTTTTTTTGTTTTCTCATTGCCTCTTCTAATTCCTTTGAATTTTTTCTTTTCCTATTGCTATAGTTAGCATTTCTAGTACAATACTGGTACTAGTGCCAATAATGAGCATTCTTGTTTCTCTTCTAGTCTTATTGGGAATGTTTCTGGCTCTTCCCTATTACAGATAATGCTTGCTGATGGTTTTAGGTAGATCTAACTTATCATTTTAAGGAAAGCTCCATTTATTCCTCTGATTTCTAGTATTTTTTAATAGGAATGCATATTACATTTTGTAAAAAGATTTTTATGCATCTATTGAAATAATTATTTGATTTTTGTTTGTTTTATTATTAATATGGTCAATTATGTTGATTGTTTCCCTAATAATGAACCAGCCCTACATTGCTAGTATAAATCCCATCTGTTCATTGTGTATGAGCTTTGTGATATATTGCTATAATCTCCTTGTTGGAATTTTATTGAAAATGTCTGAATCAAAATTTGTTAGGGAGATTGGTCTGCAGTTTTCTTTCTCTGTTCTTGTTCTTCCTGACTTAAGTATCAGCACCATATTTGTGCTGTAAAAGGAATTTGATAGGGTTCCTTTTTTCCCAAATAAATTATATAGTGTTGTGATTAATTGTTCTTTAAAATGTTTGGTAGAATTTACTGGTGAATCCATCTGGCCCTGGGTATTTTTTCTTGGAAAGCTCATAGAGGGCATTTTTCTTTTTCTTAGATAGGGTTATTTAAACATTCCATTTCCTCTTCTATTAATCTGGGCAATTTATGTTGTAACTATTCATCCATTTCACTTACATTATTAGAATTATTAACATATAATTTGGTAAAATAGTTCCTGATAATTGCTTTAATTTCCTCTTCATTTGTGGTGAATGTACCTTTTTTCATTTTTGATACTGGTAATTTGGTGCTTTTCTTTCTTTTTTTAAATCAAATTAACCAATGGTTTATCTATTTTAGTTTTCTTCCCATAAAACCACCTCCTTATTTTATTTATTATTTCAATGGATTTCTTACTTTCAATTTTGTTAATCTCTTCTTTTATTGTCAGGATTTCTAATTTGGTATTTAATTGAGAATTTTTCATTTGCTTTTTTGAGGATTTTTTTAGTTAAATAATTTTCTCTCTTTTATTGATTTGCACATTGAAAGAGAGAAATTTCCCTTTAAGTACTATTCTGTTTACAATCTATAAATTTTGGTATGTTGACTCACTGTTGTCATTCTCTTCAATGACACTATAGTTGTCTCCATGATTTGTTCTTTGACCCACTCAATCTTTAGGATTAGGTTAATTAGTTTCCAATTAATTTTAATTTCTTTCCATGGCCCTTTATTGAATGTAATTTTATTGAATCATGATATGAAAACATGTGTTCAATATTTTTGCTTTTCCGCATTTGGTTGTAAGGCTTTTATGCCCTAAAACATGATTAATTTTTGTGAAGGTGCCATGTATAGGTGAGAAAGAGGTATACTCCTCCCTATTCCTATTCGATTTTCCCTGGAGGTATATCATATCTAACTTTTAAATTCTATTCATCTTCTTAATTTTTTCTGATTAGATTTATCTAATTCTTTTTTTTAAAGCAATCGGGGTTAAGTAACTTGCTCAAGGTTACACAGCCAGTTATTTCTGGGTGTGGTGCTGAGTATCTGAGCTCAGATTTGATCCAGGTCATCCTGACACTGGAGCCGGTGCTCTTACTCATTGAGCCACCTGGCCACCCCTAAGCAATCGGGGTTAAGTAACTTGCTCAAGGTTACACGGCCAGGTGTTTCTGGGTGGGTGCTAAGTGTCTGAGCCCAGGATATATACACACATTATGTTTGTGCATGTGTGTATATATATGTATATATATGCAATTTTTTTCAGCCATTTCCCAACTGATGTACATCCCTTCAATTTTCAATACTTTGCCACCTTTAATGAAGCTATTATAAATATCTTTGAACATCTAGGTCCTTTTCCTCTTTCTTTCATCTCTTTAGGATACAGACTTGGCAGTGTTATTACTGAGTAAAAGTTTGATAGCCCTTTGAGAATAGTTCCAAATTGCTCTCCAGAATAGGTGGAGCAGTTCACAACTCTACCAACAGTGTATTAATGTCCCTATTTTTCCACATTTCCTCCAACATTTGTAATTTTTCTTTTCTGTCATAGAAGGCAACATAATAGGTGTAAAGTGATAATTCAGGATTGTTTTAATTTGTATTTCTCTAATGAATAGTGATTTAAAACATTTTTTTCATATGACTATAGATAAACTTGATTTTATCTTCTGAAAACTGTCTCTTCATATCTTTTGACCATTTATCAGTTGGAGAATAACTCATATTCTTATGTTTGACTCAGTTCTCTATACATTTGAGAAATGAGGCATGTATCAGAAAAAAATTCAGTAAAAAAAAATTCCCCAATTTCTTCCTTTCCTTCTAATCTTGAGGGCATTGGATTTTTTTGTGCAAAAACTTTTTTAATCTGATATAATCAAAATTATCCATTTTATATCCCCTAATGTTCTCTATTTATTGTTTGTTATAAAATTCTTCCCCATCCCAAGATCTGACAGGTAAGATAGTCCATGTTCCCATAATTTACTTATGATATCACCTTTATGTCTTAGTCATGTACCTATTTTGGCCTTATTTCAGTATACAATTGTAAGCTCTTGTTAGAAACAGTATGTAGTTTCTTACAAACTGCTTCCCAGTTTTCCCTGCAATTTTTGTCAGAAAGTTATTTTATGTCTCCAAATCTTTGATCTTTATGTTCATCAAACACTAGAGTAGTTTCCTATTTTAACTAATAATTCTTGCTAACACCCTTGTGCTCTTTTTCTATGCTTGTTTCTCTATTGCTGAATGGCTACAAGTACTGTCAGCACTCATTAAATTTCAATATTTAGGACCTAAGATCCAGCTATTCTGTCCTAGTCATAACCCTAGAATGGCAAATGAGTTCAAATATACACAATACTTTCCCCCCAAAATTTGGTTTGCATAATTCCATAAGTGTGACTTCTATTCATATTTTTATTACCAAACCCACAGCTTAAATATCACTGATCTTCTCAGTAGGAGTAGCAGGAACAATTCACTTACCTTCCTAAAAAAAAAAAAAAAAGACCTGAAAGGAGGAACCCATGGTGGAAGCCCCAGGTTTTGTTGCCGCAAAGTGAAGGAAACATATTCCTACCACTTCCTAAACAATTGTCTGTCTCTACTCTGTGTCCCTTAGTTTTGTTTTGTTTTGTTTACCATATCAACTTTCTTTACAACTTCCAAGACTGGAGAAGAATGCAAGTGCAAAGTGGCAGAATCTTGAGGATCCCATCCCCAAAGAATACTCATTTATCCCATCTCAGTATTTCAGTGCCTGCCTCTCACCTGTTTTGCCTATTTAAGGGCTGAGTGAAAGGGCTCATACTAGGATCTTTAAGAAGGTGCAAATGCAGACTTTTTTTCTTCTTTCATTCAGAGCATTATACTGATGGACAGAAATCACAAGTCCCTCCTAGTTAATGCATATGAACCTTATTGGGTGCAGAAAGTGGATTAATGTTATGTGTTCAGTTCCTCACATATAGTAATGTATGGTTATGATGTTGAATTAATAAAATAATAAATTCATAGACATATATCCTGGTTATAATTTGACAGTAACCCCTCCACTTGCCACCAGGCAGAGACAATGTGCATTCAGTTGAGCTTTCTACAATAGTTCCTTTTTTTTGCTTTTTGGAGGGCAATTAGGGTTAAGTGACTAGTAAGTGTGTCAAGTGTCTGAGGCCAAATTTGAACTCAGGTCCTCATGACTCCAGAGCCAGTGCTCTACTTACTGAGCCACCTAGCCACCCCTTGTTCCTTGTGCCTAAGAAATACATTCATATTATTTAATGATGATGATAATGATAGGATGGTTCCACTCTACCAGTACCTACATAACCAGGTGCCAGGTAGTTTGGAGTTTATCAGTAGGTAGAAAAGTGGAGGAGAGGAGACCACTTGAAGAAAATGTTGCCTGGCCTGTGACTGATTTTATTCTTAGTACTTGAATGTTAGTTAGTTAGTCAATTTGAATGTTATTTAGCCATAATAGCAGGGAGTGTCTCTTTTTTACAATCCTCTTAAAACATGTCCAGAGGCTAATAAGCAATGGGTGCATCCCATAAATATAATAAGTAAATAAATTAGCATCATTTAATTTGAATATAAGCAAATTGCTCTATGAGGTTTTTCCCTCCTCTCTTCCTGCTTGCCCATTATTTCCCTCTCAGAGTTCTTTCTCTTTGCTTCATCAATTTCATAATCAACATAACAACATCTACAGAAAAAGGTCAGATATTTCTGAGATCAGTGAAAAGCAAATGGTCCTTTTTTTTCACCTTTTGATTATTGTTCACCAGAGGAATGGCCACATTGAGAAAAAGTCATAGAGGATGTGATCACTAAGGGGACAAGTTTTGGACCACTGTGAAATAATGACTTTTCAGTCATTACAAGTTATGCAAATACCCAAATATTTCTCTATCTGAACCAACAAATTCAATCATTACAAGATTTATTCACATCAACTGTCAAACCAGTTGCATATTTATGTATGTTTGTGAGTGTACAGCTTCATATGCATAAAGAATGCCTTATGAAATGACACTCTATGTCCCTCCCCTCAAGATTAGTGATGGTTATGTGACTCCTAAGATCATCAGTTCCTTCAAATGACTGAATTGAAATTCATCCTTCAGTTCTTATAAAGAAATAGTTCTTCCTTCACCAGACTATGTGTGTTGTGTTTATTTATACTTACCCATGCAATTTACTAAAGAGCATAGAACCATGAAGAACACTGTCACATCATTGGAGGATTCTCCATGAATAAAGAACATCAATCTATCAACAAGCATGTATTCAATAACTAAGAAATGCCAGGCACCAACTCATCACTAGGGCTAAAGATAAAAAAAAAAGAAAATGAAAAATTACCTCTCCCAAAGAAGCTCACATTCTATCAGGAGACACAACATGCCTCTCGAATGTTTTGCATGCAAATATGCATATATGGAAGATCTACAAAATAAATACAAGTTTATCTGAGGAAATCAAGTAACATTTTATGTAAAAGGGAGTGGTTCATCTAGGTCTTGAAACAAATAAGGGATTCCAAGAAGCCTCCAGAGCATTCATGGTCTATTTTATGTTCTTGCTCTTTCTCTGGGATTAGTAATAAAAATAATGCCTCCATTGCTACTGATTTTGTCAATACTTGGTGAACTTTAATATATACTCAAAACAACTTTACAGAACAAACTCCAGAGTTTCTTATACAATTTTTGGTCTCGGATTTCTTTTTGTTTTTGCTTTTCTAGGATTTTTTTTGTATATTGAAATGTTTGTATTTAGTAATGACTTTTAAGGTCATGGTAAAAAAAAAAAAAAACATTTTAAATGAAAGGATATGACAACTGACTTCACCTATAACCTATCACTTTCCAGATCAAAACTCCTTTCCCTGTATCCTATTCCCTATATAGGCTATATCTATTGATACAGTATAAATTCCTTGAAGACAAAGACTGTCTTACATTTGTATTTATATTCCCAGAACCTAGTGCATAGCAAACAATTAGCGCTTGTTTCATTCAAGATTATAATTGAGTAATGTTGAGGTTTTTAACTTAGTCTTCCTTGCCACCTGTCTCAATTCTGGTATAGTGGAAAGAACATGACAGTGAGACAAAAGACTCAGATTCTAGACCATGCTTTACTTCCAAGTATCTAGCTGCACAATCAAAATTCTTTCCAACATGCTTAAAGGGAAGAGTTGGAGATGATTTCTAAGGTCCCTCCCCACTTTCGAATGCTATGATTAGATCAGTTTATCCACGATGCTTTCCTTTCCTAACCCTGCTCCTAAACCCTAGAAATTTGTCAATATTTTCTTCATAACATTGCAGAAAATTTGATGACTTAAAGATTTGAATATATGTCTTCCTATTCTATTGTTCTCAATCTATGCCTCATATAAGACTGCAATTTTGCTTTGCTGGTTCTATCACTATAGTTCCTAATGTTCACCTGCCACATATCCATGTTCAAAAGGTTTGTATGTACCACTTCTTATAATTTCCCAATTCTGAAAAAATAGGTATTGTAAGCACATCTTTTCACGTGTCTAAATTCTGAGTTTTAACCATTCAAACTGCAGAGCCAACTTTTACTCTCTTTCAAAGCACAGAAGAATCACATCATACGGGAGCCAAGATGGCAGAGTAGAAGCAAGACCTTCCCGCAGCTCCAGCTTCCACCCTCCCCAATCCATGTAAAAAGGGGACTCTAAACACACTTTGGAGCTGCAGAACCCACATAATGACAAGAGGAGCTAACCTCCCACCGAGGACAGCCCGGCAGGCCGGCAGGAATCGGCCAGGGCAGCGCTCTGGGAGCCGAGTCCAGCCCCACACCGAGGCTTTAGCCCCTGGGCAGGCCTGACCAGCCGCCAGCCAGAGGGACTCCAGACCAGCAGCAGCTGTGGCCGTTTCCAGATTTATCAACACATAGACACAAAGGACAAAGTGAGAGGTTCGAGGCTGGGAAGGCACACGCACAGCAGCGACGCGGGGGACACAAGCCGTAAGGCCCGGCGGCGGCAGCGCGGCGGGCACAGCCTGGGAAGGCCTGGCGGCGGCAGCGCAGCGGGCGCAGCCTGGGAAGGCCCGGCGGCGGCGGCAGCGGCCGCAGGCCAGGAAGGAGCAGAGGCCTGTGCAGGAAGGCGTGGCGCGGCTGGCGGATGCAGGCCTGGAAGGGGCCTGATCAACTCAGAGGGCAAGTCTTCCCACCAACCACAAGGTCCACTACCAGGCCTATCATCAAAGGCCTGGGATTGGAAAGAGCAAGGTAAGAAGCAAATATAGGGGCCCCTGTACTGGACAGCAAACACTCCTGGGGCTACCACTTCATAGCCCAGAAATCTTTAAAAAAAAAAAAAGCCCCTTTCAGGACCTCCAAAGACAAGGATGAAGGAGTGAACCCCACTTGCTCCAAACCCCCCCTCTAACCCTGAAGATATAGTAACTCTTGCCCCAGGGCAAAACCCTCTACAGTAAAGGCTTGGGATCCTAGAGGAAGGGCTTGGCTAGGACACTGCCTCAAAATGGGTAGAAAGCAGACTACAAAGACTCTGGAGTCCTACTATCCTCAGAGGGAGGAACCAACCTCAGAGGGAGACAATGTGGACTCCACACCCATAGCTGAGACTTCAACAGGGAATGGATCCCAAGCACAGAAGGCTCTCCTAGATGAGATCAAAAGGAACTTTGAAAGCAAAATGAGAGAGATAGAAGACAAAATGAATCATTCTCTCAAAACGAAAATAGCAGAATTCGAAAAACATTATAATGAGGAAAACATCTCTCTAAAAAGAAAAGTGTATGATATGGAAAAGGAGCTTCAAAAATTAACCAAGGAAAATGATTTGCTAAAAACCAGAATTAAACAAATGGAAACAAATAACTCTATGAGGAACCAAGAATTAGCCAAGGAAAACAACAAGAATGAAAAATTAGAAAAAGAGGTAAAATACCTCAAAGAAAAAATAACTGACCTGGAAAACAGATCCAGGAGAGATAATCTGAGAATCATAGGCCTACCAGAAAATTATGATAAAAAAATGGGCCTGGACAACATTCTCCAAGAGCTCGTTAAGGAAAACTGCCCTGAGATACTAGAACCTGAGGGGAAAATAGAAATCGACAGAATCCACCGGACACCTGCTGTAAGAGATCCCAAACTGAAAAATCCTCGAAATGTTGTGGCCAAACTCCAGAACTACCAGATAAAAGACAAAATACTTCAAGTGGCCAGAAAGAAACAATTCAAATATCGAGGGTCCACAGTGAGGATTGCACAGGATTTGTCAGCCTCCACACTGAAAGATCGGAGGCAGTGGAATAGTATTTTCAGGAAGGCAAAACAGCTCGGATTACAACCAAGGATCACATACCCAGCGAGACTGAGCATATTCTTCCAGGCAAAGAGATGGTCATTCAATGATATAACAGAGTTCCAGACTTTCTTAATAAAAATGCCAGAACTCAATGGAAAATTCAACCTCCAATTATGAGAAGCAACAGTGACTTAGAAAGGTAAACAAGGAGAACACACATCATTTTAGAGGGAAAGAGGGGAGGGAGAGGAGCTTCGCATGAGATCTATTCCTCTCATTCTTGATGCGAAGAAAAAATAGCATACCTCATTAAGTATAACAATATCCTACAGGTAGTAAGAGGGGGAAAGGGTTACAAAAGGGGGGTGGGAGTGGTTTGTAGGGAGGGAAGTAGTAAGAGGAAAAGGGGAGGAAAAGGGAGGGGGGCCAAAAAGGGAACACTGAGGGAGGTGGTGGTCAAAAGGAAAACTATTAAGGGGGGGAAGGGAGAAGGGAGGGAAAATACGAACATTAACAGGGGCAGGAATAGGATGAGGGGAAAGAAACAGATAACAATCATAACTGTAAATGTGAATGGAATGAACTCTCCTATAAAACGGAAACGGATAGCAGAATGGATTAGAAATCAAAATCCTACAATGTGCTGTTTATAAGAAACACATTTGAAACAGAGGGATACACGCAAGGTAAAGGTAAAAGGTTGGAGTAAAATATATCATGCCTCAGCTAAAGTAAAAAAAGCAGGGGTAGCAATCCTTATCTCAGATAAAGCAAATGCAAAAATTGACCTAATTAAAAGAGATAAGGAAGGAAACTATATCCTGTTAAAAGGCACCATCGAGAATGAAGCAATATCACTACTTAACATATATGCACCAAGTGGTGTAGCATCCAAATTCCTAGAGGTGAAGGTAAAGGAATTAGAGGAAGAAATAGATAGCAAAACTATACTAGTGGGAGACCTTAATCTCCCCCTATCCGAACTTGATAAATCCAACCTCAAAATAAACAAGAAAGAAGTTAAGGAGGTGAACAGGATTTTAGAGAGGATAGGTATGATAGATCTCTGGAGAAAACTGAATGGGGATAAAAAGGAATATACTTTCTTCTCAGCGGTTCATGGCACATATTCAAAAATTGACCATGTTCTAGGGCATAAAAACCTCACAATTCTATGCAGTAAGGCAGAAATATTAAACGCATCATTCTCAGATCATGATGCAATAAAAATTATATGCAATAAAGGGCCAGGGAAAGACTGACTAAAAACTAACTGGAAATTAAACAATTTGATCCTAAAGAATGAGTGGGTCAAACAAGAAATTATAGAAACAATCAGTAATTTCATTCAAGAGAATGATAATAATGAGACAACATACCAAAATCTGTGGGATACATTAAAGGCAGTTCTTAGGGGAAGTTTTATATCCCTGAGTGCATACGTGATTAAATTAGAGAAAAGGGAGCTCAATGAATTGGGCATGCAATTAAAACACCTAGAAAAAGAACAAATTCAAAATCCCCAATTAAATACTAAACTAGAAATATTGAAGACTAAAGGAGAGATTAATAAAATCGAAATCAAGAAAACTATTGAACTAATAAATAAAACCAAGAGCTGGTTTTATGAAAAAACCAACAAAATTGATAGACCCTTAGTCAATATGATAAAAAAAAAAGAAAGAAGAAAACCAAATTATGAGTATCAAAAATGAAAAGGGTGAATCTACCTCCAATGAAGAGGAAATCAAAACAATAATTAGGAATTATTTTTCCCAATTGTATGCACATAAATTTGACAATCTTAGGGAAATGGATGAATATTTAGAAACATACAAGCTGCCCAGATTAACTGAAGAGGAAGTAAATTACTTAAATAATCCCATCTCAGAAAAAGAAATTGAACAAGCCATCAGTCACCTCCCTAGGAAAAAATCTCCAGGGCCAGATGGATTTACTAGTGAATTCTACCAAACATTTAAAGAACAATTGATTCCAATACTCTACAAATTATTTGGGAAAATTAGTGAAGAAGGAGTCATACCAAATTCTTTTTATGACACAAATATGGTACTGATAACTAAATTAGGAAGAGATAAAACAGAGAAAGAAAATTATAGACCAATCTCCCTCATGAATATAGATGCAAAAATTCTAAATAAAATACTAGCCAAAAGACTACAGCAAGTTATCTCAAGAATAATACACTTTGATCAGATAGGATTTATTCCAGGAATGCAAGGATGGTTTAATATTAGGAAAACCATCAGTATAATTGATCATATCAACAATAAAACTAGCAGAAACCACATGATCATCTCAATAGATGCAGAAAAGGCTTTTGACAAAATACAACATCCATTCCTATTAAAAACATTAGAAAGTATAGGAATAAATGGAGCCTTCCTTAAAATAATAGGTAGCATCTATTTAAAGCCATCAGCAAGTATTATATGTAATGGGGAGAAACTGGAAGCATTTCCCATAAGATCAGGGGTGAAACAAGGGTGTCCACTATCACCCCTCTTATTCAATATGGTACTAGAAATGTTAGCAGTAGCAATTAGAGAAAAAAAAAGAAATCAAAGGAATCAAGTTAGGCAAAGAAAAAAAAAAGAATCACATCATACTCTCCCTGCTTTAATTTCAAGTCAAATTAAAACTCAGAGCAAAATTATTTCAATCTTTAAATATAACCAGTCACACTGTCCCTGAGTTATATACTTATTAACAAATACAAATTTTCTAGAGACCTTTAATGTATTTTGTTTATACAGCTAAATCATGGAAGGATTGTGATTTTTTATGAAATCATGAATCTATTATAATGATCAACTACTTGGATCACCTTCAGTGATGGAAGTATGAAAGAGTCTTTGTTATTATTACTGCTGTTTTTTGAGATGGTTGAATAAAGAGGCACTTCTATGGGAGCACATCTCTCTGGAAGGCAGTGTGAGGGAATTGAAAGAAGGTTGAACTTAAGAGTCATAAAGACATGAATTTAAATTCTCACTTACACACTGACTAGCTCTGTGACTCTAAGCAAGTCGTTTAAGATTCCTCAGCCTCAGTTTCCTTCCAAGTATAATGATAATAATAATAGCGACTACTTCACAGGGTCACTCTGAGGATCAGACAAGATTATACGTCTATATCCATAGCCAAATATCAATGAATATATGCATGTATGGTACTTTGCAAGCCTTAAAGTATACATAGGTGTTAGTTATTATTTTCCCTATGAATTAGCTATAGAACTATTTCTCTCTGTCTCCCTTTTTCTCCTCCTCTTCTTCCTTCTTCTTTGTCTCCTCCATTCTCTCTCTCTCTCTCTCTCTCTCTCTCTCTCTCTCTCT
>NW_027186296.1:62268201-62303925 GCF_028583685.1 Petaurus breviceps papuanus | reverse complement strand
TCTCTCTCTCTCTCTCTCTCTCTCTCTCTCTCTCTCTCTCTCTCTCTTTCTCTTTCTCTCTCTCTCCTATCAGAATACCATTCTGTTTGTGATCAATGACTATAAAACTATATCACATGTGACATATATACATATAAACCATAGTATCTGATAAAAATTTATTTTAAAAATTTTAATAAATATCATTAGAAAGACTTTTCTACAGCTTTGTCTGCTTTATCTCTTAATACTTTTGGGCAGCAGATTCATATTTGTCTCATAAAGGAAGATTAGTTAAATATCTTATTTCTCAATATTTGATGCATTTTTAACATTAAAATTACTTGGTATTTGAATATTTGACAAAATTATAATGTAATTCTATTAGTTGTAATTTGGGGGAAGAAAAAAGAAATTTATTAAAAAAAACTTTATATATTTAAAAGGAATGACAAGATGTACATAATAGATTTGCAGTTTCATGCACAATCATCTTTTTTATTATACTGTATTATAGAAATGCTTGTTTTGTTCTGTAATTAATAATTAAGTAAATAAAAAATTTTTAAGTAGAAAAAAAAAGAAGTCCCTGGTAAATCATCATGATTTTGTTTTGTTTTCCCCTAGTTAATCATTAAACTTGGCAGGATTTTAAAGACCATTATATCTTGCTTTTATTAATTCATGCATTTTATATTTTTATAAATAATCATCCATTTCCTTTCATATCTCAACTTTGGTGACAATAATTATGTGTTCTATTTTCTGATAATTTGCTTTATTGCTACTCTGTTGTAAATACACCTTGTTAATTTTTTGTAATTATAGATTCCATTCCTTTTTTAAAATAAATTTGGTTAATAGTTGGTTTCTTCCTCCAACCGTTGATCACTGCCTTGCTGTGAGGGAGGGGTTCACATAACTCAATGGAACTATGAGCTATGCTGTGCAGGATTACCCAAGACAGTCATAGTGGAGAGCTCTGACAAAAGGTGAAGCACTGGATAAGGAAATGACAAACTGCTCCAGTATCTTTGCCAAGAAAATCCCATGGGAAGCACTAAAATGATGAAAACAAAAAGATTACACGAGATGAACCCCTCAGCTCACATATACAAAATGCTACTGGGGAGCAGTGGAGAATAACTACAAATAGTTCCAGTACTAATGAAATGACTGAGCCAAAGCTAAAAATAAGCTCAACTGTGGATGCATCTAATAATGAAAGGGAAAAGACTTAACAGAAACAGATAAGATTATAAAGGAGGTAGCAAGAATAACAAAAGAACTATACAGGAAAGATCATAATATCATCAATAACCAATGGTGTAGTAAATTGTCTAGAGCCATATATCAGGGAGAATGAAGTCAAGTAGGCCTTGGGAAGCACTGCTAACATTAAGAATAGTGGAGTTGGGGCAGCTAGGTAGCACAGTGAATAGAGTACCAGCCCTAGAGTCAGGAGGACCTGAGTTCAAATCCAACCTCAGACATTTGACACACTTACTAGTTGTATGTACTTGGGCGAGTCACTTAACCCCAATTGCCTTGCCTTCCCCCCTTCAAAAAAAGAATAGTGGAGTTGATGGAGTTCCAGAAGAGCTATTTAAAATCTTAAAAGATAATGCTGCTAAAGTATTACACTCAATCTGCCAGAAAATTTGGAAAACTCAACAATGGTCACTGGATTTAAAAGATCAATTTATATCCCGACTCTAAAGAAGGGCAATGCCAAGGAATGTTCAAATTATCAAACAATGCCAACAAGGTTATGCTTAAGATTCTGTAAGCTAGATTTCAGCAATATGTGAACCAAGAATTACCAGAAGTACAGGCTGGTTTTCAAAGAGTCAGAGGAATAAAAGACCAAATTGTCAACATTCCCTGGATTATGGAGAAAGCAAGGGAGTTCCTGAAAACATCTAATTCAGTTTCTTTGACTATACTAAAACTTTTAACTGTGTGGAATGAAATGTGGGAAGTCCTCAAAGAAATAGGAGTAGTAGATAATCTTACTTGTCTCCCAATGAACCCGTATGTGTGTAAAGAAACTACTGAATGGTTTAAAATTGGAAAAGGATTATTTATTTAACTTATCTGCAGAGTATACAATGAAAAATGTCAGGCTAGATGAATAAAAATTCAGAATTAAGGTTGCCAGGAGAAAATATCAACAGGCTCAGATATATAGACAATACTATTCTATTGGCAGAAAGTGAAGAGGAATTAAGAAGCCTCCTGATGAGGGTAGAAAACGATAGTGCAAAAGCTACCTTGAAACTTAACATTAAAATAAAACTAAGATCTTAGCAACTGGTCTCATCACTTCCTGTCAAATAGAGAGAGAAGAAATGGAAGCAGGGTTAGATTTTCTATTGTTGGACTCAAAGATTACTGCAGATTGCAACTGCAGGCATGAAATGAAAAGATGCTTGCCCCTTGGAAGGAAAGCTATGGCAAATCTGGACAGCATTCTAAGAAACAAAGATATCACCTTGCTAACAAAGGTCCATATAATCAAAGCTATGTTGTTGTTTTCCAGTAGCAGTGCCTGGCTGTGAGAGTTGGACTATAAGAAAAGCTAAGTACTATGCTAGAGAAGACAAAAAGAGTCCCTTGGACAGCAAGAGATCAAAGCAGTCAGTACTTAAGGAAATTACTATTCCTTGGAAGGTCAAATACTTAAGTTGAAGCTTAAATACTTTGGCTACATAATGAAAAGAAGGGACCCATTGGAAAAGACCCTGATATTGAGAAATACTGAAGGCAAAAGGTAAAGGGGATGGTAAAGAATGAATGGATAGATAGTGTCATTGAAACAATAAACATAAACTTGGACAGATTCTGAGAGCTAGTGGAGGGTAGGGAGTCTGGCGCACTATGGTCCAACAAGTGACAAAGATTAGGACATGATCAAATAACTAAATAACAATAGCTTATTATTTTATTGGTCTTTATAAAAACCTCACTTTTTTTTTCATTGCCATAGTCTATTCATTTTTAGCTTTTGTCTATTTCTCCTCCAATTTTCTTTTACTGCTATGACTTTCTCTATTAAATTTCACTTATGCCATTGTCTTTTAAATCTCAATCAGCTTAGGATCTAAACATTCCCCTCAACCTATTAACACCCATTATCCTCTGCTCATCACAAATTGAAAATATTTAAGCAGAACCATAATACAAAGTAAAGCAAGTCTCACAGCACGTGCCTCACATTCCACATCTACAATTTCCACGTATCCAGTAAAAACCAGGAAAATCATTTTTTCTTCTCTTCTCTAGGGCCAATACTGTTGCTTACTATTACTTAGAATTTAGCTTTGTTTTATTATCCTTTCTCTTAGCACTGTTATGCTCACTGCATATGTAGTAACCACCACACAGATAACAAAAGACTCTTACGCACACATATAAGTCTGAGGATACCCGTTCACTGCTCAAATATTTCCAGAGTCCATTTGTTCCTAAGTTTGAAAATACACTCCTTCACTCTATATTTCACAGCCTCAAAAATTTGGCTTCTTCCTACATTTCCAGACATCTCAAATTATTCTCCTTCATGGGTTCTATATCCCAGCCAAAATGAACTACTTGTTATTCTGTAAAATTTACATTTCTTCTCCTCCCACCCCCAACATATTTTAACAGACTATCCCTCATGTTGGGAATGCATTTCTTTTGTTTCCACTTCTCAGAATATCTGTCTTAACTCAAGGTTCAGCTTGTATGAATCCTTCCACATAAAGACATACTCAATTTCCCAAGTTGTTAACTCCATTATTATTTTATACTATACTTATATTTTATACTATACTTATCTGTTTAATGGATGCAAAGTACATAGTATAACATAAGCTTCTTTGTGGCAAGGACTGTCTTTCTGACCTGAATTACTAGTCTCTTGTATATAAAGTGTTTTTCATAAATGTTTGCTGAATTGAATGTTATTTTGATTGGTTGGTCACCTTACTTGCCTGAACACAAAAAGGATCCTATTAAAAATGATTGAAATTCATTTTCCTAAGAAGGTAAACCATTTCCTGTGCAATGTCTATTTTTTAAATTATTAATTTATGCAGTAAATCTTATTTTTGTACAGATACAAAGTAAATTACACTTCATTCTGCCTTTAAGTAATACATATATCTTGCTTTAATACAACTTAATATAAAAAATTAAAACTACCACTGAAATAATAAAGTAGGAGTGATTATTTACATTAGAAAAGGATGTTAGTGATCATAAATTTTAAAAAGTAGTCAGCAAATTATTTTTCTTCTAGCCCAGTTAAAATATTTTATTTTAATTGTCAATTAATAACCATATATTTTATAACTATGAAGAGCTTCCTATTACCTAAATTATAGATTCTATATATAAATTCCATATATACACCAGATGAAATCATTCTGTCTGTTTTGCTCTAACTTTTAATGAATGTTAGATAATTAAAAGGAAATTACACTGGTACAAAAACAAAAGGCAATGCTAAATAACAAAAAAATAAGTACCACCCTTTGTTTAAAAAATATGAATTTCTTTGCCTGACACTCAAAGTCCTCTTCAATTTTTCCCCAACATGCCTTTCCAGCCTTGTCTTCCACCCATCCCTTTTACATACCCTAAGTTTTGGTTAACCTTGAATTGTCACCATTCTTCAAAAATGCCATGTAATTGATTGCTTCCATATATATCTTCTTGGCATATGCTATACTATCATTGCTTTCTTCTGTACTTCTACCCTACCTTACTGTCACCTTTTCCTTAAAGTCTTCCTGGTCCCCTAAGTCAGAATTAATCTCTCCTTAATCTATAGTCTCATAAATAAAACTTGACATATCTTTCTACATCAGCTACCACAGTCTGCCTTAAATTATGTTTATTCACATACACTACTTATTTCACTGACCAGATTATTAATCTTTGTATCCTCTACAGTACTTTGCATTGTTCCCTATATGGAGTGAGTGGCTTATAAAATTTTACTGAGTTGAGTCAAACACCTTGACTAAGTAAATTGAGTTGGAAATTCTATTTCCAAATAAAAATGAATTGGGTCCAAGTGAAGAGTGGTACATAGGAAATAACAACAAGTAGTGAGTCAGGATAGCTGATTTCAAGTTTCAAGTTTATCAATGATTAGCTATGTGATACTGAGCAACTCACTCATCTCTCCCAGGATCAATTTCCTCATTTCTAAAATGAGGGAATTAGGCTAGATCACAGGTTCTTAACCCTTTGGGGTCAATAGACAGCTATGTTGTGCATCAACTTGGAGAACCTGCACAGGGCAAGTGCTCACGTGACAATCAGAAAAAGCAATACAAGGATTCTCTTGAAGTCTTTCTTAAAAACTATGGAATTGATTGTATAACATAGGAGACATAGTCACAGTACTGCCCACCGTGGCATGCCCTTATCAAAGAAGGTGTTGTCCTCTATGAGCAAAGCAGAAATTAAGGAGCTCAAAACAAAGGTGAGGTGCACAAATTTAAAGCATCTGCCCCAAAGGATCACATGCACTATTTGTGCCCATCCCATGGCAGAGCATCACAAGCTCTTATTGGTCTGATCAGTCACAGTTGGACGCACTGTAACTTGAATGACATAGCGATGTTATTTTGGTCCTCTTCAAGAACAAAGGACAACAACCAGATGGGGAGAAAGTAGCATTTTTATTTTTACTAGTCTAAAACTAAAATCAAGCCATTCCTTCAGTTATTTAAAAACAGTATTCTGAGAAAAGGACCATCAGTTTTAGCAACAGGCAAAAGATTTTATGACCCCCAAAAAAGGTAAGAAATCCTCAATTAGATTATTGCTAAGGCTTTTTCTAAATCTAAAAGAAAAACAGAAAAATACATTAATAGTATTTAATGTATTTATATATTTTATTAATATATATATATATATATAAATTTATATAATTCTAATATGTAATAATTTACAAGAAGAAATAGACTCTCACATTCAAGGCTAAAGGATTGACTATGCCTGCAACCTGGTGAGGAATTTTAGCAAAGTGAGTGTATTGTTACCATTTATTGCAACATGGATTTTTCTTAATGCTCTTTTTTTTAAATTTACGTCTCTAGCCATCTTGGCATTATGAGCAGCAAAGTTTGCTGGCAAGGATAAGGAGGTTGTTTGATTTTGCAATCAACATGTCCTGGAATGAATTCATTCAGTTTGAAGTGAGATGAAAAATATATGTATAGTTCAAGGTTGTGCTCACCCACATATTGAGAACAGAGACCAAAATTATAGGACCATGAGTATCTAGTAAAGTAGACCTTTCACGTTGATTCCTCAGAGATGAATTGAAGTTATAATACCAGCAAACATTTTTGAAAAACACAACTGCTACCCTATCTGTCAGATTTAGATTCCTAAGCCCACCAGGTCTGACTATAATTTTCAGTTTGGTAGTGTGGTTGACATGCTATTATGCTCAATGCATTTTAAACATTTATTTTTCAAAGAGGAATTAAATCTTTCCCTCCTTTTCTATTCCTCATAGTGGAAGCTGGGTTTAGAGATCTCGTACTCTCAGATACTCATAGCAGACAAAGGGTAGAGCATGGTTTCTTACATATATCTTTGCAATATGCCTGGCCTTGGAAGAAAGGTAGGTTTTGAAAGATCACCAAAAGTGATATAATTTAGATATCACTGTATTGAGCTATAAGCACACACCCTTTTCCCTCCAGGCCAGAATGTGATATAAGTCCTCAGCAGGAGTAAATATCCAGCACGGGAGTTTAATAATCCTTCATACATGCATACACATCCTGTGTTCTTTGTTACATTTACTGTATTCATCTTTCGGTTATTTTCCTCAATTATAAGATCATGAAACCAAGGACTAGGTATTATATCATTTTTATGTCCCCCATACAACACAAAATGTGTTTAGAATATTTGCTTAATTTGGAATGGTTTTCACACGTGTAAAAGTGTTTACTTTTCATATTCCCCTTGGTTACTATTTACTATTAATATTATTAAATTACCACTAATAAACTAGTAATTAATGTACTATTATTTACTAGTACATCCTAGTAGACTCCATACTAACAATATGTATTAGTAAATATATATGATTGAAAAATAGGCTGATGCTTGTAGCATATGTCAGTAATTGATTGGGTAAATGTTCAGAACTAAATCATATTAGTCAATCACACTAGAGAGATGGTTTATTGTTTAAGGCCACACCAATAGTGGAAAAGAGAACAACAAAAAAAATTAATTCAGAGGTCATTTGACTCCAAGTTCATTGTTCTTTCTAAAGCACTACAGCTGTATCTTATTTTCCCCCTATATTTTTATTGGCAGAATCCACCTTGGAATGAACATAAGTGAATTACACTTTAGTGATGAAATTATAAGAAAGGTGAATCAAAAGAGCATCCCCTTTAACCTGTAGAACAGGGGTTCTTCATCTTTTTCATTTCATGGGCACCCTTGGAAGCTAGGTGATACAGTGGATAGAGTTCTGGGCCTAAACTCCAGAATATTTGAGTTCAAATCCAGTCTCTGACAGTCACTAGCTATGCGACCCTAGGTAAATCACTACTCTGTCTGTCTCATTTTCCTCAGCTGTAAAATATGGATACTAATAGCATACACCTACCAAAGTTGCCGTGAGAATAAAATGATATCATATTTATTAAGTGCTATCCGAAAACTAGCTATTTTTATTATTGTTAGGTATAAATGAAGCCCATGGACTCTTTCTCAAAATAATGTTTTGTTGCCTATATTTGTAATTTAAGGAAATACTAAAATTTTATTTATATATAAGTGGAAAAAATGATGTAATTTTTCTCCATCCAAGTTTATGAAACTATGGAATCTTAAGGGGTCCAAGGACCCCAGGTAAAGAACACCTGCTTTAGACTGATAACACTCATGTTTTACTTATGTGAATGTCTCTTTTTCTGCTGGCCTATGAGGAGGAATCTAGCATGTAGCAAAGTTGAATGAATCTGCATCCAGGGGGTGGGGTTGAGAGGGAGAGAGTCTTTGCAGACACAAAGTCTCCTAATGCTATGGAAACTACTAGTATTTGGTTTAGAGCAGAAGTGCATAAGAGTTACATTTGTTTTCACACACATGGTCTGAGAAAAGAGAGCCCAAGTTCATCACTCCAACCTCCTGGAAAGACAAAGGGGGTATTTCTGGGCAATGCCACCATCAGGGCTGTCACTCTAGCATCTCCAGGTTTGAAAATCTCGGACCCAACCTTCCAAAGAGTTAAGGTAGTTTGAGAATTGTGCTTATGATCCTTTTCATTGGAAAGAATCTAAAAACTAAACCCAAAATATGAGAAGAAAACCTTGTACATAGTTCTTATTTTTATTTTCTTATTCCAATTTTATATTTTTTTTACTGATAGGATTTATTTGAATGCTGCAGGTTAATTAGTAAGTCCAAAATTAGGGACTGGAGAGACAGAGAAGAATTACAGGGGAGGGTCAGTTTCTGCTTCTCTAGTTTTACAAGTTTGAAAGTTTGGAAACCTGGCCTCATAAAAAGAAACGGAGCACCTTGATGTTGCTAGCCTCATTTATCATTAAAAACTAATATGACAGACCACAGTAGTGGGATATTCCTTGGTTCAACAGTGACACCCAGAAGCCTGACTGATTCAACTGACTTAGGCTGTTAAAAGGTCTTAAATCTGGGCTTCACATTCCTGGAATTTTATTTGTCTTTTCTAGGGTATTTTTCCTTTACTTTCAGCAAAGGTTATTTGTAGAACTCTTTTTATAACAGACCTTGAGGACTTCAATTAGTACTTTTTCACAGACATTGATTTCAGTGGTTGGCTCTTATCTTTACAGGAAAACAATGAATAGGCAAGAAAGAAGAGACTCTTTGTCACTACATTTTGTTAGCCTCTATTAATATCCTCAACTTTCTCGGATTCCATGAAAGGCCTAGAAGCATGAGCTATAATTCCTGGATGAGCCATGAGCAGAAAGAATGGTTCTAATCATCCACAGATCTGTGAATTCAATGGAAAGCAAATCAAAGCATTGATAGTTAAATACAAATAGGTTAGCAGTCGCGGGGGTAGGGGGGCGGGATGGGAGAGGGGGTGCTGTTTTAATAGCACGTCAATAAATTTCAGTGTATATAACACAACAAATGATAGATTTCAATACTTAAAATAGATTCAATAACAGCATTAAATGGAAAAAGCCACTTAGAACTCTGGAAACTTCCCACCTTTATACTTTAAGATATATTTCCTAATCTATAATGCCTAATAATAATGTTAAAATATTTTGAATGACCTCATTTCATATAATCTCATCTTTTAAAACATTCCTGTGACTGATTTTTGTTTTTAGGTCAGTCATATCCCCATAACTTCTCTGACCCTGATCCCACTCCCATTCAGTGAAGTCTTCCTTGAAAAAACAATCAACAAAGAAAAATTGACAAAGGCAGATGGCACAGAAACTTTGCCTTACTGAATCCATGAATTTCATATCTCTTGTCCCTGTCCCTTTATGAAAAGGAAATAATACTTTCTTTTTAGTCTACCAGGGTTGATATTATTCTTCACAATTCATAGGTCATCTACTTCTTCCAGTTTTTATTTGCAATATTGTAGTCTACTTATATTCTTCTCTTGGTTCCTCCCCATTCATCTGATATCACTTTGGACAAATCTTCCCATATTTCTCTGACCATCTCAGCTAGTCTTCCTGTGGCAGAATAATTCCATTGGATTAATGTAACCAGAATTTTTCTGACGGTATTCATCTGATGGGCACTCTTTTTTGTTTCCAGTTTCTTATTGCAATTTCTTCTTTATCAGTTGTGGAAAACACAATAAAGTTTAGCGCATTTTTCCTCAGAACAATACTACTGGAGACTTTGTAGCTTCACTCTGTGAATTCTGATCTCCTTTTCTTTCCTTTTGTGAATTTTATCTTTAAGCTGTGCTTGCATGGTCTGCTCAAAACCAGTTGATTTAGTCAATTCAGTCTATTCATGGAAGAAAACAAAAGTTGATCAAGTGAATTGCTTGCCTGAATTGGCTGCTTGTTTGATTGAACTGGCCACCCAATGCTATCAGAATGGTAAATGTGGCATTCCTGCTGCTTAACTGAATCTATCAGTCAATAAACTAAGAGCAATAAATCCAGTAGCTTCAGAGGTATAACTTCGGTTGATAATGCACAGCAGATTTAAACTGACATGTTTGCACATCAAGATTAGCCTAGAAATCTAAGAGAGTTTTCTCATCCTACAAGAATCTATATTTGGGGGAATACTTTAAACAATCTTCTAGAGCTATTATCTCACTGTTCTAGTGTCCACTACTGATTCTAGGGCATTTTAGGTCAATAAAAATATATTAATTTGGATTAGCATCAGGAAAAAAAATTCACAGCTTAAAATACATGAAGCTACAATGAATTTGATTCATATGTAACATGACAGCTCAGAGAGGTAAATTCTAGAGAACTGCAGTGTCTGCCCTAAAGACAAAACTCTCATGATATTTCGTTATTAATAATATTGTCCTAGGGAACCAAAGAAATTGAGAACTGCTAGATAACATGTTTCTGAGCAACTGTCCAGAAAGCTCTGATTCAAAATCAAGGAGAAAAGGGGAGGTTACATAATGGTGGCTTTATCATCATTATGAAAGATAATCCTGCATTTGTTTAAACTGTTACAATTCTGCAACCTACACTTCCCACTTCTGGGGAAGAATCCAAACAACAAAAAAAAAAAAAGGGCTGGAAAATTTGCCCCAGAAAATCTCAAAAGTGGGTACTGAACTACCCCAGTACAGAAAAGCATTTTTCAGAGGAGACTTATTGAGCTACATTCATCCTGAGCCAAATCCAAGTTTCTCTATTGTTGAAATGCACTGAGTTAGAACACCCAACAGTGTCAGTGTGAGGATGACTAGATTAATGGTAAGATGCTTATTTATGTCTGAAAACATTTCCCACATTAGATCAAATAAACTACAATGGCCCTGATTACTATTCAAAAGAGTCTCACTGTTGCAGTTTCTAAAGTTGCTATCACAGATGGCATGCAGCAGTGTGTGCGTCCTTCTGGAAAATGGACTACCCAAATCAAGCAAGGTCTAAGAATTCAGGTACACTGGAACTCTTTGCATCTGATAATATGAAACATAATCTGGATTCTTAATATTATTGTTTTTACATTAAAAAAATAAAATACTGAATTCAGTTAAAAATCATTTCTTTCTGTCTAGGACATGGTTTATTACATCATGTTAATGTTATAATAGTCAGTGCTTCAAATACCAATGAAATAATCTGTACAATTACTGTGACTTAACTTGGTATGCACTGAACCTTGGAACAAATGTGATTGAGTGCTAAACTAATTTCTTCTGAAGCACTATACTTATGAAAATATGAAGATCATATACTAAAATTAATAATTCATTTTACTCAATTTTTAAAATTATTTCTTGAAAAACTACACTGTGAGTTCAGGAGTAGAAGCATTATTGTACCATTTTAGAGATAATGAAAATGGGGTTCAGAGAAATAAACTGGATTCCATACAGTCACTTAGAAAATCAGTTGCAGAACTAAGAATAAAACCCAAGTCTTCTCATTTAAAGTCCAATATTCTTTCCATCACATATATCAGTGTACATGGTAGAGAGGAGATGTTACGACTGTCCCTTTATTCTGAACTTCACACCTTCTATTGGAAAAAAAAAGAAAAGAAAACAGATGGTTCACAACTAAACCATATGATGACTTTCCACCACCCAACCTTCTCTGATTCACTGGGGATAAAGAACATATTTCCTGCTTAACCTCTTACAATTCATGTTCAAACACATTTCTATGACTACAAGCGCCAATGCAAACAACTGATGATCAGGTTTTATTAGTCTTCAGAATCTCAATTGAAAAACCTCTTTTTTTCTCTCTCCTATTGTCAGTGTGACAGGGTGAAATAAAACACAGTGGGTCTTGGAGGCAAATGGGTACAGATGAGCACATGTGCAAATTTGTGGCAGAATAACCCAAAGAGACTCTCGTGTACACAATATCACTGAAATCTCTTAATATAAATAAAGACCAAGTTAGTTTTTTACCTTCACTGTTTACTACTATTCAGCTTGCAGTTCACTAAGGATGCAGGATTCTTTTTGATGGACTGATATCTAGTCATGCCTACTGTATCTGGTACTTTGGAAGTTGATTTTTGATACCCAAGCACATAGTTTTATATGGTCCTATGTACCTATCCATTAAAACATATTTAACCACAATTAGATGCATTGTTATTAAATTTAGCCCAATGTTGTAATTTATCACATAATTTTGAGTCCTGACTTTGCCATTCATTGTATTACTTATTCCTAACATTGTGTCTTGTGCAAATTTGATAAGAATTCTATGTCTTAATTTGTTGGCAATATAAAAAAAATTAAATAGCACTGGATCAAAGAGAAATCCCTCAGAAATTCCACTGAAAACATCATTACAAATAGTCCTAGAATGATCAATAATTACTCTTTAGGTCCATTCATTCAATCAATTACAAATCTACCTTGATAGCTATATGTATTTGTGACTTTCGTTAGTGTGGGTACTCCTCTCAATAATGCATATCATAATCCCTATATGTCTTCTCAATCACTGTGAGTTTTAGCATTATCTTTCTATAAATCTTCCATTAAGGAAGTCACTAAGTAAATACTGGCATCTAAGACGTGTGTGTGTGTGTGTGTGTGTGTGAGAGAGAGAGAGAGAGACAGACAGACAGACAGACAGACAGACAGACAGAGAGATAGCAGACAGACTTCAGGATCATTGAAAGAAAGCACTGTTAAAATTCCCAAATGCAATTCAACCCAACTACTTGTCTTCCTAAAATATGGATCCATCCCACTATTCATCTGCATGTCATTCTTTCAAAAATTTGTTTTGTTCATAGACTTTGTTTTTCCAATCATTTCGGTTGTTATATCACTTTCACATGATTATGGATTTTACTGAGGAGGCTTTTGCAGTGTGCCAGTACTTGATTCAATTAATAGAATGTCATTTTTCAAAGAGGAGCAATTAGAAACTGTTGTCATCAAAAGGGAATGTTTTTGTTGTTATTGTTTGGACTTTGCCTAGGACATCTGTTATGACACTGGCAAACACCTTATGTGAACATATGTCTCCCTGTTTTATACATCACTTGATGTTAATACTCAGCAGATTTTTAAACAAAGATATTTCCATGATCACATCTGTCTTACAGTCTTGTATAATTTTAATGCATGCATGGGAAATACCATATTTGAAGAGATTCTGGAAGGCTACATTTGTTCTACTGAGTAAGATTCTTTTTAATAATGAAAATGAATAAACATTTTGGAATAGTGTACAGCTCTCAATAAGCTATGTAACCATAAAATATTCATTGCTATAAAAATCATTTATGGAAGACTGCCTGTACTTTTGATGCATATATAGGTCATTCTCATAAAGATTTTATATGGAAGAGAAAAAAAAACAGGCATATGGGTCAGTTGTTGCTAATGTCTTCTGGAACTTCTTTTTAAGGGAGAAGGAAAAAAAGGGAGGGAGTGCCATTATTTGAAATGCTATTTAACTCTTGGAGACATTATATCCTGATGAGCTTGACTTCTTTTCCTATTCTAAATCTGGAAAATATAATTAAAGTGAGGGTTTATAGGCACTTAGAAAAGGAAGTGGTGAGTACTATGAACCATCATGGGTTGATCAAGGAAACAGGTCATGGTCATATAAAGTTTATTGGACTTGTAGATGATGGGAATGCTATTTACATATTTGCGTTTCAGCAAGGCATGTGGTAGAGTATCTCATGATATTCTTGTAGACTGGAAAATAGTACAATTATGTAGATTCAGAATTGACTGAAGGACAATAATGATTAATGGACTGATGTCAACTTGTACAGAATTATCCCTAGTTGAATGCCATAGTTCTTGGTCCTTGGTCATCTTCTATTCAACATGTTTATCAATGACAGAGGAAGTCATTAAAGGAGCACTTAGCATATTTGTAAGTGATGTGAAGTTAGAAATGAGGGAATGTGGTAGACTGAGAGTGCCAAGGAAAAGGACGCAGATGAAATACCAATACAGAATACCTAGTATGTCAATGAGAAGCTTGCCCAAGTGGATGATTTGGGGTCCAGACATGAATGCCCCCATGAGCAGAAATTTGGTGGAGATTATATACAGGGGATTCTGTCTCTCATTTTAAGATTTCTTCAGAGATGGAAATATTTTGCAGGATGATTTCACCTGGGATTAAGTAGACCTTGGAAAGCCACAGGAAGCAAAGTTTGGTATATGTTTTTGATGTAAAAGTGACTGCCTGATTCTAGTTCTATGTGTACCATAACAGGTTGAATTCACACAGAGATATCGGGTTAGCTACCATGTTTAGCAACAGAATCCAGAAACAAAAAGATTAAAACCTACAAGAATGATGATATGAAGGTCATAAAATAACATTTAACAGAAATAAACATATAGCCACACTTGGATTGAAAGGATTCAATTTAACATGTACAGTGCTTAGGCACTATTTATCCTCTATAAAGCTTGTTTTGTATAAATTTGCTTGCATGTTGTTTATGTCTTTTGATTCTAAGTTCTTTGAGAGTAGAAGCTGTCTTTTGTCACTTTTTTTGTATCACTGGTGTTTACCACAGTGCCTGACACATAGTAGGCATTTTCTAAATGTTTATTGATTGGTTGATATAAGTTAAATTTCTCAAGAAAATGTTGATGCAAAATAAATGCCTTAACTTTTGTCCACTTCCCTCTTTTCAGAGTCAATAGACTATTTAAACAGGTTTGAGAAAAGCTGCTAAAATTATATTCGAGAACTTCTCATATTTATCTTTTTCCTCTAATTTGGTTTAACTTTTACTTTAATTTGTTAATATGACTACAAAAAGTTTTACTGTCAACTTGACAACATGCCAAATGCTGGTAATACAAGTAAAGACAAAATAGGGTCCTTCCCTCAAGGAGCATGCATTCTAATGGAGGATACAGCATGTAAAAATGTGCATGTAAGATATGTGCAGTATAAACAGAAGGTAGTTTCAGTAGGAAGACAGTAGTAGTAGGAGTGAGGACCAAGGGAAAGACTGAGAAAGTCTTTTGCAAGAAGGTGAGATTTGAGCTAAACCTTGAAGGCAGTTAGGAATATGAGATGACAGGACATGGGAAAACATTCCAGGCATGAGTCATAACATCCAAAAAGGTAGAAAGTCAAAAGATGGAATGCCTGAGAAAAATTGGAAATTGTTCAACATAGCTCAATTGCAGAGTGTGTGGATGGAGAATAAAGTATAAGAAAAACGGAAAGATTGGAAGGGAGAAGGTTATGTAGGGGTCTAAAAACTAAACAGAAGTTTTATATTGGATAGTAGAGGTAAGAGGGAACCAATGAGTCTCAATGAACAGGGGAATAACATGATCACCCCTGCTTTTTAGAAAGATCAATTTGGCAGCTAAATGGATAGTGGATTGGAGTGGGAAAAGACTTTAGGCATGGAAACTAACCATAAGGCTATTGCAAAAGTCTAGGTGTGAGGTGATAATAGCCTATACCAAGGTAAAAATCTGTGTGGATATAGAAAGAAAAGTGTATGAGAAATGTTGAGAAAGTAAGAAACAATAAAACTTGGTAACAGATTGAAGTCAAGGACGACATTAAGGTGGTAAGGTTGGGTGCTCAGGAGGATGATGGAGTCCTCAACAAGAAAGTTTGGAAGTGGGAAAGATTGTGATGGAAAAATAATGAGTTCTGTTTAGCAAAAGTTTGAGATATCTATAGGATAGCCAGTTTCAGATGCCCCAAAGCTTAGAATTTAGAGCAGAATGTGTATCTAAGAATCATCTACATAAAACTGGCATTGAATCTATGAGAACTAGTGGTATCATCAAACAGAACAGTCTAGAGGAAAAAGAGAAGAGGGCCCAAGACAGACCTTTGTGGGTCTGTCCATTGGAGACACCTTAGCATGTGTGACCCAGACAAAGATCCATCAAGGGAGTCAAAGAAAGAGTAATCAGACAGGTAGAGGGAGAACCAAGAAAGAACCATTTCATAAAAACCTAGAATGTACAGATTATCCATGAGAAAGAGTGTCATCAACAGTGTTAAAGACAGAAAAGAATTCAAGAAGCATGAGGATTAATATCATTAGGACTGTCAATTAAGAAATCTTTGATGATATTGAAGAGAAGATTTTCATTTGAATGATGAGATTGGAAGGCAGATAACACAGTATTTAGAAAGTAAAGGAGAAATGGAGGCCCTTATTTTTAATTGTTTTCTTGAGGAGTTTAGTCAAGAAAAAAGGAAAGATATAGGACAATAGCTAGCCAGGATAGTTGGACCAACTGAGAATTTGTTTTAAAGATGGAAGAGACAAAAATGTTTTAATAAGCATCAATGAAGTACTTAGAAGATTGGAAGAGATGAAAGATTAGTGAGAAAGTAGAAATGATAGAGGTAGCAATATCCTAAAGAAGATGAGATTTAACACAAGCAAGGATGCATGTAGAGGGGTTTGCAATGGTAAAGAGAAGGATTATCACTTCATGTGAGAAAAGAGTGAAGGAGGAGATGGTAGTATGAGACATATAAATGATGTGAGATGAGGAAGAAGGGAGGTAAGGGAGCTCTCAGTGAAAAGTCTTCATTTTGTTTGGTAAAATATGAGCAAATGTCTTCAACAAATAGGGTAAGAGAAGAGGGTACCATGGGATGCTTGAAATGCTATGTCTGTACCCAGACATCCTCTGTCAAAATAAAAACAATTTCATTTTTATGATATCAATCTACTGTCATATCTAGCATTTCCTGATTGCCTTCTTGAGAGTACTCTTAAAGAGAGTACTTGCAATGCATAGACATCAGAGTCCTGAAAGATCTACAGGTTTTGAGCATCCTTCACTTGTTGGCCCCCCAGACCAATGTTACAATTTCTTATTCCCATCATACCCCATGTGCCCATTTTCACACTGAAGTCAGCAATTATCAAAGTATATGATGATTTGTGTGGAAGGATCTTTTTTTAAAATTTAATCTTTTATTCATTTATTTTTAGTTTTTAACATTCATTTCCACAAGATTTTTAGTTACAAATTTTCTCCCCATTTCTTCCTTACCCCCACCCCCAAGATAGTGAGCCTACTGAATACCCCTTCCCCCAATCTGCTCTCTCTTATATCCTCCATCCCCAACTTTCTAGTAGGGCAAGATGGATTTCTATACCCCAGTGCCTATATATCTTATCTCCCAGTTGCATGTAAAAAAACATCCTTTTAATATTTGTTTTTAAAACTTTGATTTCCAGATTCTTTCCCTTCTTCCTTCCTCATCCACCCCCACTGGGAAGAAATGCAATTCAATATAGGTTTTACATGTGTAGTTACACAAAAAATTTTCATAGTAGTTATATTGTGAAAGACTAACTATATTTCCCTCCATCCTACCCTCCCCCCACTTATTCTGTTTTCTACTTTGATCCTGTCTCTTTTCAAAAATATTTTCTTCTAACTACCCATTCCCCCAATCTGCTCTCCCTTCTATCATCCACCCTCCCCCTACTTTCCTGTAGTGTAATATACCCAATCGAGTGTGTATGTTATTCGCTCCTTAAGTCAAATTCAAAGTGGGTAAGGTGGAACCATTCCCTTTCACCTTCATGCACCTCTCCTCTATTTTAACAGTTTTCTTTTGCCTCTTTTATTTGATATAATTTACCCTATTCTATCTCTCCCTTTCTCCTTCTATCAATATATTCTTCTCTCACCTTTTTAGTTTTATTTTTTAGATATCATCTCTTCCTATTCGACTAATCCTGTGCCCTCTGTCTATGTATACATGGATACACACAAAAAGATACTCACATATGTATATAAATACATATGTGTGTATAAACACACATACGCCCTCCTATACATACTTATATATGTATGTATATATGTATATACATTTATATTCCCTTCAACTATCCTCATAATGAGAAAAATCTCATGAGTTACAATTATCATTTTTCCATGTAGGAATGTAAATAGTTCAACTTTAATAAGTTCCATATGATTTCTTTTTCCTGTTTACCTTCTCATGCTTCTCTTGCTTCTTGTATTTGAAAGTCATTTTTTTTTTTTTGTGCAGCTCTGGTTTTTTCATCAAGAATATTTGGAAGTCCTCTATTTCATTGAATGACCACATTTTCCCCTGAAGCATTATACTCAGTTTTGCTGGGTAGGTGATTCTTGGTTTTAATTCTATTTCCATCGACCTCTGGAATATCATATTCCAAGTCCTTTGATCCCTTAATGTAAAAGCTGCTAGATCTTGTGTTATACTGATTGTGTTTCCATGATACTCAAATTGTTTCTTCCTGAAAGCTTGTAATATCTTCTCCTTGACCTGTGAACTCTAGAATTTGGCTATGATATTCCTAGGAGTTTTCTTCTTGGGATCTTTTTCAAGAGGTGATCAGTGAACTCTTTCCATTTCTATTTTGCCCTCTGGTTATAAAATATCAGGGCAATTTTCCATGAGAATTTCTTGAAGGATGATTTCTAGGCTTTTTATTGATCATGGCTTTCAGGTAGTCCAATAATTTTTAAATTATTTCTCCTGGGTCTATTTTTCAGGTCAGTGGTTTTTCCAATGAGATATTTCACATTGTCTTCTATTTTTTCATTTGTTTGGATCTGTTTTATAGTATCTTGATTTCTCATAAAGTAATTATTTTCTGTTTGCTCCAATCTAATTTTAAAGGAATTCTCTTCAGTGAGTTTTTGAAATTCCTTTTCCATTTTCAAATTTGGCTTTTTAAGGCATTCTTCTCATTGTCTTTTTGGGCCTCTTTTGCCATTTGAGTTATCTATTTTTAAAATTTTTATTTTCTTCAGTATTTTGGGGGTCTCCTTTAGCAGGCTGTTGACTAGTTTTTCATGATTTTCTTGCATCATTCTCATTTCTCTTCCCAATTATTCCTCCACTTCTCTTTTTTGAGTTTCAAAATCCTTCTTGAGCTCCTCCATAGCCTGTAACCAATTCATATTTTTCTTGGAAGATTTTGCTGCAGGAGTTTTGACTTTGTTGTCTTCTTCTGGTTCCATGTTTTTATCCTTTTAGTCCCCAAAAAAGGATTCTGTGCTTCCTCTGCTTGCTCATCTTGCCAGCCAATTACTTGACTTTTGAGCTCTTTGCTGTGGTAGAACTCTGCTGCCAGGGTGGACAGAACTGTGTTCCAAATTGCTGGGGTTTTCACAAAAGTTGTCAGAGGTCTGAGGAGGGCACCCTCTCTCCAGCACACTGGTGTTTCTCACCCCAGGACCACCACCCAAAACTGCAACCCAGATCCAAGCAGTCAAAGCAAAAACAATTACCCTCTGAATGGTCATTTGGTCCCCTTATTATCTGCAGGCCAGGAGCTCTGGGGGAAGTCACAGGGCAGCAGCTGCAGCTGTGGCACTTCTGCCACCTCTCACCCCAGGGGCAGGGGCCAGACCACACTATTCCATCACCTGGTTCCAACAGAGTTCCTTACTGACCTTTTACTTTCTCTTTGGAGTTTATATGTTGACAAGTCTGGAAACCACCACGGCTGCCAGTGATTCACTCTCCTGAAGTCTGCTCCATCCCATCTATGCAGCTGGTCAGGGCCACCATGGGTCTTGGCTGTTGTGGCTCATACAGGACTCAGCCCCCAGCTCAGTACAATGGAGCCCTCCTTTTGGCCTGCCAGGCTGCTGTCAGCAGGCGATTTGTTTCTCTCTGTCACTTTGTGGGTTCTGTAGCTCTAAAATTTGTTTAGAATCATATTTTACAGGTGTTGAAAGTGGTTGGTACAGGATATTAAGCAAGTTTTTGCTTTTATTCCACCATCTTGGCTCTGCCCCATGGAAGGATCTTAACAAGTTCTTCATAGACAATCAAACAATTAAGACTCAAATCTAAATTCAGAGCGATGCTGGTTTGATAAAAGCAAGAACCTTTTGACTTTAAAGATTGTTAAGCACAAAAATAGATGAGATTTTCAAATATCAGGATGAATTCCAATCCATCTATAATGCAGTGGGTAAAGCCCATCTAGGCATATAGAAATGGCAGCTAGTGATCCTTTTGTGGGATTTAGGATTATATCATGTTACACTATATCCCAAGTTACTTCTAAAGCAGTACTAACAAGGAAGGGATTTCCCAAATAATAAAAGTGGATGAAATTATATCATAAAGAGCCTGAATCAGAAAGCAATTGGGGGCAATGGGTATTCAAAGAGCAATAACAATTATCCTCTAATTAGTCACAACTTCTTAACCATGTATCAAAAGAGTAGCAGAAAACAGCTCAAGTAAATTAAAATTTTAAAATCATTCCCCTGACATCCCCTTCCTTTAGCTCTACCCTTGGTTTTTTATTTATTGTAATTACTTTAGTAATAAGATTTGGGGGGTTTTGTTATTATATATATATATATATTACTGTGCAGAGTAAAAAAAAATAATAGCTGAAAAGAGTTATGTTTCTTATTTATCTCCTTGGCTGTTATTGGGCAGGGGAGGGGGAGCCAAGGGAGAGTAGGGAGTCAGGAAAAGCCATAAATAGAAAAGAAAGTGTTTTCTTACGAGTGAAGATGTATGGGAGCATATTTGCAAAGAAGGAAACTCAGGCAATGAAAGAATAAAGCTAATAATTCAAAAGGGCAAAAGGACTCTAAGAGATAAATAACAGAAGTAAAAAGAAACCTGAAAGCTGCGACAGGGAGGTTGCTTCAGAGCAACCAAGGTTTATGTTCTACCATTTACTGCCAGGACTTATGAATCCCAACCTGATGCAGTGACACATTAGGAAAGGGATATCATTTGACTTAACCAGATTTGGAAAAATTCCTTACCACTTGCAATTCCTCTTGCATCCAGATGGAGAACACTTTCCTAGAAAGTTAAGAGCACTGAGAGGCTTCAGGTCTACCATCATGATCAATTGTTGGCTATAAAAGAGAGTCCATGGGCAACCAGTAAAGGTTTTCATGATTAATATAAACTCTTCAGCAAAAAAAAGTCCCATTGCATGGGAAAAATCCTGGGAGGAGCATTAAAAAAGTATACCCAGGATTGGGTAAGAACAGGTTGGTTTGTTTGACTGATTTTTCTATGTTTGGTTTCTTATGTTCAAATGGTTTAATTTATTGAGAAGAGTAAACAACAGTAAGGAAGAAAGGAGTTGAAGATGTGTCTTGATGTTCACTGCATGTACACATATGTACCTTACCATCTCTCTATTTTTGTACCTAGATGCTATTTGCAAAATAACAAGAAAAATTTAATGAAATTTCTATCTCAGGAAGTCATATAGTCTTTCCTATGGAGGGAACATCTCTTCCCCAAACTCTTTCCTTATATTACTTGTCAGACCAACTAACTTTGAGAGTCAGAAAATGGAGACACAGGAAAAGTCTCAGATCATAAAATAGAAAAGTACCTTAGAGATGACCTAATCCAACACACACACACACACACACACACACACACACACACACACACACACACATACCATTTTAAAAATGGGTAAGATGAGGTTTAAAAAAAGGTTAAGAGATTTTCCCTAGATCTCACAGGTAGCAAGCATCTGTGCTGGGATTCAAAATCAAACCTCCTGAGAAAGACTTAGATTTTAAGTCAGAGTTATTACCACAAAGATCCCTAAAGGGAAGTCAGCTCTTTCCAGTTACATACATTTTATGGACTACTTAGTACAAAACATCTCCATACAATTTTGCTATAAGTTCACTGGACAAGCAGTTGTTTTATAAAGTTCTGAGAATCTTGTTCCAAAATAACCACAATGAGAGCATTACAAATCAAAGAACTAGCAAAAATGAGGACTAAATAAAAATAATTCTCCTGCTAAACAATAATAACTGACATCTTCATAGTTCTTTAAGGTTTATAGCATTTTTAAATGTGGTCTTCACAACAATCCTACAAAAATAGGTACTCCAGGAATTATTAACTCCATTGAAGAAATGAAAAAATCCAGGAGTTCAAGTATCTTCACAAGGTTATACATCCAATGAGTGTAATAGTTAGAATCTAGGCCTATGTCTCTCCTGACTCCAAGTTCAATGTTCTTTTCACTACATAACACTGACTCTCTAATGCATTTAAAAAGAAAAGAAAAGAAATACTGTTACGGCACTGGTGTCTTCCAACAAGGCTGATCCTGCAGAATATCATTTTCTTGTGTAGTAAGGGGAAAGATACAATAATGGAAGCTATATGGCCTCCACTGTTACAAAATGTAAGGTATAGCCAGAGGCTTTATAGTAACAACTTTCACCTAATGTTTAGAGAAATACTAAGAAACGAAGAAGCAGGGTAGTCGAGAGAGTAAAATCAAAAGGGAAATCATAATAAAACGGGCCTGAAAACCAAAACAGACATTCAGATATATCACTCTGTCATCTCCTACAGGGCTCAGAATCTGACAGCCAGGACTCTGGGAGACCATCTAGTTGAACCCATGGCTGAGTAGAAATCATGTCTCCCTGCCCCACATATCGCCATGTCATCTTCAATAA
Organism: Petaurus breviceps papuanus; assembly: GCF_028583685.1. Taxonomy (NCBI): domain Eukaryota; kingdom Metazoa; phylum Chordata; class Mammalia; order Diprotodontia; family Petauridae; genus Petaurus; species Petaurus breviceps. The sequence goes on along the minus strand of NW_027186296.1, from coordinate 62,281,304 downwards.
GTCATGCAGTCTCCACACAAAGATCACCAGTGGTATAAAACTCACAACTTCACAAGACCACCCTTTCCACTTTTGAACAATTCCAATTCCCAAGAAGTTTGTCCTTATTGCTGTCCAAAATCTTCCTCCCTCCAACATCAGTCAAATTTATATGGAACAATTATTAAATGAGTACCTACTCTGTGTGAAATGTCATCACTAGATACTGAAGACTCAAAGACAAAATGAATAATGGTCCCTATCCTCAAGATGCTTGTTTATATTCCATTTTTTAGATCTTACTAGCTAAACCAACTAGCTCTGCCTTCTGGAAATATGTTGAGTAAGTTTAATTCTTCCCTGTGATACCACTTTAAATGTCAGAGGATAACTGTCCTACCTGACTCTCTCCCCCCACTAAATAGTCTTCTTTTCACCACCTCAAACATTATGAGTTTCTTTAATTAGTCTGGTTCTGGAAAGTTGGTAAGGCTCTTCATCATCCTGATCACCATCTTCTGGACTTAACAACAGCTTGGAAATAACCCTTATGAGAGTGGAGGATTTGTGAAGGAGAGGAGAAATGGTGGAGCAAAATAAACATAAAAAATCCATAACCAATGAGAAGGCAAAATATTTTAGAAAACAAGTACATTTCCCCAGGAGCTTCTAGCCCCAATTTGATCAATGATTCTGCAACACTGAATCATTTTTAATTTAAAGCTTCTGGGAAGTGGGGGGAAAAACCATCAACTATAGGCACAGTTGGCAAGAGCTGAGTATTAACGTTTGGCAGCATTTATTATCACTGTTTATGGTGATATAAATTAGGTTTATGCTGATATAATTAATAACCCTAAATTTAGGTGTAATAAATAGCAATACTTATTCAGAACTGCAATATCTAAAGAAGGCAAGCATAACACTCAAAGTGCTGACTCTCTCCTTGTTTAAAAGCCACGGTGGAAAATGGAATTGGGAGTCGGGAGTAAGAATGGAGGAAGCCCCTGGGAATGCAGTTCCTGGACCTTTCAGTCTCAACACTATGCAAATCATTTAACAGGATGTAAATGATTTAGCAGCAAAATGGACAGGTTCCCAGAGCAAATCATTTCCACTTCCATTACTATGAATAAGATTGTGTGTGAACCTGTGGTGTTTTCATCCTTGATTGTGATCTTCTCCTCATCACAAACCATTTCAATGGATTATATTTTCTTTGGTTTGGACCATCACCTTTTAGAAACTACTTCATATTTTTCTCTCCTCTCTCCCTTTCTCCCAGAGAAATGTTTCAAACTGTCAACAAGACCCCTGTGGACTATATTTTGAGAACTAAAGATTTATTCCTTTACAGTGAGATGTTTAAATACAGAAAAGGAAATTATTTACATGTCTATTTTATTATAATTTATTAAAATATGTACCTGTATTAAGTTTTGGGAAGTTGTAAACTACTTCCAAATGTAGGACCAAAATAACCTTATGCTTTCTCCTTTAATTGGCTGAAGGAGGTCTTCACTCTCAAAATTAATGAATCTTCCATTTTTATATCTAGACTTTCCTTAAAGTAGATAGTGTGAAAGGAGAGAGGTTTGTGTTTGGGCCTTGTAACCTCTTCTGGATTCAGAGAGTTCAACAACACAACCCCTCTTGTCCTAGAGATGTGTTACATACTGGTAAATTTCCATGTAGAGCTTTATTTCTATTTTTACACATGAGAATTGAAAGCAAAGGGGAGAGAACTGAATTTCCTTAGAATATCTGCCACAAAACCAGTTGTAAGATTAAGGTTGAAATTTGAGTTCTGAACTCCCAATCTTTGCCACTGCTCTCCTGGGGCATAACATTTCTCAAATGAAAAAAAATCTTCACCAGTGATCATACCAACCCATTCCAGGAGATTCAAAATAACATCAGGTAATTAAAACAAATTTAATAAACTAACATACTCTGTTTTGATTCCCAGGGAAGGCAGTTGAATTTCATATTGAATAGGAATAGAAATCTGGCATGACTTAAGGAATATATTCCTGGGAAAATAAATATTTGAATGTACAGCAAACTTCACAGCTATAGATCAGATCCCCTAAATCTCCAAAAGAAAAAGTTTAGGGCCAATAACTTAGATGGAGAGACAAAGAAAGACTCAGGAGGCATTTTCATTTGTTCGTTTAAGATTTTTTGTAGACCAGGTAGCATTCTACTCCAAGAGTATAATCACATTATTGCAATTCTTTCTGTGTGAGGGGAACATAAAATGCCAGGAACTTTCAGATCATATTAGCCAAAGTCAATACATAGGCTGTGCTCAGCTTGTTACCACACAAACTCTTAGAGTGTTAAAACATGATGCCCTGCTGAGTTTACAATATATCCCTGCAGGGCTAGGGTGTACCATGCAGATCTGAAAAGAGGCTGGACACCTGGAAGCCATCCTGCCTCTCCCTTTCCCCCTTTCCCTGTTCCTTCATCTTTCTCCTCCCTTTTCTCTTTTGCCAACAATTGCAGTGTCTCTACATTCATCTTCAGAAGAAACTAACTTCACATGGGGGAGGGAGGGAGATGGTGGGAGGAAAAGAAGAGGCAGCACTCAGCTTCAGAAGCCAAATACAGAATGGGGAGTCAGGAGAAGATTGGTGAAGCGTTTAACCACATGATCTAACTGAGCCTTAGAGAAGTAAATCTGTCCAACTTGGAAGGATTTGCAGTCATTTGGCTCATTAAAAAATGTGTGCCTGACAGGGATGTGCATAGTCATAAGAACCTTAAGCCAGTTTCCCTGATGGACTCCTCCATGAGGCATCCAAATGGAGTCATGTGACTTAACAGCATTGTTACTAAGAGGAGAGTAATAGAACGAGGGAATGGGGGGAGAGAAGGAAGATTCTAATCAAGAGAAGTGAAGAGAGGATAGGTAGATATTCAATATATTCAGCCTCCAATCAAATTTCCACTGGACAAGATTCAATTTTTCTCTTCAAATCTCATTTATCCTAAGGCATACTCTGTGCATTGTATCAATATTTACTGAGTGTCAGTGGGGTATTGAGCACTATGCTATGTACTCAGCAGGTAATTTCCAACAGAGATTAATCAAGTAATGACAGGGTCTCTGCCCTCTGGGGGCCGTCATACTAGAATGGGTTACACTGATGCAGACTTGCATGAAAAAGGAGATATAAAATGATGTTGATCTACATTCAATAAGATACATTTTTTTCAAGAAGTGAAGGTAGGAGGAAAGAGTGAAGGTCATATAATAAATGCATGTTCTTTTCCTCATTTAATCTCCTAGAAATGTATATATCCAAAGGGAAGGATTTGCATTTGCCATAAGATTCTAGGCCTCAAGAAAAGTCTGACTAAAGTTTCCAGGAGAATTCAAATCCTCATGACAGCATGTGCCTGAGATATAGGATGACTGTGTCAGGACAATGACAGGGACTTGGAGGGAGAGAAAAGGGTTGGTGTATGAAGAGGTCGAAAGATGCCAGCCTTGGAAGGAAAGGGGAGGGAGGAAGCAGAAGCATTATAGCCTACTTACTGGGTACTGAACATAAGCTCTGGCAGGAAGACAGAGACACAAAAACACAAAGACTGAGACAGAGACAAAGAGGCAGAAACAGACAGAGACACAGAGAGATAGAGATGATGACATTCTGTAATTGAGACAGTGGAATGAGGTGGATGCTCTAACCAAAGATGCAGAAGCTCCATGAACTGATGTTCCCAAGCTCAGGCATTTAAACTCATTGTTTCTGAGTTGCTTTGGTCATGTTCAACTCTTTGTGACACTATATGAGTTTTTCTTGGCAAAGATACTAGTGTAGTTTGCCATTTCCTTCTCCAACTCATTTTACAGATTAGGAAACTGAGGGAAATAGAGGTTATATGACTTGCTCAGGGTCATGCATCTGAAGCTGGATTTGAACTCAGGTCTTCCTGACTCTGGAACCAGTGCTCTATCCACTGTTCCACCTAGCTAGAATTTGAAGAAACCTCAGAGGTCTTCTAGTCTAATTTCTTCATTTTGCAAGTGATTGAAACTGAGGTCCATGAAAATGAGGTACCTAAGTTAGGTAAATTGCAAAATGTTACTACACAGGTAGTAAATGACAAATCAAGTTTAGAGTCATGTTCTATGATTCCCTCTTCAGCAATGTATCTATTACATGTACCACATGGCATCCCTTCAGTTTGGTTATGAGAGAGACATTTTCCATGCTCTCTCGATTATCCTGAGGAAGTCCTGGAGTCTTTCTGCCATTATTCATTCCAGTATAAGATCCTTATCCATGGAGAACATAAGCTTAGTATTTCATTAATTATTTTTGTTTTGTTCATTTTTTCTATTTGTAAAATGCATTTCCCTTGTCTGGTCTTCTCTCCTGGTGTTAAGTGGCATCAGATGACTTTAGAAGCTTTTAGCTAAATTAAGTTAGTAGCTTAAACCAAAAGAGGTAAATTTATAATCCAAATACCTTACATTGAAACCAATAATCCCTTTGAATCTAGCATTGAAAACTGTGATAATTATTCACTTAAAATACTCCAATTTCTACTATATTTTTGTGTAAACTTTACCATTCATACTAGATTGCAATTTCCTTGATGTCAGAAGGAATATTTTGTTTAATCTTGGTCTTTTCCACAATGCCTAGCACCATATACTGTATAAAGCACATGGTTAAGAAATGTCTGTGAATGAATGAACAAATAAATTTGTGGACAATATGAGTGTGATCTGACTACTGGTATAGCGGAAAGAGTGTATAATTGGAGTTAGCAGATCTGGGTTAAAGCTCTGACCGGACTGTGTGATCCTATATAAATCACTTACACTTCCCAAGCTAAGTTTTCTAATTTGTCAATTGGAGATAAAGATACCTATCCTACTTATTGCAGTAGTTTTCTTCTGAAGATAAAATGACATAATGCACATTAGAATTTTTTAAAAATAAAGTTTAGTTATTTTTTAGTTCTAAATTCTCTCCCTCCTTCTTCCTGCCCCAGTCTCCACCCATTAAAAAAAATCCCTTACAAATCTAAAATTATGCAAAACAAATTTCCACATTAGCCATGCCATATTTGGGGTGAGGTTGGGAGGAGGGAAGATGTGTTGGGGTGGTAGAGTAGGGACAAGGAAGAAGCAAGAAAAAGGAAAAAGAAGAAAAAAATGATTCAATCTGCACTGAATTCATCAGTTCTCTATAGGAGGATAGCATTTTTCACTATGAGTCCTGTGGAATTGTGGTGCATCATGGCATTGATCAAAGCTACTAAATCTTTCAGAGTTAATTATCATAATCATATTGCTTACTGTGTAAATTTATTTGGTTCTGCTCACTCCACTTTGCTTCAGTTCACATAAGCCTTCCCAGGTTTTTCTGAAGCTAATCCCCTTCATTAATTCTTGTATAAAAATAGTTTTTCATCATATTCTTACATATAATCTAACTTGTTCAGTCATTTTCTAATTGATAGGCACTCCCTTCAGTTTCTAATTCTTTGCCACAATAAAAAGAACTGCTGTAAATATTTTTGTACATGTGGGTCCTTTTCCTCTTTTTTTCTCTTTGGGTTATTGAACTAGTAGTTGTATCATTTGGTCAAAGGGTATGTACAATTTAATAGCTTTGGGGACAAAGTTCAAATTTTACAGAATGGTTTAACAAGTTTACAATTCCAATGAGTGTATCTATTTTCTCACATCCCTTCTAGCATTTGTTATTTTCCTTTTTCTTTCATTGTAGTCAACTTGATGGTGTGAAATCATACCTCAGAGTTGTTTTAATTTGCATTTCTCTAAATATTAGTTATTTAGAGCACTTTTCATATGACTGTCAATAGTTTTTATAGTTTTACATAATCAGAATTATTCACTTTACCTCCCATGATCCTTTCTATCATTTCTGAGGTCAGAAATCTTTCCCTGTCTATAGATGTAACAGGTAATTTCTTCCATGCTCACATAATTTGCTTATGATAACATTTTTATGTCTAAATCATATACCCATTGTGAGTTTATCTTCATATATTGTGTGAGATATTGGTCTACACTGAGTTTTCTCAGACTACCTTCCAGTTTGACCAGTAGTGTTTAGCAAATAGTGAATTCTTCCCCCTGTAGCTGGGATCTTTGGGTTTATCAAACACTAGTTTACTGTACTCATTAGCTTCTATATGGGCCTAAATATGTTCCACTAACCAAGCATTCTTTTTCTTATTCAATAACAAATTGTTTTTGATGATTAAAGCTTTGTTGTATAATTCAAGACCCATTACTACTAGGCTGCCTTCCTTCACATTTTTATTAATTTCTTTGACATTCTTGTCCTTTTGTTCCAGATGAATTTTGTTATTATTTTTTCTAGCTCTATAAAATTATTGATAGTTCAATTGGTATGGCCCTGAATAAGTAAGGAAATATAATTTAGGTATTATTGTCATTTTTATTATATTGGTTTAACCTACCCATGAGCAACTAATTTCTCCAGGCATTTAAATCTGTGTTTACATGAAGTATTTTAAAATCATTTTCATATAATTTCTATGTGTGTGTTGGCAGGCAGAATCCCAAGTCTTTTACATTATCTCTAGTTATTTTAAATGGAATTCCTTTTTCTGTTTCTTCCTCTTGGGATTTGCTGGTAATAAACAGAAATGCTGATGATTCATGTGGGTTTATTCTATAATCTTGCAAGTTTGCTGACATTGCTAATTGTTCCAACTGTGTTTTTTTTTAGTTGACTCTCTAGGGTTCTCTAAGTAAATAATCATATCATTGCAAAAAAACAATAGTTTTGTTTCCTCATTACCAATGTTTATTCGTTCATTTTTTTTCCTTGTCTCATTGCTACAGCTAGTATTTCTAATGCTATGTTGAACCATAATGGTGATAATGGACATCCTTGCTTCACCTCTGCTGTTATTGAAAAGGCTTCTAATCTGCATTATGTATAATGTTTGCTCTTGGTGTTAGATAGATACTACTTGTTATTTTAAGGAAAGCTTTGTTGATTGTCATGCCTTCTAGTGTTTTTATAGAAATAAGTGTTGTATTTTGTCAAAAGCTTTTTGTGCATCTATTGAAGCAATCATGATTCTTTTATTTTTTTATTTTCTATTTATTGATGTGATCAATTATGTTCATAATTTTCCTAATGTTGAATCAGCTCTGCATTCCTGGTATATATTTAACCTGCCATAGTGTGTGACCTTTGTGATATATTGTTGAAATTTCATTAATAGTATTTTTTAAAATTTTTCTGCATCAACATTCTTTAGAGAAATTAGTCTATAGTTTTCTGTCTCTGTTTGGCTCTCCCTGGTTTAGGTTTCCATATAATATTTGTATAATAAAAAGAATTTTGTAGGACTCCTTCTTTACCTGTTTTCTCAAACAATTTATGTAATACTAGAATTTAATTATTCTTTAAACATTTGGTAGAATTCATTCATAAATCTCTCTGGACTTTGTTGTTGCTGTTGTTTTACTTCTATATGGATTCTATATAATGAATAAATTCTATCTTATAATATATATTGTATATTATTATATATTCTATGTAATGAATATATGCTATATTCATTAAATTTATTTTTCTAAGATAAATTTCTTTAAGTATTCTATTTCCTGTTCAGTTAATCTGTAAAACATATTTTATAGTTTTTTTTAATTTATGTTTGTTAGTTTTGTTGGCATATAGTTGGAACAAAAATGTTCCTAATAATTGTTTTTATTACATCTTCTTTGGTTATGATTTCACTATTTTTCATTTGTGATACTGGCAATTTTTAATCAAATTGACCAAAGGTTTATCTATTTTATAAATTCTTAAAAAACTGGATTTTATTTATTATGTTTTTTACTTTTAATTTAATCATTTTTTCTCTGGTTTTTCAGGTTTCTATTTTGTGTTTAATTTAGCTTTTCTAGGGATTTTTTTTGGTGCGTATCCAATTTGTTGATATTTTCTTGCTCTCTTTTAGTGTTGTATGCATTTATAGATAAAAAATTTTCCCTAAGTACTGCTTTGGCTGCAACCAAGAAATTATGGTTTGTTGTCTCATTATTATCATTATCTTTAATTAAATTATTGACAGTTTCTATAATTTGTTCTTTGACCAACTCTTTCTTTAGGATTAGGTTATTTAGTTTCCAATTAATTTTAATCTACACTTCAATTGAATGCAATTTTATTGAGTTATTGTCAGAAAAAAAAACATTTAATACTTCTGTTTTTCTGCATATTTGTGAGGGTTTTATGCCCTGATACATGGTCAGTTTTTGTGAAGGTGCCATGCATAGTTAAGAAATATGAATACCACTTTCTATTCCCATTCAATATTTTTCAGAGGTCTAGCATATCTCACTTTTCTGAAATTCTATTCATCTCTTTAATTTCTTTGTTGTTTATTTTATGATTAAATTTATCTAGATCTAAGAGAGGCAAATTGGGGTTCCCCACTATTACAGTTTTACTATTTCTTCCTATAATTAATTTAACTTTTACTTCAAGAACTTGGATTCTATACCATTTGGTGAAGTATTGATATTAATTTAGTATTTATTATACCTTCTAGGAAAGTGTTGTTTCTTTATCTCTTTTACTTGGGTCTATTTTTTTTCCTAATCTGAGATTATGATTGTATCTCTCGTTTTTTTTACTTCAGTTGAAGCATAATAGAGTCTGATCCAGTTTCTTATTTTAACTATATGTGTATATGTTTCTATAAGAAACACACATAGAAAAACTAATTGTTGAAGTCTAGTTTCTAATCCTTTCTGCTATCCTCTTCCATTTCTGCATAAATTCATTATATTCACATTCATATTTATGATTTATAACTATATTTCCCTCTATATTATTATCTTATACTTAGCATTTTCTTGTTTCCCTGTCCCCTCCTCAAGAATATGTTTTGCTTCTGACCCCTATCTTCCTTAATCTACTCTCCCCCTTATCTTCCCTACCACCACCCCCATCTCTCTTAACCACTTTCACAACTATTTCCCTGTTGGGCAAGATGAATTTCTGTATCCAACTGTGTGTGTATGTGTATTCTTCCCACTTTGAAACAGTTCAGATGGAAATGAGGTTCAAGTATTGCCTGGTCCCCTCCATTCTCTTCTCTATTGCATAACAGAGGAAAGAATAATAATAATCTGCAGCACACTATCTGAAATAATTTCTCCATTCTTTCTCTCTTTCCACATCTCTCTCAATAAATCCCCTTTCTCACATATGCATTCTTCTTTTGAGATAATCCCAACATAATAGACTAATACCTAGGCCTTCTGTCTTAGTAGATTCCTACTCAGACTATTGTTGGTGATAACTGAGGAGTTAGATGTATCATCTTCTCATATAAGAATATAAATAGTTTAACCTTGTTTAGTCCTTATGACTTCTCACTCATGTTTACCTTGTTATGGTTCTCCCACATTTCATGTTTGAATATTAAGTTTTTCCATTCATCTCTGTTATTTCAATTAGGAATATTTAAAATTCCTCAATTTCATTAAATATCCTTTTTTGTTCTTCTGTAGGATTATACTTAGTTTTACTGGATAAGTTATTTTGAGATGTAATCCCAACTCCTTTGGTTCAGGAACATCATAAATTAAGCCCTCTATTCCTTTATAGATGGTAAATAGAGTATATAGGAGCTAAATCTTGTGTGATCCTGATTATGATTCCAAGGTCCTTGAATTTTTTTTCTTTCTTGATGTTTTTTTTTTCTCCTTGACAAAGGAGTTGTGTATTTTGGCTATAATTTCCTAAGGAGCTTTTATATTGGGATTTCTTTCAGGTGATAATCAATGGGATTTTTTTTTTCAATTTCTACTTTGCCTTCCATTTCTAAAATATCTGGGTAAGGATCTAGTTTGGTTATTTTTCTTATTAGATATTTTACCTTTTCTTCTATTTTTGTCAGTTCTTCACTTTGTTTTATTGTTACTTGATATCTAATGGAGTCACTCAGTAACTTCCACTTGAACAATCCTAACTTTTAAAGACATTTTATTCTGTGAGGTTTTGGACCTCTTTTACCATTTGTCCTATTATAAATTTTAAGGAATTATTTATTCAGTATTGTTTTGTACTTCTTTTGTTTTTTTTTTTGTTTTTCAGTCATTTTTAGTCACATCTTAGTCACTCTTTTAGTCACATGCTTTTAGTCACTCTTCATGACCCCATTTTGGTCTTTTCTTGGCAAAGATATTGGTGTGACTTACTATATCCTTCTCCAGCTCATTTTATTGATGAGGAAACTGAAACCAATATGGTTAAATTACTTGCCCAGGGTCACACAGCTATTAAGTGTCTGAAGCTGGATTTGAACTCAGGTCTTTTCGACCCCAGAGCTGGTGATCTATCAGCTGCAGCACTTAACTGCTTCTGCTAGTGTCTGAAGCCAGATTTGACCTCAGGAAGATGAGTCTTCCTGACTCCAGGCCCTCATTCCATTGATTGGACCATCTATCTGCCTAGAGAGCCTTTTTAACAAAGCTATTAATTCTTTTTTTTCATATTTTTTGCACAGCTCTCATTTCTTTTCCCAATTTTCTCTACCACTCTTGTTTAAATTTTTTTACTCTTATAAAAAATCTCTTTCTTTAACTCTTCTAGTAGTTTTTCTTAAGCTTATATTTCTTCTTTGAGTATTTGCTTGTTGATGTTTTCAAGTCATTTTTGTCTTCTGAATTTGTGTCTTGAGCTTCCTCGTCACCAGAGTAGTATTTTTTTAATTGTTGGTTGTGGTTGTTGCTGTTGTTTGTTCATTACCCCCAGCCTATTTATTGACTTTAGACTTTATGATAGTTTGGGGTTCTGTTCACTTCTCAGGGAGATGTCTAATGTTAACTTTTGTTTTTTATGTACTACTGCTTTCAGAGCTCAGTTTGGGCACCTGTAAGTTTTCAATGCTTCCAAAGTGGTATGATCTGTGGACAGGTCTATTAACTGACCAGTTATGCTGTCCTTATTCCTCCAGCCCACCTCCATTCTTATGTGCATTTATGAGGGGAAAAAAATCTAGTGGGTTAAATATTGGATTAGGCTCTGTTAAAGTCATACCAAGTAGCCCTGGCCAAATTTTTTTGAAGGTCACACAGTCTAGGAGTGTCTTTATTTCCCCACCTGTCCTATAAAGCTTTCATTCCCTAGCACCTTTCTTCCCAAGTCTGTTGTGATAATAATGGAGGGATGAATAATATTTGAACTCTATGAGAAAAGAACCTATATAAATACAGTGTATTGTTTTTGCAACACACAGTCAATCTCACATTCTCTCACATTCTAATACACACAATGATATTGATGCTTATGCACGGTCAGTGGGGAAAAAAAGCACTCAATTGAGAATAGGACACTGCTATTCACTCTTACTCCTTCATTAACCAGTTGTGGAACCAGCCCCTAAATTTCTCTAAGTCTCAGTTTATTAATCTGTAAAATGAGAGGGTTGAAAAAGATGATCCCTAACATCACTCCCAGCTTGAAAAATCTATAGGTTTATGATTCTGATAAATTATAAAAGAAACAATAAACTACAGCATAATTCAACAAAGTTATTCTGACATCCTGAAATTAAGAAAGATAGAACTGCAACTTTCCCCACCACCACCACTTTAGCATCTAATACAATGATCACACATATACACATATATCCTTCTATTCCTAATGTCCACACTTCAAGAATTAATGGTTATATTGGTGCAGTTAATCATTTCACTAACGGTCATCTTTCATAGATATTATATTCCTGGTATTCATCAACCTGTAACCAAAATGGTCAATGGCCCTCCCTAAACATCTTCTCAGATCATACTCTATTGTCTTCTAGGCACACACAATAGTCTTTCCATCTTGATAGAATTCATCATTTGGTATCCAATTTGACAATGGCCTTCCCCAAGCATCTCGTCACACACTATTGACCAGGTCTACATAATAGCAGTTCCAACCAGGTAGGGCCTTTCAGAGATTTCCCTCCACTAGCATTGTGTTTCAGAATTTAGGATACCTTGATGAGGTACTGGAGTGGGACTTCTATTCCTCCAATGGAGAATAAGAATATTTACTAGGAATACAGACTACTTTCAAACACTTGAGTATTTAGGTAGTAAACTCAATGAGTGGAACTCAAAGTCATTGTTCACTATGTAAAGCTAAGTTGATATAATTGGGACAAGCAAGCCTCTCTCTATGGAGAAGGATCCAATTCAGTAGCCATATGAACTGATTCTGTGTTGTCTAGGAAGCTAGACCATAAAAAGGATGTTTGTCCAATATAAGCTTGCCAATGCTGCTGCCTTGATGTATGAATTCTGTCATTTGACCACTGTTCTCAGATGACAGATAGGCAATGCTGATTTACCATCAAAAGAGAATGCAGAGGAAGTGTCATTACTAAAAACTAGTACCAAAATATTTCTTCATTGTGCTTGGGGAACATTTTTTTGATAAGATGAGGATAGGACTGTCCTATACCTCTTCTATATAATGTCCTGTCCACTCAGAGAAAAGAATAATGCATCTGCAGGACTGAATACATCAACAGAGATGGCACAAATGTGATGTCACCGAGCTGAATATTATAAAATGAAAATCAGAGAAACTATACACTAACATTCTATGATACATCATAAACCTGACATAGATGTGTCTGAATCATTTATACGATGAGACAGATAAAGAATATTGTAATGGGCCCAAATAAGTATATTCTCAGCCTAGAGTGTGTGGGGTCAGTCAAGGCAGGTCTGAAAGATGGAGCCAGTGAGATGTTACCATGGCGACATAAAAACTGCCCAGGGAGAGGTGTCTGACTTACTTGCCATTGATGACGCCATCTGGGTTCAGCATCGGGATAATCTTAAAAATGAAGCTTTCTCTCAGGAGCCCAGCAATGGGGTCACTGCTTACAAGGAACTCCAAGGTCCCCTTCATTACCCAGCTAGCATTGCTCTCTCCTGGGTGAACTCGGGCCACAATCACCTGATAGGGACGCTGTCCTGAAAATAAAACAAATAAATGGATGAATAAATGAATAGATAGATAGATAGATAGATAGATAGATAGATAGATAGATAGATAGATAGATAGATAGAT